>NC_138786.1:34102816-34230316 GCF_965178545.1 Coloeus monedula | reverse complement strand
CCACTGATAATTCAGTTTGACCACAACTAGAAGTAGTATAGCAGCTTGAGTAAGAAGAGCAGATAACCTGCTTTCATTTAAATATTCATCTTACTTTTGATAGGGTAAAGAAGAGATCTGTGCAAGAATAGTGTTTCAATAAACTTTATTTTCTATCTGGCATTATTGTTCACATAAAAACCCTAGCACTTCTGTGCCATTTCAGTTTCTACACAGTCAGCCTGCTGAGATGCTGCTGCTGCAGTAACTAGCTTTCTTAAAGAAAAATTATAGTTGAAGGTACTTTATCTTAGCTGCATAGATAATGCAAAGTTAATAATGTGCATTATGATTTTTTTTAATTTTGCAGGACATTACATAAGCAGATAATGTTTATATAAGAAAAAAAGGTAATATATTCAAAAGTAGGATAGTAATCAGTTCTGTTTGATGCCTTTTCTTTTAGAAGCATAGTTTAACAACTTGTAGAACCAATGTGACATCAGCCTAATATAAAATTCAGTATGTCAATTCATTATTACTCTGAGAGAGGTAAAGAATAGAATATCTGGTAACCAGAATTGAGAAACTGAAGTTGACAGAAATAGAGGAAATTTATTCTGCACCTGTAGCTCATTACTCAAAATAGTGTCCAGTTAAACATTTTTCCAAATGTAAATCTGTGGTGTTTTTCTGGAGTTTGATCAGTCATAAAAATACTTAATTTTTCATAATCAAATCATAATATCTAGATCAGTAGCCCTTCAAAGCAGTGAATTCTCTGTTACACTCGTCATTATTTTACCATTCTATCAATCTCTCTATTGGCAAACTGTTGTTTGTGTATTATTCCTTCCAAGTGAAAAATGGTTATTGTTTTAATTTTTAGTGCCAGTAATGTAAATACGCACACGACCTTTTGTTTCTCCTTTTCAAAGTTTTGATGCTAAGTAAAGCATGCATTTTTAGCAGTGTGCAAAAGCTAAAGTAAAATGCCTATTTATTCTTAGTATTATCTTACAAAAGTAATGTTTATTTCATATGAGATTAATATGATACACAGATGTAATGTGGCATGTTGCTTCTGGAAGTGCTTTTGCTTAGTGGAAATCATTCTCTTTAAAAGTATTTGCACAAACTTTTGCTCCTGCCAGTGATGATAGTTTTTTGTAGCTCTTGCAAATCCTTGAAACTCATTCAGGGGTTTGTATTCCTTTGCCTAATGTGGTATAGTTTTCAAAATAAATTATTTTCTTGCAAATACTACATTCACCTGAATGTGATGCTTTTAAGAGGTAACTTGGGGAGAAGATGACAATGCCAGTCTCCTTTACTTTCAGCAAAGCATTTACACACATCCATTAATACAGCAGCATTGCTGCTTATATGGCAGATCCCTTCATGTCACAGGCTCTGTCAGTCCTTTTCACAGTGTCACCTGAGCCTTTTGCTTCAGTTACTGAAGATCATGACAAAGCTTTGGCTCTGAGTTGGGGCAAAACAGATGAAGAACAGGAAAAGAGTAGTTTTTCATTTTGTTTACAGGACTGAAGCACACACAGGTTAAAGGAATTACTCTGAAGTCACACAGAAAATCTTCGGCAAAATGGGGGACCTTGCTAGTTTCAAACCTGGTCTACACTTAAGGATTCAGTGGTACAAGTACACCACCAGCTGAGCTCCATCGGACCCAGGGCAGAGGCAGAATGTGCAGCGGTGTTGACTTTTCTCTGAGAAATTGTAAAATGAAATATTTTATGCTTTTAGAAGGGATTTTTCTAGAATAAAATCTGTCCACTACTATTAACTGGTATTTACAACTACCCAGACTAGGCATATGGAGAGAAAACAATGCCAAGGATTGAAAAGACTATTTGAAAATAAACTAAAGATATCTCCTTTTTTATGTTATTTTTTCATTGTAGTATCAAGATCAGTGAGTAAAAAAATGATAGGTGCTAAAATTAGCTTCTGATTTCTTTTGACTTATATCTATACATTTGAAAAAAGCAAAGAAAGCCTTTTCCCAGCTCTTAAGTGAAGTCAGAAAAATGTGTCAACACTAAATTAGTAAATCCTTAAATTTGAAAACTAATACATTAGAATCATGAAGTCCTTAAAGTACTTTTTAAAGGCCGTTTTGAATTTTTAAATATCTTTTTCCTAAAGTTCTAATAGGGATATGAAGGTTATTTTGAGTTACATGTACTGTATACTAAGCAATTTCCTTAGAAGCTGCATGATGCTTCTAAAGCACAAACTGTCCAGTGGAAGAATATAAGGGCCTTCTTTCACTGCGGACTAATAAAATCCTTTGGCATTTCAAGACTTTAGAGTTAATTGTGTCAGAATGGGTAAGTAGTTATGAATTTGTAAGTTTGTAGTTGCTAGGTGGATAATTTTCAAAATTATTGATATCATCAATGTCTTTATCAGAAAAGTGTAACTGAACTAACAGGTTTATTGTATGGTTTTTATTTTTATTTCTCTAGCCTCCAAAACGCTTATAAATAGTATGCTACGGGACCCTTCTCAGATTCCAGATGGAGTTCTAGCAAATCAAGTCTATCAGGTATTAATCACACTTGTTTTCTTTGGTATGGTTTTTTTTTCCTGTGGCGATTCTGTTATCTGCCTGGCAGAGTACAAGATTTTAAACCTCATTTAATTACTGTCATCATAAACTATCAGTGAGGTCAGAGTGCACTATAAATGGCAGTGCAATATTTGTGAGGAGAGCATTTCACTTTTTAATAGCTTGCTTTTATAGTGAATAAAAGCATGCAGTTTTTGTTTTCTGTGATTAAATCTGAACAGCATCTGATAGCCTTTTTGAGGAAAAGTAATTACTGTTTTTAAGATACTCTTTAACTATAATGGTTTTGTAGTTGCCCATCAGTATACTACTTCTCTTATTTGTCTGCAGTGTACTGTGAATGACTGTTGTTATGGACCACTGGTGGACTGCATCAAACAGTATCCTTTCCCATAAAATTTTAGGTGCACAATTGATGAGCTTAGACTGTGTGGAAGAGATGTGTCTAGCTTTAACCTGACATAAAGTTCTGCTTCACAAAACACGTTTCATACTCCTCTCTTTTACATTCAGTCAGCTAGAGGGTCACTGCAGAGCTTTCTCTTACACTAACAAAAATCAGATGGACCATGGGAAGATGTCAGTTTGGTGGTTACACATTCATATGCCTGATTGAACCTCTTTGGTTTTGATTAGTTGAAATGCATATCTGGTTTTCTCTTAAGACTAGGTGACCATGCTTGGAGTGGTGGAGTTGGACTAGATGATCTCTGGAAACACCTTCCAATCTCAGCTATTTTGTGATTAAATTAATAAGTTTCATAGATAGTGTTCAACTTTATGGCTTTGCTTTGTTACAAATATGAGTTTTAACTGTAATTTTTTCAAGTGAAATTCAGGCATAATTGACCAGTTAATAT
Organism: Coloeus monedula; assembly: GCF_965178545.1. Lineage (NCBI taxonomy): Eukaryota > Metazoa > Chordata > Aves > Passeriformes > Corvidae > Coloeus > Coloeus monedula. The sequence continues at coordinate 34,226,881 of NC_138786.1, read as the reverse complement.
TTTAAACTCCTACCTGACATTCCAATGCAGTTCTTTTATTTTCTCTTCTTCTTAAAGGATATTATACTAGCTGTAGTAAAACCCCCCTACGTATCCTGATTTTCCAGGGATTTTTTTTTGTAGTGTTGAAATAGTTAATTAGAGAGCCATACAGTGAGTACACTGAGGGAACTCCACATGGCACTGAGTGTTCCAGACTAAGATTAGAATTTGTTTGGAATGATCACTGAGAACCCAAATCTACTTTAATAAAGTCCTGCAGGAGTAGCTCTTCTGTTTCAGTCTGCAGTCAAAGGAACAATTTCAAAATCATGGCCTGCTATCACTGAGCAGGCTAGTAAGGCAGTTCCCTCCCAAGTCCTAGAGAATCCTTGCATGGATCTCTGCATGCAGTTTGGGGGAAGATCTTGATTTCACTGTACAGATGCAGGATAGGAAAGCTACAGTGATGTTTAGTTATGCATGAAAAACAGTACTTCTTGTAGTTGTGATACATGTAATTGTCACTCCTTAAAAATACTTTATTTCCACTGGAAGCACTTGTCTGGTGTCTACTACAGCCTCAGCCCTGCTCCCATTAACTTTAACAGCAGCAGGATAGAGTTCTAATTGTCTTTGTATTTTGTGCTTTTAATTGTAATTTTAAATATTCATTGAGATTATCTTCACAATTAAACAAAGCGCACTGAAAGTGGATTAATCTAATAAACCACACATTTTAAAGGGTTGTTGATCACTAATTTCCATATCCAGAATTTTAAGATTAATATTTTGTGGATGAGCAATCTGGCTGTAGTCTTCTGAAAGCGTCATGTTTAAAAGTAATAAAGACACGTATGTAAAATTATGAGCCATTTTTAAGACTTACTTGCCTTCAGTCTAGAAAAGACTTTTATATCCTCTTCAGGTTCTGGCTCAAATCTGTTGTGGAATGTGCCGTGACATCAGTGAGAATATGGAGGAGTTTTTCAATTCCATTTTGGTACAGAAAAGTTTAATACTAAGCTGTATGAGTGCATTACTGCAAGTATGTTGCTGAATTAGATGTTAATTTTGAGGTGCATAAAATAGTTAAAAATCAATTTAAAGTTAAGGTTTTAAAAGCATAATGTCTTCTGAAGGATTGCATATTGATTTTAAATATAACTATCTAATTGTATATGCATGGACTAAAGTATGAAGTCAACCTCTTTGTAAATGCCAAGAGGCTATTTTTCAGTAATAGTTCAGATGCTTACGGGAAACTAGGCTGCTAGACTGGATGAGTAGAAAATGGCTTGTGAGGTTATTTACAAGTTTTGCCCCATGGTCATTGCCATACATCAATAACAGGTATTATTAGAGACTAAGTGTTTCTGCTTATGGTGCATTATAAATTCTGTTTGCAGTATTTTTTCTTACCTTTTTGCAATTCTTCATTTGTCCCTTTTGTTCTGAAACTGCTAGTAGAGTTTAACATAATACATAGTTTCAATTGATAAAGCTGTATGTACATATGAAATGATTGCATAGAACTATTTTTTTTCTGTTCAGTATGAAGTGTTCATATAAGTTAAGTAATTAACTGTAATGGTAAGGTGATCTGTAGTTTAAGTTCTCAGAAGTTATTTTAAACAGAATTTGGAGCTTAACTGCTTTTAACATAAGATCTTTTATCATATTGTTCCATAGGATTCTTCTTAAAAGCTTCCGGAATAGAACTTTGCCCTCCACGAGGATACATAAAAATATTTAATATGGTGAATTTTTTACATATTGCTAGGAGTAGCACATTGGATCAACAGGCTGTCATTGAAGTGAAAAGGGCTTCACTATAAAATATGATTTCACCCTTCCCTGACATTAGTTCATGCTTCTGAAAAATCAATTAAAAGGATGGTTTTTTACAGTAAGATGTTTCAGATGGATGTAGTACCTATCAATTTCAGAATATAAAGAAGGAAAACCAGTTTGTTTCATCCTTTGCTGGATTGGAGAATTTATTACTAGTCAGTAAAGAGCAACTTTAAAGGTATTTAACTGCATGTTTTAGGATCACACTTCCTTTTATATTTAGAAGGAGAATAAATAAAAAATTGAAATATTGCCCTTAATTATACTGAATAAATATGGTCAAATGGGTCTTCATTCTGTCAAATGTATGCTGTTGATACAATAGTCTGATTTTCACAAAGTATGCTTCTGAAAATCCTTGTAAGGATATTCAAAACCTGGAGTTCAAATCACTGATCACTTCTGAAATGCAGATGAAGGCCAATCTATGATTAATTACTTTACCTATGATGTTTTTATGAAGTTGCATCTTTTCCAAAGTAATCTTCCATTTCTTAACCTAAAGCTATCAGCGCTATTGGGCATGAGCATGAAGTCTTGCTGCGAGAAATGCTTTTGGAAAAAAATCTCTCTTTCATAGGTAAGAATCTGTAGTAGAGGCTAGCCAGTGAATTCTTAACTTCAGAGATACTGGTGACTGTTTACCCAAGACAAAAATCAGCCCAAATGTTCCCTGTATTAGGTAGTAAAGGAAGAGTAAAATATGATTGATGCTGTACATGTTATCTTTTATTGATTTAGAACTGAGCAGGAACTCAGTTACCTAATACCCTATATAATACAGCACATGCACAGGCTTGCAATTAATATTTTATAGAATAAGTAGCTGAAAAAAATGCTTTAATATCTGCTGCAGTATTACTTTTGGTGTCATGAGATATTAGCCATAATCTAGGCCTTATGAGATTTAGGAAGAAGCATAAGAAATATTAGCTTCACAATGCTTTATGTATTAAAGAACTGCTAGAAGATTCACTCATTTACCTTGCTGTGCAGTTTCTGCTGAATTTTTGCCCCCTGCTTCCCAATCAATGCAATTACTCTTTTTTACACTCCCTATTTTTAAAGTTATTTTAAGGATTAGTTAGTTAGGAATTTACTTTCATTTTTTTCTTTTAGCCTGCAGTATGTTTCTTTTACATGAGTGCCATTGAAACAAAGATTCATGTTTAAAGTATCCATTCTCTAAATGTGATAGTAAACAATGACTTCTTAAATCTTGGATTCCTTATGTGATGAGACGACAGCGAAGTGAAATGCTCTCTTCTGTTAAGGTTGAGCATTGTACTAAATTTGCGTGAACAGGGAATTTTGCTGGGTTTACCTGACACTATGATCTCTCCTGGAGATATATCAGGTTAAGATTTTGGAAACCTTAAACAAATTTAAGAAGTTAGAGAGTGTTATTAAGCTTTTTGAAAGATTTGTCCATATCATTAAGGAACAGATTTAGTGTGCTCTTTTATTTTAGAGAAAAGTGAAAGAAGGACAAATGACACTATGAAAACAGGAAGAGACAGATTTTCTTATTTAAGAGCATAGATACATGTAATAGGTTTGCTTAAACTGTAATTGCAGAGGTGATGGTGAGTTAAAATACCACACAGTTCTAGGAACAGTAAGTATAAAACAAACAGCCAGGAAAGGTTATGGAATCACCTTCAATGAAGAATTCAAGGCTACATTTGACACTCATCTATCAAAGCAGGTAATGAAATCAATCCTGTCACGATACAAGGGAATGGACTGGATGACTCATTAAGGGATCCCCTACCCAACAATTATCATTTTATTTGGCTTGTGTAAGCTTATGCAGTATAAAAATCACATTTAAATTGTATGTTTCACAACCTTGGATATGCATCAATTTTGTCTTTACAAATTAGCTCCAAGAAATTTGTGCTATCAAATTAAAACATCTAGAATGGGTTAACTTGTTAGAATATGAAGACAGAAATGAGAGAGCTTAATTTGTTGTTCGTATTTTATGTATAGTGAAGTTTTGTTTAGTCATGATTTAAGATATGTTAAGATTTGTATTTATTATGTCTGTGATCACCTATGTTTTCAGGTTCTATGTGTGTTTGGGGTTTGGGGTATTTTAAAAAAAAAAGCTTTCCCTAAGTATCTGCAAGATGAACCCTACCAAGTCCCTTGCAATACAGGCTTTGCTTTCTGAAAACCTAGTTTCAAAACTGCTTGAAGAAAACATCAGGAAAACAGAAGAGATGACAGTATTTCCCATAGGTCCACAAATTCAGGCTTTTTTGCGTAATACTTCATTCCAATTTTGAAGATGGCTTATTATTTACATGGCTTATGACTTGTAATTCCATTACTTTTTAACATGTTTTAAAGGAACAGCAGTTCTGTATTAGTGTACTATTACACTGTACTGTTCTTCAACAATAGTTAGGGGGTTTGTATCAAATGTGTTCACCTGGGCAACAGAGAGTCTAGTACAGGAGAAGAAAGTAAAAGTCAAAGGACACAGTGAATATGAAGTGCCCCAGTATAGTCTGAGAGCATGAAGCAGCTTTTCAGGTTCAAGACAGAATTTGTCTGTTTCTAGAGCAGTTAGCTTTCAAAGCCTACAGATCAGAAATAACACCTTCAGACTCACCCTGGAATTGACTGGAAACCTATACACACTAGTGGGGGTTACATTTTATTAATACACTGTTCACGAGAAGTGCTTCATATACCATGTCCTCTCTTCAGCAAAAACACAGCTCTCAAGTCTTTATCACTTGGCCTGAGATTAAAGTGATCAAATGAAGCATTCTATCAAAAATGGCTCACAGCTTCATAGACCATACTGAAATGCCAGGAATTTCTAGGTTCTATATAGGATTTTTTTTTTTTTTGGTATCATTATCATGAATGTATTAGGAAAGCTTTTAGATATATGGGGAGGTACTGAGCTTTATCCTCCTTTGGTTCCCACCAGTGGATATAAATCATGAAATCTGATCAGTGTTTTCTGCTGTAATCTTAAATTTGCAGTTGTAGCTCATTCATGCACCAACAGAAGAAGGCTAGTAATATAAGAACAACGATGTGTTACATGGTTATGATCGAGTGTGGCATTATGGTAAAGATGAAGCTGCAGTCTTGTTGAAAATCTAAATTAATGGGGTATCTGTTGACAAACTACTTATTAGGGCTGTTTCCACATAATTTCCAAACCTGAGGATTTATAAATGTATCTGTCAAAACTGCTGTGGGCTGGCTTTCAAGCAGTTATTAAATTATTCTCTTAATCCATGCTAGAGTTTAAAGATGTCGTTTCCAGACCAATGTGAAACATAACCTGGGCTGAAAAGCTAGAACTTCTTTTTGATGAGGTTACAGTTTAAAACAAAAATTTTATGGTGATTATGGGGAGTTCCAGTACTTATTTTTTCCCCAGAGTTATAAAGCTTCAAAACACTTGGAGAAATAGTAATGCAAAGTTATGTTTCTGCACATGATAGACACATCAATAATAAACATGCTTTTTAATATGTTTTCCAATGTTAATCACAGTTCAGAATGCTAGGAGAAACCATGTAAAAACATTCAGAACCAGATTTTAAACAAAAACCATGTTCTTTTCCAAGCCATTAATTAAAAGGTTTTAAAAGTAATCAGGCACCCTTGAAAGAATAATCTGTTGAGGAATATTAAAAGCAATGCTGATGCAGATTCCAGTTCAGAGACCTGCCATGTTGACCTATTGAAACATGTGTTTACATCTGTTTTGGTTTTCAGTAAGTTTTTTTAAAGTGCATTTCCCTTATTTTGTGATACTGGTATCTGTTAGATGTGAAAGAAAAGACTGATCTTTCCATTGCTGTTACTCTTAAATGAACAAATTTCAGCTGAGACATCCTATTGTCTATCCTAGGTTGTTTTAAATGATTAAGAGCAGGTTGCAGTTAACTAGATTTGGATACAACTGTTTTGTTGTTTGTTTTTTGGTTTTTATTAATAAGGATGAAACATTAGTAGAACATTAATTCATTTTTATGTTATGGCATAAAACTCTCTATTCATAGGCTCTGTTAAATTAGAACCTTCTTAATCTTAACATCATTTATCTGTATACATGACATTCTAAGTTTCAAAAAATAGCCAAAAACCAAGTCTGTCTCCAAATCCTAGAAATGATTTTCATTACCTGATCATCTGATCAGATGATATAATAATAAAGTGTCTATTTACAGCATAGTCTGTTTATAGTGAAGAAATGCTCTCAAAATTAAAAAAAAAAATATGGTACCACTCAAAAAGAATAAACATCTATTGCAGTTTACACTGACATGAATGTTCAGCTTTCCAAATTTACTTCTGTCCCACTTTCAGAGTTAGTGCACTATATAAAATATTTCAGATTTATATTCTTCAGTGAAAAAGCGTGGGAGAGTTTACTTTTGGCACTATTACAGTATTTTGATTTCTAAGTTTGTATGTTTTTGTTGTCATTAAAATGTTACGTGGACTCAAACTGCTGACCTTTCAGGATTTGCACAAAGTATTCAAAAACTGAGTTCTGAACATTGGCCATGAAACTACTGTCCTAACCTGATAAATGGATTGGAAATAAGCTACCCAACAGTGAGAATGGACCATTAATTTTAATCAAAGGTGATGTAGAAAGGCGAATGGGATGCATGACAATGTCAACAGCCCAGTAGGTGTTAAGGGGCTACACAGCCTTACTTGTTACTAGGTAGTGCCATTAGTTGAGTTGGGTGAAGACAGAAAGCCATGCCTGGAATTGAATGACCAGGTCACTCCAAATTCTAATGGAGAAATGGTGTTTCAGAAATACCAATGTAATGGTATCAGAAATCAAGGACAGTAGTTTAAAAATATTAAGGGATGGCTTGGGCTTTCTTTCTTTCTTTTTTTGTTTTTGTTTTCTTTAAAAGGGAGCATCTTTTGCCTTTTGCAGTTTTGTCTTGCTCACTCATTATTATTTCTTGAAATATTCAGCTCTAATATTTGTAAGCAATAAAGTTATAGACTTAATGTTAGCAGAATGTCTAAATCTTTTTATGTTCAGAAATTGGATAAATTCTATGGAATCCAGAATGCAAGAGAAACTAAAATTATGGCTCTTCTCTACTTTAATAAATTTCTGGGAGAGAAGGATTTTCTTGCTCTTTTTTTTAACAACTTTATGCTAACACTAAAAATAAAACCAAGGCAGCAGCAACAGTATATCTACATTGTGGTGTTGGTAGGATTAATCTTAACATATCCGAAGGTGGAGAGACTCTTCTTTCAATCAGTGAATATACCTCTTTATTTTGAATATTTGGAGGTTATAAAATACTGTATGACAGCTGGAATTAATGATGTTTATAATGAAGACATAAAAATGCAGGGATGACAAAGAAGCATTTTTATATCCATGCTTCAGGTTTTCTACAAAGGTTCATTTAATCTGACACAGCATTGCATGCATAAGAAAGATATGTATGACTGCATTAGTAATTCTTGCACTCTTATTTAAAAGAAAATTAATTATGCTGCTGTCTACTTAATGGAATAGTTTTATAAACAGTAGTTCTTATTTTCTATGTACAGCTGAAGATCAGCTTCGTGCAAAGGGTTATGACAAAACACCAGACTTTATTTTAGAAGTGCCAGTAGGTAAGTCTTCTAAAAGAATTTCTATTATTTTGTTTAGAGGTGTTCATGCTAAAATATTATGGCTACTTAAGTGAAGCATATTCTAGGATACTGCAAATAAGTCTCTTCAGGAGTTACCCAATAATTTTAAGAACTTCTAGTTTGAGTCAGAGAGATTTGATCCTATATAGTGTTACCCAGTGTTTCTTTAGTCTCTGCATGTTTTTACCTCATTATCAAGAAAAAAGGCAAAGAAAGCAATGGTAGGAATGCCCAAATCCCTGCTCCCTCTAATGTACTCTACCCGCTGTCCTTCTGAACTAAACTCTGAAATACCTATAATTGTTTTTTACTTCTAGACCAAATCAGTTCAAAGTAGTCTTAAGAGTATTCTGTTACACCTATAGGTCATTGCATCAGGGTTTGTCATTGTGCAGTTAATCTTTTGCCATCACTTTGCATCTAAATACAACTCTGAAGTTCTTTACTGTTTTTTAAAAGCCTGGATAGCAAGAAAGAATAAGAAATAAAAGTAAGTATAAAGGTTATGTTAAAGTTCATCTACCTTTTCTGGTCTTGAGGCCATGTGACAGCTCATCAATATCAGCAGGTAGGGAGAATTCACAACCTTTCTAGGTAACATGTGCCTATGGTCAGGCACTCTGACAATGAAAAAGTGGTTGCTCATGCTCAGGTGGAAACTCCTGTGTTTAAGTTTGTATGCGTTGCTTCTGTCCTGTGACTGGACACACTGAAAAGAGCCTGTCTCCCTCTTTACCACCTGCTCTTCAAAAAGTTTATACATTAGAAAGATTCCCCAGTAATGTGGACCACAATAAACACAGTATATATTTGGTATAAGGTACTCACTTCTATATTAGAAACATGAGATTATGTCCCACCTATTCAGGAGCCTGATTAAAAGAAAACTAGAAAAGCAACTATTTTTTTTTTATTCTTGAGAAGGGAAACCAGGAAACACCCAAAAGAATTCTTTTTGTAATATTACCTTATTAGAAAGAAGGTTAAAAATAGCCATTAATTGATTTGCATAGATTTGTCTCAAAAAAATTCAAATAGTAATAGTACCTTGCTTTTTTCAAATTATTATAATCACTTGAGACTTACAGAAAATAATGTTCTACCTGTTGTCTGATCTGAATGAATGTATAGCAGCCCTTGGATTCCCTTCTTCCTGACTCAGTACATAACTAGGAAAGGCAAATGTTTCTTAGAAGTTGCTTCTGAGCTGATTATACCTCAGCTGTTATATCTCCTGGGATCTAAAGGTGGTGTGGGTGGGGGAAGGATGTAGTAGTACAGGCCTACACAAGTTAACTGGGTTACTGATAGCAGGGTAGTGGTGGCACATAGAGCTTAGTGTTGTGACTTCATGAGTTATTTTCCCAGATTTCCTGAGTAATATTGCACTCTGTGGTCAATCATTTGCTGCCATAGCCTCTAGTCATCTTTCTGTATTGTGCTCCTGGATTTGCATGTTCTTTGAAAACCTCATTCCAAGTCAAATTTAGGCTAAGGCATCATGGTTGTGGATATTGTAGGTAACTCAAAATAAAGGTAACATTTCTAAAGATCTTAATGATAACCAACAACATCTTTTTGGAGAAAGAATGGTCTCTCAGAGTGATGCTCATGATTCCTTCTGCAAAATTATGTTGTCAACTTCAAGAGAGGACATTCCTTTGTCAAAAAAATGATGTTATTAATATTAGTCATTCACTCCTGCAAGAAATGAGGAAAGACATGAACCAAAGCAAATACCAAAGCATTAAAAGAAACAGAAATTCAAAATCACATTTTTTCACAGAAGCCTTCTTATTCCTAACTTCTTTCTGATGAAGCATTACTGATTTTGCAAAAGAAAGGTAGCGGACACATGTCCAGGTTAAATTTCCTTCCCTTTCTTACACCTTCCATTCTGGATTGGTGGCAAATGTCTGTCTTTAGCAGCTTAGCTAACTGTTTTTATCCTTCATGAGAAGCTTCCAATTCCGTACCTGATAACGGCCTTCCAGCAAAGGGAATAGAAGAATACAACTGCTTCTTAGTCTACTCTTTTTCTTTGCATTCTGCTTGTGTTAGAATAAATGCAGATATGTGGAACAGAGTGTAATTAAACTGAAATTAATGTGATTATCTGTTAAAGTATTTTCTGGTATTTTTTTTAAATGCCCTATGTGCGTATTTGAAAGATAATTTTTACAAATATGTAACTCAGTTGCAAGCATGATTTATGTGGTAGATTGTGGAGTAAATAGAATCTTCTCTAACACAGTCTTACAGGCTTTTGAGTGTGATTTTCAGAGTTCAGTTTATTTTCTGCTGTCACCCTAGCTGTGGAAGGACACATAATTCACTGGATTGAAAGCAAAGCCTCATTTGGTGATGAAAGTAGCCACCAAGCCTACTTGCAGGACCAGTTTTGGAGCTACTGGAACAGGTATATTTTTGTTATTTTTCCTTATAGATAAATAGGACTTCATTTTAAAAAGAAGTTACTGGATAAAACACTACTGACTCTACATGTTACTAATCTGCCATTTTGAATGTCCTTTTCATTTCAAGTTGGTGTGCTGAAATATTTGTAAAAAATTGAGGTCTTAATCATTAACATGCCGCAGATCTATGTGGTGATTTTACAGTAATGCTAAATGACAGAGTAAGTTATTTTGGTACAGAAGTTATATGTCAATTTTTTTAGTACCTGACTTTGAAAGGAGATTTTGCTGTAACATTTTGGAATATGTGCAAGGTGACAAACTTGTTAAAAAAATTTTCACAGTCTAACCAAGTGGGTTTTGTGTATAAAGGATGTTATTGCTCATTGTCATTGTAAGTAGGACAGTACTGTTTCACAGTGGGTTTTTTTAATAAAGTTTTTCTTTTGTTTATTATTTACATTTGAAGCAATAACTACAATTATCTTCAAGTTGAAAATGTAAGTATTTGCAGGAGGGTAAGGAGGGAAACAAATTGTGCTAGACAGACTTTTGTGGCATGTTGATGGTGTAAAGGTATTTTCTTTTAAATATGGTTAAAATACTTCTGCTTTATTGTTCTAAAAATCATTATCCATGACACCTCCTCACTGGAGAATTTTTTTCCCGAAAGATACTAAACACAATGCTTCATCTTCAGTGCCATTTTTGTATGTGGTAGAACCCTAAGCAAGATAGTGAGTGAGGTTTATTAAATTTTTAATAAAGGATTTTTTAAAGCATAAATTTAGAATTTTTCTCAGTGTCCACAAGAGAACATCAGAGGGATAGTGGAGAACATGGCACAAATGTGTGAACATGCAACAAAAAGGGGTGTGTGCCAATATCAGAGAGTAGTCTGGTGACTGTTAGTATTTCAGCTGAATGTGAAAATCACTAGCAGTACCTTTGAAAATACCTTAAAAGAGGTTCAGTAAAAGGCAGCAGAGAAAGGGAAATGAGATCCTGATAATAACATCATCAAAGTTTGGAATTATGCTCTGCAGCAACATTCTTGATTGATTTGAAAAGGACCTGCTCTTATTTGACAATCCCAGAAAGCAGAGAATTGGAAAACTTGAATAAAAGTAATGGGAAACTTGGAAGGCTGTCAATTGTTGGATGAAGATATTATACTTTAGGAAAGTTGTAGAAAATAAATTGTGAAATACAGATTATAAAACTTAGAAAGAAACTTGAGTATATACAATATCTAAGCAAATGGTGAGAATGGCAGGAAAGAGTGTGATGCAAACAGTGCTGAATTGCACGTCCAGTGTAAAAGAAATGGAGCAGCTCAGGCTGGGAGAAGGCCATCAGATGTACTGGAATACTTTCTGAGTATAAAGGGTGTGTTTGAAGGGATCCATGATGGTATCAGAGAAAAGCAGCTCCAATAAGTGAATTTTAAACAGATAGCATGAGCATAAAGATACTAAGTTGAAATGGGGTGAAAGTTCCATAGACGGGTAGGATGAACAACTGATCCAGTTGTTGTTTGTAGTAAAATTGCCATTGCAGTTCTGTCCTTTTTTTGTGCTACAAAGTCTCTATCAACATTTTAGTGTAAAACATTTGAGAATAGTGTGTACCATTTGCATCTGACATTTCCAAAGGAAACTCCTCTTACGCTTTTATCAAGAAACCAAGACATAGCTAACTTCATTTTAATTTTAACAGGTACCAATTACTAATTCAACTTCAGAAATGGAATAACATCTCTCACTGAGCTGTTAGTCAAGTATCTTTAATGTTGCAAGCTAGACTGGAATGATACGTAGATCAATAGAACATTTTGCAAGTAGTTTTGAGATTTTGCCAAATCTGCTGTTATAGCTGTTTGTATTGAAAACAACTACAAAAATGGTTGATTCTTAAATATAGTGAATTTACATTCATATAAAGGAAACTAGAACTCCATTGTAGGATTTGTTACACCCTAAATCCAAAATCTAGGTTAATTATGGAAATTAGGCAGATTTCTATGCGGTTTTTTTTAAGAATAAATCCCATTAGTTTGAATTTTGGTACCGTTTGGCCAAGTGGACAGTGCCACATCTTCTGAAATGAGTTCTGAATTACTGTAGCTTCTAATATAATGACAGTTGGGTTAATGAATCCATGTTGGCAGATTAGGTTGCACGTAGGTTAGGCAGCTAACTTTCACTGGTCTCTGAAACTATTTATATGAAAGGACACAGGTGTAGCTGCACAAACTGTGAATCAATTTTGTATTATTTCATCAGTCTGTGCAGAGGTCTCTCAGTGAGAACCAGATTCTCAGTCAGTTCACCACACCTTTGTGTCTCACTTCCTCCTGAAAGAGAAATTATTTGGACAACAAGCATGAGTTCACAATAGAGATGATACAACACTCAATAAATAGTTTGGTGTTTTGTTAACCTGACCCATTGGCTGAACTTAAAACAGAAATTAAATTCAAGAGAAAATCTGTATCGCCTGTTAGATGTGGATAAAAATACAAATCTAGATACTTTGAAAGGAATGAAAGTGAGAGGTTTCAGACCTATTCCATTCAACTTTTTTATTGCTTCTCTAAAAATTAGGAGTCAAACTGGAAACGTTTCTGCATTCTTTTCTCACATGTCACAGATGTAAGATGAATTTTACTCAGAATCTGACTGAAATCTTTGAACATAGCTGGGGTTTGTTTGCTGTTATGTGTGTATTTCATTAAATCCTGTACTTTGTGCTAACTAAATCTGTGAGTGTCTGTACTGACAGGAAAGAAATGGCACTTTCTCATTTAACAGAACAGCTCCCTAGATGCAGTCAACCATGTCTGTTCACCTCAGTGCAGAAGAACACCTTTTTATTACTCTGAGTTCTGCAGGGACAGCTTAGCAAGGTTTTTTATGGCTCATACATCAATGGTATTGTTAAGCAATTTTCAATTGCAGTGGTGCACTGCAACCTCATCTTCAAATTAAGCTTCACATTAAAAATGTACAAAGTGTACCTTGTCAGTGGATTTGCACGGTTATAATTTAAGATGTTGTTTAGATATTGAGCTTTTTCAATAATAAAGAAACAGGAAAAGACAAGTTTGGTCTTGCCTATTTCCAGCGTGATTTTGCAGAGTGATGTTTTAGGAAAAAAAGCTATTTTATATACTGGACAGACTTAGTATAAAGTCATTCATATACTTCTCTCAGTATGTTTGTTCCTTCAGAGTGGTGGTATCCACTGAGCAGGCTGTAGTTTACACTGCCGCTGGGTAAACAAAAAAAACAAAATATAATTGCTTTGTGCACATGTAGTAGATACCACACTTTTCATTTTTCACTGGTCTACATTGGTGTATTTGTTGTAAGCATGAGAATAAAAGCTGTTGAATAGTCTGTGTGACCAAAGGTAATTTGGAGAGCATGAACAGGAAGTTATGCAGATTGCACTTTAAAATGGGGTCTATGAGCATGTAAATTATTTTAGGATTTAGATGAATGTTGCTGTTTCTTTTTTTTTTCCCTCCATAGTGTTTTTATAACTGATTTTTATAAGTTATTTTATAACTTTTTTCTAACTTAAATTAAAAATTGGAGTCCTGGCTGTAAAAGTCTGTTAGTCAGAGATGACAGGCATGACTACTGTTTTCTAAGGATATACAGATCAGCAACACATGGTTCATACAGTAATTAGTGGGTGCACTGTCAGTGACTTGCTGTAAGAAGATACAAACTCGAATACAGCAATTTACATTTTCTATCTTCTACAAGCATGGCTAAGGCATATGTACAATCTGGAATGTGATTTCTAGAGAGTCCCAGGAGAAAGCTTGACGTCATTATTAGCTAAAGAAATTTTACTATATGTGAGGAAGACCGTAGGAAAATGTCATATTTGACACTGTTATTAAACTAAAGGCATTTTCACATAGTGGAAAAGAAGCATTTCATCTTCTCTTTGAATAAAAATGCTAAGTCATCTCTGTACTAAATTTCTTCCACCATTTGTTTGTGTTCCAAATGCTGTTAGTCCTGTGCTTCTGCTTTTTTGAAAGAATAAATAAAAGAAAGTTTCCCATAAGTAATTTTAAAGTAGTAATCACACTTTTTGGCAGCCTAAATTCATGATTCAGTGTGTTGTTAATTGGTATATTATGCCTGATCTTGAGACTTCAGTTCATAACTATCAGTCATAGTAAAATTATCAAATTATCATAGAACCCCGTCAATTAATAAAAGGATATTTATTTCAGAGAAGTGCAAACACAAATGATGCAAAGGATTGTATTTCACAACACAAACACAGATAATGTGTTCCTAGGGTTTTTTGAGAAGAGTGTTCTGTTCAAATGCATTTACAGTTGATTGTGAGGATGAATGATATGTGAGCAAAGTCTGAATCAGGACATCAGAATTATAGACGTTTTTTGCTGTTCATCTCTTTAAATTGGTTTAACAGTTTACTGTGAAGACTGTTGAAGTAATAATTCTTGTCTGGTTGTAGGTGGTAGGGGAAGAGGGAGATCTGTTGTGGGTTTATGGATGTCTGTTCTATTAACAAGTTCAGTATTCTTCAGTTGCAGATGGTTTAAAAATTTGTATTGGTGAGTTGAAAGCCATTGTAACAACCTGACTTGGAAGAAACCTTGGGAGTTACATTTGTCAAGTGGCTAGGAAAACTGTTCATGCATACCCAGTATCCAAAGCAGCCCAAACATAAAGAACTGAAAGGTCATTCTTCTTCTTGCAGTATGATGGTTTGTTGACATATTTTGACACACTGGTACAATGCTGAAAGGTTTTGACCTTACTTCAACACTGAGGGACTTAGGGTTTGTTTAGCTCTCTAATGCTTGTAGATTTTCACACATGCTGGATTTTGCTATGCTCCTTTTTCTCTCCCTTTTGGCTCCACTTGAATTACTAAATTAATCTTAAACAAAAATGGATGTAGATAGAAGAGAGAGTTTATGGTGATTTTTACTGCTTATGACTTTATATAGTAAGTTTCTTCAAGTTTTTTTTCAAGTGAATTACTATGCCAACTTGCTAACCTTAGTAGCACTGAGTAAGATGCGTTTGTTTATAGACAAGAAGAGAACCAAAAGCAGTGAAAAACGCCATTTTCTACTAGTTTATTAGTAGAAAATGCAGTTGTTTACTTGGGAAGATGGTAAAACCATGTTCTTCTGCAAGATAAACAGATGCATGTGTGCATTCTGATATACCTACGAACACACACAGAGGCATATATATCTCTGCACTTCACCAATGTCCTAGATACATTTAGCCTATTTCAATAGCATTTGATATTAGTTTTGTCTTTATTTATGACACACGAACAGTATAGAAATCAACATGTAGCATATGAAAAATACATTTTTTTGCTCCAGCTCAAAAGTAATGTTTTTAGATCTTACCTGTCATGCTCTCTTCAACAATGTGGTTGAATAACAGAGCATGAAACCATTTTCACTGAGACTATGGCTTATGCATAATGTTAATAATGTTAATATTAATAATTGCTATAATGTTAATTGTTTTGTTGAGCATTGTAGATTGGTTTTGTATCAAAACTAATTTTTGTCAAAGCAAAGAAAGAACAAAACATATTTTACTCATAATTTATATTTGAATGATTAAGTATGTATTTTCATGCATTGTTCTCCTTGGATACAGTATTTAATACAGACATGAAACTGGGATTTTCATTATAATTTAATTCCCTTATGTAGGTCTCTTTAACTGCTAGATTGTTACATCCTGAACTTAAAAAATAGTATGTGAAACAGTATATATCTTTGTTTACATTATTTTTCCCTTATATTTTTCGGAGCTGTCTTAAATATTTTCTTGTCACAGGAGATTCATGTAATCTAGATAGAGCATTTTCAACTTTCTTCCATACTGCTGCATGGCTTCAGCTCCAGTTTTCCTGGTATTTCTCATTCAGATTAGACAAGCATCTAAGTTTATGTACAATAAGATATGACAGCACAGATCCTGCTATTCTTGCCAAGGGCCTGGTTGCAGACACTCCACTATGTCAAAGAATGTCAACCCCCCACATACCTTACCTTTCAGAATTCCTTGTAATTTTTAATTGACATTTGCATCTGACATTTTCAATGTATTTTTTAGTGTTGGTTCTGTATCTACATACTAATAGTAAAACCAAACTAAAGCAAAAAGAATACCTTCTTGTAAACTATGATATCATGTATTTTTTATTTAACGAGGTCAAGTTGCTGGGCTGAAACTCAAGAATGATCAACTTCCTCTTCCTTTTTGTAACTCTGTAGGTGCTAGTCTAATCCATTTCAAATGACAGTTGAGGAGGGTAGTAGGCGTATAAAAGTGAAATTTAACTCTTAGTACTAATGAACAAAGTGTAAGTATATTATTGTTACTATGCATCATGTACAGAAGGGATACAGAGATTTCAAGGAAATTTTAAGAATACTAATAGAGACTTTCCTTTGAGTCAGGTACTTGAATATTGAAAGTGAAAATATTTGTACCTGTATTCATGCCAGATATGTTAACAGCATAATATTGTCAATTAAGTAAAACTGGCAAGTATGTCATTTAGCTACATGTCACAGTTGTTGGGCTTCTTTGCCTTCAGAAATCTCAAGTTTTTATTTGGGTTACAATACTAAAAGCCTAATAAATTAGTTTAAGCATAATTATCCATCTACTAGAAGTTAGAATGAAGGACTACAGTTGATCATAAATGTCACAAAGCAGAAAAAGTGGAAGCAGCATTTTGTCACAAATAATGCTGCTTTTCTTCTAATTAGTTAATTTACATTTTGCAAATTAAGGGCAAGATTCAGACAGAAGATAATCTAGTAGCATATCATAGCTTTACTGACCTGTATTTGTATATGCCAAATTTAAGTTAATTAGAAATGTAGATGCTGTTTGTTTTATCTGTCAAAAAGCTCATGTTAAAAAAAAAAATCTAGACACACTTTTTCCCCCAACATTTATCATCTAAATAATAGTCTTGCCAAGATGGCAGCCTCATAATAAACTCTTTTCAGTGGAGTGATGGGTAATGAAGCTTGCTTGTGAAGGCGGCGAAAAATGTTGTCTAGCCAAATGTGTGGATATGATGGCTAGAGAATCAGTGGACTTTCTCAGTCATCAATCTTTTTAGTAACCTCTTACACATCTGAATATTTTGATAGATGATCTAATAATTGAGTTATCTATCTTTCTAACTATCAGAGTTCCATAAAAATTATTCTCACATGCTATTGAATATTATATATATTGAGCATCCAGTAAATTTTTCAAAAAAGGTCCAAGAGGTGGAGGAATTTTTTTTGTCTTAAGCAGCCTTTAATATATTAAATGATAAATTACTATGTATAGAATACAAAACTATATGTACTAATACAAGGAAAAAATAAATAGCATCACTAGCTGATTACAGCTAGGACTCAGTAAATAAGGCATTTAAAAGCATGAGACTGGTGAGGTTAATGCACAATCTAGGAGTAATTTGCAGTACAAGATGAGTAGATTTAGTAGTCCCTGGACAGTTAATGGACAGGAATCACATTTCCACACAGTTTAACAAATTCCTTGTGCCTAAGTCTTGGCTTAGGCAAAAAGAAATTCAGTGTCACTATGGCATACCACGGTTCCATTCAGCCCCTGTGAGAGCTCTGAGAGAGTTTCTTTTGATTAAAGATGAGACTGAAATGTATATATTGAAACTTCCTACATTTTGTTTATTCTGAGCGATTGTACAATATGGATATCTGTTTCCAGAGCACAAGAATCTGCTTCCCTAGAACACTAATCTTGCATTAAAGGAGGCACTGAGGATATTTGGATAAGTTGCATTAAGCACATCATCAGATGTGTCTTACTAAAGCTTTTCAGTGGCAGAGCAAAATGGTTATTGGTGTTGGTGTATTTTTTTAAACACTACGTTATATTATTCTCAACTTCAAATGCATTTCTGGTTGGGTAAAAATTATTTTTACAATAAGAAATATATTATTGCATTAAGAATATTTTTAATTCAAATATATTTTTTCTGCCTCAGTGCCACCAGTTTATGTTCAATTACATACTTTTATAGAGATTGTAAAATGTTCCTTCTTGTAAATTCTTGAAAACTGTGTGATGAGGACTCATTTTTTAATTTATTTTCATTTTTTTAGTACTTTGTTTGTTTCATAACTACAGCAAGGTATAAACTTGCTGTAGTTATATGATGAGTAGTTGTCCAGTTAGGAAAGGAGCTTTTCTTTCTCTGTTCAGAACAAGAGTGACTGGAGTATTTTCTTGAGGATATCTAAAAGTTTTTACTCATTGCAGAATTTTGATGGAAAAGTATCAGAGGGATTTTCTTTATAGTTACTACCTGCTTAAAGGAGAATGAGAAAGATGGATTTCAAGGACTTGCATGTTATCATCATTTGACAACACTTTGTGAAAGTATCATTGACCCTCATGGGACCTTGCCACTGCACATGGATCTACAAATTGAACAAACTTTTGGCTGTCTCACTGGCAGTGGTTGTGACTCTTACGATGAGCAAACAGAATTCTTGATGTTTATTAGTTCTTGCTAAGCATGCGTAATTAGTTTGATAAAATTTGTGTACACATAAAGCAAGACACTGAGGTAAGGTGACTTGAGTATCAAAAATGTGGAAGCTTACAATAAAATTTAGCTCTGAAGTTCCACATTTATCTTGCAATGTTGCATCCCATTTGATGCATTTTTGCATCAAATTTTGTCTACATTTTTGTCTTCAGTAATATTTACATTGATTTTATGCAATTTTAAGTTACATAAGGATGATGTTACAGAATTATAATTTAAACCTAGAGCTAAGGCAGTAGGAAACAAATTACAAAAAAAAAAAAAAGCTTAAATTATTCTCTTTTATTACTTGTTGAATTTTAATAGAAGAAAGCTAAAATTGCTTCTGAATGTATAAATTCATAAGCAATTAACTGGAATTTATCAGTCAGTGTTATGTGGCTTCTTCTGAACTTAAGTAATTCTAGTTAGCATTTGTAGCATTTCTGCTGGAGAACATATCAAGCTCCTAAGAATGCGCAGTGTGTTATGCACACTTACATATATGTTTGTGTGTATACTTCAAGAATGTTTAGATCTTTATTTAGGAAAGAAGTCTTCATTTCCCTCTCCTAATCAAAATAGTAAGCATCTGTGTTCTTTCTTTTCATTTGATTAGCATGCTCTCATCCATCACTAGTCTTTGATATGAACATCAAGAAATCATGTCCTTTTATTTTAAATGATAAATGTTCCTTTGTCATGAATACTTACAGACATTCCAAGATTTACAGCTGAATTATCAAAGTGTAACTGCACAGCTTCTCTGATGTGTGACATTATTTGTGAAATAAAGAACTTTTAATTTTTTATGGGTAGGCCTTAAATATTGACACTGCAAGGCTAATTTAGTTGTGATGCTGCAAAAATTTTTCCTTCATCCACTGTTTTTCTAAGGCGTAGTTTATCACCAAGAGAGAATCTCAGCATGAGAATCTCTGCAGACATTCTATTTACATGTTCCAAGCCTGTCTCTTCATGTTTCATTAGTTAGGTCTGATGTCTAGTTAGCTCTTATCAAAACTAATGCCATCTGAAGTACCAGGCTTCCAGTGGTCACACAACCAACATAAAAATTTCAGTCTGACTAATATTATTAAAGACAGTATCTCTTTAAACCTGGGCTTTGTTTCAGTGTCTAGATCAATTATATCTTGGAAATTCATTTCAGTGAATGAGTCACTACTTGTTTCAATAAATGAAATACATCTGAAATTATATTCTGCACATTTCTAAATTTTAAAAATAGCAAAAATACAAGTATTTAAATCTTTGGTACCATTCTTACTGTGTCTTGATGTTACTAAAGTAGAAAGAGCTACTATATGGCTGGCTTCTCGTTGGAATAGTACAGTAAGTTAAAATGTTTTATAAGACAGACACCTAGATGGGATTTTATCAACTATTTTATCATCTGTTTGTAGCAAAATTTGAATGTGTCAGACAAATAGGTAATTTAATTTTAGTTCCTACAGAAAGCTAGTGTTCCTTGAAATCTCTGGGTTTACTTACACAGGATAAAACATTTTTTCCTCTTTTTTTTTTTTCTCTTTCATTTATTGTATTCTGAGTATATCATGGTTGAATTCATTTCATGTTCTGAGTGCTGAAATGCTGAAATTGAATCTTTGAAATTTATAGTTTTGAGATACTGCTATTTATAAGCTTTAAAATTTACAAAATAGTTGAGAGAGGAATTTAGTGAGGGATTCCATAAAATGATTTAAGGGCCCATAATCATGATTAATAATTGCAATATTTTGTTTATAATTGCAGTATTTTGCAATGTCAGATATACAATACACTGCAGTAATTAGAATCTTTTTAACTTTTTATTGTTGCTTTCCTCAGAGATTTTTACAGCTTCACTTCTTGTGTAGTCAATTTTTTTTTATTCCAATCTTGTTTAAATTATAAGGTCATGTAAAATTGATCATATTACTTTTATCTCTTTATCTGGAAAGTGCTATTTATTTTAAAATAAGGAAAATTACACATATTTCAGTCTTTCTGTAGAAGACTACTTTCAAAAGTATATTCCCATTTACTTGTTTCAAAAGGAAAAATGTTTTGGATCCTTTGCAACACAGCCCAACAAAGTGAAGTGGTATTTTCTGGCATACGAAGGATGCCTGTGAGTTTTTGAGATGCTGATGCTGTAACCAAACTTGAAGAAGACAATGATGGCAGTGTGCTTCTGTCCAGAGTTAATCAGCTGCAGAATTTGTAAACTGCATATGTGTCAAAGTTGAAAATGTTAGCACTCTGATAGAAGCTTGAAAAGGTTAGAGCTGATAAAAGCCATCAGCAGTTAAAGAAGGTGATTTATGGGAATGTAATGACACAAAATGCCTCATTTATCACTCAAAGATAAATAGGTTAAGGTTTCTGTGTCATACTTTAAAAATTTGACCACTTAGAATTGTCAAAATAGGTACTTAATTGCCCATCATACATTTCAGTTCAAATTTCCTTTGCTTGAATTTTGGTGATTTTACTGTTCTGCTTCTCATATGGTTCCTTTTAGGTCATTCATATTTCATATTTATTTCATATTTGTTTCAAATGGTATGCTCAGTGCTCTGTTAGAACTTTTATTAGGTAAAGCTGTTGATTTGAATGCTGTCCAAATCTTTTGTTGATTTACAATTTCATTCAGCCTAACTGTAAGGAAAATAACTGAAGGTTTCGTTTTCCTCTGTTCTATACCACTAATTCTCATCAAGAGTTTACAGCTTTCTAATTCAATCCTTACATTTCCTCTCCAAACTGAAATACGAGATTTAAAAGTGAATCCATCAACTGGTTTCCAGTTCCAGTCACTTAAGTTACTGTTTATCTCCATGCAAATTAAATTTAATCCAAAACTACCAGTACTGTTAAATGATCCTAAAACAAAATAAAAATGTTAGGAAAAATGCACAGTAGTATGCTATTCTTTTACTGACTTGATGTGAGGATAGCAGCAAGCAAATCCCATAGATTTGAGACTGACTGGTCTTATTTTAACTGTTCACTGTTTCATCATAGTGCTGTAAAAAAAGTAAATGCAAACATGGATAAATACTCATTAAGGAGTTACCTATAAGGCAATATTTGTAAAATAAAGCAACTACTCTAAAGACATTGTATTGATACTAAAATACAGGTTCAGCTGCCAAAAAAAATTTTTATCATAAAGTTTCTAAACATACATTTTTCTTTACCTACTTACCCGTTTTAAACTATTTCATCCTCCTATTTCTAGATCTTACACAGAAAATTCTGAACAGAATAATTTTAATTTTTAATATCAAAAAAACTTACCTTTTGGTTAGCTTTCTCAATTTATGGCCCCAGTTGTATAGCATTCTGTTTGTTCAGCGATGACCTTCCAGGTTCGATTTAAAAAGAAGTCAGAAGCATTTGTCATGTCTGCTCGATCTTGTCCAGAGGTACCTATTGTAATTATAAAGGACTAATAAGGTTGTTTATAATATAACAGTCTGACAACCCTAAAAAATCTTCTGGAGAGCAACTTCTCTTTTTTTTTATTTTGTCTTTCTCAAGGGAAAAAAAAAATCTCTTACCTGCTTGCTCTGTGTTGCACTGCATCTTTTTAAATTTAGGTGAGAAAGCATAAAGAACTTAAGCCTTGAAAAACTTAACTTAGTTTTAAAAGATAAGCTGTAAAATTTGCTTATTTGTAATGTCTTTTGGAAATACTTAGTAATAATGTGTCTGTGGTGTAGTTGCACCCTATATTTAATTGGTGTGTATCGAAGTGATGATGATGTACTTAGAAGCACTGAATTCTTTCACCATGTAACAAAAGAAACCCACTTATTACTGTGTTGCAAAAATATGTGATACATTAATATGGTGATCTCTGTTTCTTAAGAAAAAAAATACAAATTAAGAAAACCTATTTATTCTATTATAAACATTATTAACATACTCCTGTGAGTGTTATTATAGTGGTATTTTTCATTGTATGTCAGGTTTTTTGCAATTGTCTTATGATCATTTTCCCCTTCATATGCCTTTGTCTTGCTTCCTCTTTTCTCTTTCCTCCCCCATTTCAGCATCATCCAGCAATACCACTTTTTTTTATAGACATCTATATAAGGTAAACAAAAACCCAATGGAATTTGAATGTTTGACAGAAATGTTTACCTCTCTTGTATGGTATGTAACAACACTGGAGTATTGTCAGGCTACCATACATCATTCAAATACCCTTAGACAGCAAAGGCAAAATCTTGACAATTCAGTAATCTCATCATGTGATTTCAAGAAGGCTTTTTTTCATATCTACAATTGAGACAAATTTATGTTGTGTGTATTTATGGTTGTTAAACTCAAAATTGTCTCATTTCATTAATTTTTAACATTGTGCTCTCTTAATGACTATGAAGAAATGTATTAAAATGCCTTAATTATAGGGCTAGAAGAAGAGAAAGCACAAGTCTTTTTAGCATATGATCTTTCAATTGCTCACTAAAGGATAAAGAGGGCATTCAAGCGTGGTTTAGATAACTGTCAGCAATAATAAAATGCAAGGTAGTTTGTAGAGCCTTTAAAGACCTTTCGGGGAAATAGATTTAATTAAAAAACAATAAAATGGACTTTTCATTTCAAAGAAATCCAAAATGTTATAAAATTTCGAGTTGCTACTGTGTTAAGAGTAATGTATGTTTCCAAGGATAAGGAAAAATAACTGAAAATACTCTGTAGACTGCAAAGCAGTGATAGCTTTATTTTGTGTGTGTAAATGTATGTCCTTCAGCTTTTAAAACACAGACTATGAATTGCATATTAGAGATATTTCATGTTTTCTGAACTGTGTGATTTTACCTGTTTGGTTTCTTTTAGTTTTACCTTTTAACAAGGGTGGTTTTTAAAAAAAATATAGGGTGAACACTTAGCTTCTTAATGTAAAATTATGTTTCACAATTACCCTCAGAACAATATAA
This sequence comes from Coloeus monedula, assembly GCF_965178545.1. Classification (NCBI taxonomy): domain Eukaryota; kingdom Metazoa; phylum Chordata; class Aves; order Passeriformes; family Corvidae; genus Coloeus; species Coloeus monedula. Next base: position 34,203,396 of record NC_138786.1, on the reverse strand, counting down.
TTTCTATACTGGCAGAAGTTCAGTTGCCTATTTCTTAGTCTGTAGGTTGCTATTCATCATAGCTGCCTGTCTTATATACTGTGGAAATACATTTTGAAGTATATTTCTGATTTCTGCTTTTTTTCTTCTCACAGAATCAAAAATCACATTTGTTCGTAATGTTTTTGGCTGTGCGATGTGTTGAAAAGTTTATTCAAGCACTTGTTCTGCATTATCGAGTTTTACCACTTCTGGCAAACTAAGAGCAACTTAACTTACAGTTCAGATCAGCAGTGGTTTATAAACAACATTGACTGCTGTCTTTTCAAAGTAGTTTGCACCCTTGCTGTGCAAAAGCCTTGTGCTTCCCTGAGGAAATTTTTGGTTTTTTCTCTTGCTCTGGTGCATACACTTTAATTGCTTTTAACCAGTTGGTTTGTTACAGCCAAGTACCGAATTAATCTGTACGAAAGTTGTCTTTGTGTAGCAAGGTGTTTTACAGATAAATCAACTTTACCAAAGTGAATTTTCGGCAAATGATAAAACTCTACCAGTTTTTTTGTTGCAATTGCTGGCCCAAGTACATTATCAAACTTGTTCATAATGAAAATGTGAATTCAATATTTAGGGTCTGGTTATATCCTCTAGTAAATTTAGTTTGGATTGTTAATTCGTATCAGTGTTCACTGACTGATCATAAAAATGGAAAACATCCCTCTTCTTGGAGTTGATGATTTTTCTTACAAGAAAAATAAGGGCTTGTTTTCTGCTTGCTCACATACCTTGAGCTGGAGCACAAATGAATAGCACAGCCTCTGTAAAATACACCGGGCATGTGAGAAAAAAAGCTAAAAATGTACAAATGTCTGGCACTGTTCTGCACAAAAATGCCTCACTGTTTTCTTCATTTTTGGGTTTCCTAAGGCTTGAGGACTCAGAATCCAAACTATGACAGACACATGCATGGTTAGCTTTGGCATATTTTTGACAAACAAGTCCCTCACATCATCCTTTTATCAAAGTCCTTTCTGTTTTCAGCTGGTTATGTCTCTTTCTTTCCACTCATCCCTCCTGGTGTGGTAGGACTATTAAGTGTGGTAACGTTTCTATAGAATATTCTCTACTATCTGAATATATATACTATATTATCTAATATGAAGTGATGGGCTCCTGCAGAATCAAGATCACTTCTGTTGGGCTTGTAAGTTCAGTAGAAGCTCAGGTCAAATGTGGAGTCTGCTTCCTTTACCTTTTTATTAGTGATTTGTGATCTGCTTAACAAAGTTTTGTGTAGTTGGGTTTTTATGACTTTGTTCCATGATTCATACCAGAGATGACTGTTTTTCTGTAGCAACTTCTGTAAACTTTGGTAGACACACTAAGCTCTCACTGAGTAAAACTTACTGTTGTACAGTAGTTTTCTCTTTTGTTAAAAATCACATTTCCTATATTTAAAGACCTCTCCTAACTGGTAACACTTCATTCAAACAAGTAAACTTTCTGTATCATTTCACTACATCAAAATGGAACATTCAAGAGAGGAGTGTGCATTACTGGAGGGCTGAAAACCTAATCTTCTAGGGCAGACTCTAGCTCCTTATGTGTTTGCCCAATAGTTAGCACATCTAACCTCAATACAAGCTGAGGGTTTCATGATGCAAATAGTAAAATGACCAAGATAGAATAATGGTCTTCATTTATACTGGTATGCATAATGATTCTTAGTAACTGATTCTCAGGCATTTGCCTCCAGACAATGGACAGGGTAAGCTATAATGGCTGTAAGTGTAGCTTTGAATTTCTTCTGTCATTGATCTTGTTTGTACTCTCAAGCAAATTACTTGTTGCTTCTATATTTAAAATTCACCACCTGCAAAAGCCTGATGTTGCATAAAAATATTGCAAGGTTAAACTGGTTTTCTTAAAGTCCAAGGTAAAAGACACTACAGATAGTGACATAAAAAGATGCTCTGTTATGAAAAATCTCTATTCTTGTAACAAAAGTGTAAACCTAAGCACAGACTTTCTCATAACTTTAATTTTCTTAGCACCATTTATAGGGTGTCAAGGAAGAGAAAAATAATCCAGAAGTACTGTCTGTACTTCTTTGGCATAAAACATTATAAAAACAACATAAAGTTCCAGATATTTCTTGGCTTGTGTTAAGAAGACAAGGGATAGGATTCTAGGAAAAACACAAATCATGTCAAACTACCACTCAAATAATTCTTCTCTGCAAAATGTCCAGGGGTACAAGTTCAGAGAAAATGATCTGTATTCTCACTATTATGGAGAAAACTTCCCCATTTGTAAAAGCTCACTGTATTGTCTCTTGTGTTCTGTGTTTTTCTGCACCTTATCTGTATGATCATTGTGTGCAGCTATGAAAATTAATACCCTTGCTTGTAGATTTTTATTTTAATTTAATCGCCACTAGACCAATAAGATGTAATAGCACTACTGCACTTAACCTGCCGAGCCTCTTCTCTCTCCTTGACTTGAATGGACCTCAAATTTAGCCTGAGTCTGTGGAATTGGCATGGTGGGAGAATTCCCATCCTGTGCAAGTCTCAGGAAAATGTCTGCACCATAAGGTAGATCTTACCTCAGAGCACATATATATGTATGTGTCTGAATTATGTAAATGTACTAAAATATGAAATATAAATATAATGTAATCTTATAATAGTCCTTTTTGTGTATATCAATATGCATATAGTTCGTATTTGAACTAACAGTGGTTCAAAATTGTGCCTTGCTGTTGATACATTTCTTGTATCTCATCTATAGTATTCTCTCCCTGGTTTTGCTATGATACATGAGTGTGTCTGAACTGAAACTACAAGAAAAATTGACTTTTTTTTAAGAACAAACTATATGAAGACTGTAGTTAGTTGCAGAGAAGACAAACAAACGGTGTTAACACCATGGGATATCGTTTTACCTCAGAAGTACACTGTGTGCTGCATGAGTCTTTTCTATGACATGAGGGAATTTGTGTACAACATTGCTTTCAGTAGCTCACACTGTCTGTTTTAGAGGATTAGTCAGATTTTATTAGAGCCCACTGAGTTTTGCATAATGAAAATTGTAGCAATAGCTAAATGGTATGAAATGTGGAATGCAGGATCTTTGCTTTGCCAAATGTTCTTCTCCAGGGTTTGAAAGAAGGAACAGGGAGAAGTGGGAGAAGCTTGAAAGTCAAGTCTGACACTTAAAAAACTTTTAAATTTTATTTAGATCTGTATTTACCTAAATATAAAAGTTAAGCATCATAGATTTTTCTGTTATGCTGGTCTCATGCAGCAGCAATAGTATTACGTGCAGAGTTTCTGCAGTAGTTGCTCATTTTAAAATGCAAAGTTGTAGGATTGCAGTAGTGTGTCACTTTGGACTGGTTTCTGTACACCTGCAAGTTAAATGTTTCAGATATATTGGGAGAAAAGTTGTTCACTAAGTTGTTTATTATCTAAATGCTACCCAATGCATATAACTGAAAAAAATTATCATCACATTTGTGCATCATGTGGCCATCATGTGGAGGTAATGGACACCAATTGAGATACAGGAATATTTCCTGAAATGTTAGAACAATCTTTTTTCATTGTGTGAGACTAGAGCAGTCTCTTTGGAGAGGTGTGCAGTCTCCATCCCTGGAGATATTCAAAACCCACCAGGACAAAGCCCTGAGCAACCATCTGTAGTTCACCTTGTCTAGCAGGACTAGACAACATCTAAAGGTCCTTTTTTACCTTTTTGGTTTCTGTGTTATTTTATTTATCATTATTTTTATCTGTATTACTTTTTTTTTTTAAGTCACAGAGGAATCGATATCGAAATAAATGGGAGAAAGGGAAATCTAAATAGCTTTATTCCAGTAGACTACTGGTTTTACATTTAATGTTAGTTTTCCTGCATTAAGAAAACCTTTCTTAAGTTTTAAGGATGAAAGAGAAAACTAGACTGAAGAAAATTAGGAAGATACTTTATCTACCTATGTATGATCTTCTGAAATCTAACAATAAGCACTAAACATCAATACAATACCAAAAACTAAAATAATAACCAGTAGGAACATTAGGAAGGAATAATGTAAGGAAAGTAGTAAGAGGGAGGTATTTATAAGTCCTATTGGTTTGGGAGTTTGGGGATCAGCTCACAGAAGAGTACACAAATGTAGACTTACAAAGTTAGCCGACATATCCTAATATGTTAAAGGCTGTAATCTTTTGAAAGAAGTTGGTTGGCTTTCCTGTTGGCCCTCCTATCAACTTTAACCTCCAACCTTCTCCAGCATGTATCACTACAAATAAAACTGCTGAGGTTTGACAAGAGGATATAAAGTCACTAGGCCATCGCACAGAAATCTCTACATGATTTTCTTTAACCTATAGCTTAAATGAACACTGCTTAAAGTCAGGGGTTTTAATAAGAAGTCATAAACATTCACTCATATCACTTTAGTTTTAATAATTACTGTTTTAACAGAGAAGAGAAGAAATATACATAGTAAATTATGTTTGACAACTGGAATTTCATGGTTTTGTTATTGGTTGTCTTTGATTATTATGTGAATTGCTGTTCTTCATTTTAATGTATACTTTTTCATGCAAGCTGCATATGATATCTCTATAAACATGGCATTTGTGTATGGTGTTATAAATGAATTTTTAGGTCTCGATTAAGGCAAACCAGATGACAAAAATAACTTGTGTTTGTATTTACCAATGTCAGAATAATAATCTTTGCATCTGTAGTCACTTATTATGATGTCGGCTTTTCTTTCTGTGTAGTAGTTTGGGTGACTTTTACACAATCCCTTTTAACAACCTAGGCATTTTGCAGGCCATAACTTCTGAAAGTTTTTCATAATTATTCTACTCCTGCAAGCTGCTTGTAGTGTTTTCATTTTGCCAGAGCTGCCATCCACAGTATTACTGTGTCATAGAATCACACAATGGGTATTATTGATATATACCATCACTAATGGTATTAATTCTTGTGGATTCCCTATTCTTATAAGCATTTGATCTCTGAACATAGACTTCACCTTACTTAAACTGTATTACAATCCTAAAATTGTATTTCTTTCCAGTTCAAAACCATACTAATTCAAAGTTAGGTTTTCTTCTTTGTAGTCTGTTATTTGCATGACAAATTTTATTGTGATGTATAATAATTCTTTTCATGCTTTTTGTTGCTTGTAGATTGTCATCTTTTTCACTTACACATTTTTCTCAGAGCATTACTTTAAGGGCTGTAAAAGCAGTCTCTTCCTTCTGAAATTCTTCCTTTCTGTGCCCAAGTTCTGTTCCTTGTTTGAGCCACTCATAAGTTCATCTCTTTGTCAAAGTCCACTTTCCATGATTAGGAAAGTACCACTCTGTATTTTATGAGGTACATACATCTTCCATCCCTGGTCATGCTTTCTATGGCTTTTTAAGCTTCCTTCTCAAACGTAACTAGCAGATACTGGGCAGCACTTTTTTTTCTTTTCCTAAATAGTTTGCGGTTCACTAGACAGGTCTCAGTATGTCCTGTATCTTGCCTTTTGGATGATTCCACTTTGCTAAAATACTTAATTGGTTTTCATCTCTCATTTGTTGAATATAAGCTTGTTATAAAAACGCTTTGCTGTTGTAGATGCAGTATGCTGTTGTCTGTTATCTGGGCTTGTGTTTTTCTTCCGTGCTTGGACTGTGACTAAGTGGTCCATAGAAGGTAGCTAAGGAAATAAGCCTTCTGTATGTCAGTTTACATTCATTATCTATATAGGAATATATTCTATATAGGAAACCTGCCAGGCATTCATATGTTGCAAAAGACAAATACTGATCTACACACTTGTCCTGGTGGAATGCGTAGCACACTTCATGTAGATTTTTGATGCTGCCTGTATCCAGCAATGGATGCTGTTTATCAAACCATACAGTATGTAAATTTTGGAATTTAGATATTCCTGGAAGACTGAGGACTGATTGAATGGAGTTAAGGGGAAGCTTTTAAAAAGCTACCTATAGTTAGTTAGTTATTTCTTTCTTCCAACACGATTTTAGATTGTATGAGTTAATATAATATAAAGAGTATAATTTAACTGAAAAGGCATTGTGAGAGAATTTGGTCACACCATGCCTTTCCCCCTGCGAGAATCTTCACCTATTACTTGTATTTTCCTCTGCAACTGAGAAAAATCAGCATGATATCCGTCTGTGTTCCTTTAGTATCCCCTTAACATTTAATGTCTATCATCTTCAAAAAGTGAGGCAGGAAGCAGATAGAAAGCTACAGGTGACTACTATTTGAGGAGAAGGGTAAGATGAGGCAGTAAAGGAGTTAAAATATTAATACAAAATTAGTACAAATTAAGCAAAAATTGTTGGCTTACTTTCCTCTTTGAGTCCTCTTGTACTACATTCAGAAGACTGTTATGTATTAGACAAGCAAACCCAGAGTTTAAAAAAATAGCTTTCAGGTATTAAATGTTTAGCTGGTGCTAGCAGAGATTTCTGATGCTTCTCATGTAGACAGTGTCAGCTACCACATTGCTTGTCAAAGCACATAGAAAAGTGTTTTCTGCTTCTGTGAAGTTACAGGGTGGTCACAACAGACAGGATACCAACATCTGTCATGGCACTATGAAGGGATTGCCTGTTGTATTGAGCTGTTACACTTCCTCACTGGAAACTCGTCTGGACACTTTCAGTGTAAGAATGTATTTGCAGTGGGAAAATTACAATAATCTTTCTATACTCAGTTACAGCTTCAGAATCATCCTCAAGTAATGTATATAGAAGTAGCAGAACCAAAATATGAGTATAAATTTATTAATTGAGGAGTGATTAAGATACCATGTGATATCCATAGGATGTGTTCAGAGAGCTTTGTAATGGGCACAATAGCAATGATTAGAAGAAGGAATGCTGATCCCTTCATGCATGAAATAGTTTATCCCACTATGGAGCCCAGGAAACTAATAAAGCTTCCGTGGACCAAAGCCATAGAGCTTAAATTGACCAGATTAAGACATTTTCTAGAAATGCTTGCCTTTTTTTTTCATTTTGTTTTGCATGATTTAGGAATGAAGATCAGAAGATGCAAATAGTAAAAAGAATAATCTCAGTTACTCATCACGGTAGATCAATAATTATCCTTGCCTTTTAAAAATGCAATTTTTAACAGTTTAAAAATATGAAAGTAGTTACATTGAATTTTTTTCAGTTTTTACGGTGAATGTTAGTGTTTCAAACAGGTTTGTGATTCAAGAAATGTGAGCATAATTTAGTCTGGTACTGATTAGAAACCTGGAAATAGATAAGCAGAACATAAAGGCAGCTATTGCACATATGTCCTGATTAATGTATGTAAATGTTTCTACATGAAACACACATGTGAGGATTGCAAATTCTCTCATTTTTTAAAATGTTTATACCATTTCCATCTACTCTTTTATAGAAGTGCTGTTCTATATTTCCCTATAAAAAAAAAACTTTTAACAGAAGTAAATGCTGTAAATATACCTTGGAATACTAGACAATATATAAACACTTCTCACATTTCTTCTTTGTATTCTACGTATTTTTTCTTTCAAACCATAGTTTCCAACACTGACTCTGTAAATCTTATTATATGTTGTTTGTATGAGAATGAAAAAATATAATATGCTGTATGATTTAAAACATCACCATTTAGTTGCTGATATTTTCCACTGGATGTGAATACCAAGTTGGATGTTCTAAGGAGGTAGCCTTTGTTTTAGACTGTTAATATATAATGCCTGAATATTAGTGCCATGTAAGTGCTTGATCCAATTAGAATGTTAAAATCTGATGACAAACTGAAAACTTGAAAGAAAACTTTAGTGGGAACTAAAGATTTGAGTTGCTGTTTAATGTCCTCAAATTAGTAAAGAAAAGGAATTCTTCAGTGTTCATAAAGAAGTTTGAGAAGAAATTGAAATGGGAATCTACTGCTTCCCTCCTTTGTATTATAATTATAAGGAAATCTCCATCTACTGAAAGTTAATATGATCCATTATTCATTATATAAGTTTTCATAAGATTTAACCAAACTAACTACTAGTCATTTTGTGAGTTAAATTGAATTCAGGCAACAATCCTTCTGCCTTTTGCAGGTGTACCAATCTTTTTACCTAGGACAAACTCACACCATACAAAGATCAAATTTCAGTCTTTCAACATAATTTTTTCCAAGTACAAATGTGTTATACATGTATAGCAATGAATAACTACCAACTTATATGTTAAAAACATTCAAACATTGTTTTGGCTTAAAATATGTTATTGAAATAAGGATTACATATTAGTGCTTGCCATCAAAGATTTAAATTCTCATTGTCTCCATAATTCAAAAGCAAAAAGCCACTTGCACCCTGTAGGCCATGGGATAAAATCACAGAAACAAGGGGATAAAAGCACAAAATTATCCTCACATATTCATAGTTTTCACGTCTCACACTTTTTTCCCCCTATGGTTAATGGCAGATGGAGTAGTTTAACTGAGTTTTTAGTGCCCTTTTTGAGGCAAAGAAACCCCACCTTCAAATATCATCCTTACTCTTAAGTAACCCAGTTTCTTAAAGGGCGAGTCTGCAGAGAAGGAAATAGAAGTGATTATGAAGAAAGCATTTATAATATGATTTCTAAAAACTCCTTTTTATGCTATTACCTAGTGATGACTTTTGAAATACAGCACCTCTAGTGTAGTTTTACATGATACATAATTACACTACGGAACTCAATGTGATTGCATTACTGACTCTCAAAGTTTTCAAAAAACAAGAAGAGTACTTAAACAAAATATAGCTATTAATGATTACAGAAAAGACTTCAATGTTACATGAGGTGAAATATACTTAAAAGATATGAAAAACTTTTCAAAGAAATCTTTGCTTGCCTTGCATAAAAGAGATATGGCCAAGATATATTGAAGATGATATTTTGGGACTTCTGTTTCATTCTGTTTTTGTTCTTTTGAGGCAGACTAATTACTATCCAGAATGAAAGACACAATTTGGAACAGTTAATTTGGTATTTTACATCATTATTCTCCTTAAATTTGATTATATCATTTTTATTATGTGAGTATGTGTGTTAAAAATATGTCATTCCTCTAAGCAGTATGGATTAAGAATAAATTCTCAACCTCGTTTTTATATGTCATATTTGGAGATGTTTTGTTAGTGTAGGAAGTGGCTTAGGAATGAGCTATTTCCGTCCTCTATTACACATCATCTTGGTTAGTGTATATGTATTGAAACTACACCTAGAAATCCTAGTAAAATATGCTAGAAATTGCTGTAGAACAGAGCAAGAGATACTTTGTTGTACAGAGTTTAATGTACATGAGTCAACAAATGTTTACAGTGCAGTGCAAAGAGGCAGTAAGATAATATTGGTCAGCAAAATAATCACTGATCTTGAGTACATCAGAAGCCTGCTAAATTTTTTATGTTTTGACAGCTGAGGTATTTAGAGGAAAATAACAGATTGCTTTTGTTAATGCTTTTTGAGAATTATTTCTAACCTTGAGAGGCAATTGGGGAGAAAGAATAAAGGTGGTTTGCCAATTCAGTGTGGAATTTGACAGCTTGCTAGCGAATGGAGAGAGATTATGAAAACATGAAAGGCATATAGGTCTTCCTTTGTAACGGTTTTCCACTTTCCAGATAGAAAGAAAGAAATTACATACTTAAATAGTCACATGACTTTTTTTCAGAGTTGTTTTGGAGGGAGATAAACAGAGCAGACTGCACTGATCAAGTTCATAAAAAGGTACTTCGCTTCTATATATAGAGGAAATTAACACTTTTAAGGGGTCTCATCTGAGTAGATGAAATGAGAAAATAGTAAATAATATAACGATAGCCTGAAGAAAGAATTAGCCAGATTTGAACATCTCAGATATGAGGAGCACCAGAGAGAACTCCAAATGGAGAGGGGTGAGAGGGCTGTAGGTGTTTTTAATAGATGAATATAATCATGTTGACTATAATGATTAAGAAAGAAGGGTGAGAAGAGTAAAGCTCCATTTAGCTTTATGTTGGTAATTATCAAGTGATGAAATACATAGAATAAGTTGTCAGGGTACAGACCCTGGCATTAACTTGAACTGTCATCAGATATACCAAGGAGAAGTGGATCTCATCTGTCATCCCATATGTTATCGACTTGTGCACCATGACAAGGGAAGGACTTAAGTGTGACTGAGAGATCCATTACAATCCTGGGCCAAAATGTCCTTGTACCTTTACCAGCAATGAAATTTCCACCACTGTTGGTTTCATAATGCACACCACATGCTCATAATGAGTTAACTCCCAGAGTATATGGGACCTATATTCTAAGTGGAGTGTATCAGCAGAGAGACACCTCTTCAAGCCCTCTTGTGAGTTTCTCAAGTTCATATTGCAAGATTCTACCCATAAATGCAATGCCTATCTGCGTGTCACAAGACCTATGGAAATGCAATGCCTATCTGCATTTCCATATGAAGAAATAAGGTAGATGTACTCACTGAAGTTGCGCTTAAGTTAGAGTTTCTAAATAAGATTCTCCTGTGTAAGATTTAAACAGGCTAAGCTTAAAGCCCTTGGGAACTTCCTTGAACAGCTATAGAAGAGTTCTGGAAAAACAACTATAAGACATGCTGTTGCAGCAGCTGGTGTTTGATGGTGAGGTACCACAACCTTCCAAAAGCATCTCCAAGGCAAAGCCGCTTGGCTGGACCACCACACACTCAACAAACGCATACATGCACACATGCACAGATAGCTCCAGTAAATGGGTTGATGACAAAGCCAGGAAGAGTCTTCGTATGGGGTTCCAGGGGAGGAGTTTAATGCAGCCACACACGTGAAGGGGTCCAGGGCCAAAGACGACTAAGATAGGAGGGTCCCAGTTTATATACGGGAGCAGAGCAAACATCAGGGACCAATGGTCTGAGGGCATGAGGGTGGTACACGGGCAGGGCTAGGATATGGGAGCCAATGGAAAAACTCTGAGGGAGTGGTGATGGGGCAAGGGCCAATGGGGAAACAAGCAAGGGAGAATCCTCAGGTATAGAGGGGCAGGGAGGCCAACGGGCCAACCAGGGAAGCAGAACTGGAATACATTAACATAACAGAACAGAGTGTCCTGGGGGGAAGCCTTTTTGTCTCCTTAAGTTGGGGAGGGTCTTTGGTACTAGGGTCTGTCCCACCAGTGGACTCTCTTTGTCCCTTGTTCTGTAGGCCCACTGGCCTCCATAACATGCAATTGCAATTCTAAAACAAAACCCAGCAGCAGGGAACCCATTTTCAAACTAAAGCCCTTCAGAAGCACTGGGCCTGTGAAACCTAGACTAAAGCAGTACATCAGGTCCAGGGGAGGTTTGCATATCCTTCTGCTTCCAATACAAGTGATGCTAACTTTTTTTAATTAAAGTCATAGAAATTTGGTCGTGGAAAACTCAGACAAAAATAATTAAACTGTGTACCTTTGTTAATGAGATAATGTAATGTTCTAGTTGTTTCTTATTTTGGAGCAACTCTTCTGTGGAGTATCCAAACTTTAGCTGATACCATCCTGAGCTGCAACCTGCTGGTTAATAAATTTAAGCCTGGAAGTTATGTTGAGCGTAGAAGATGCAAGAATACCAAGAGAAATACTCTACTAAAACCATACTGACTGTAGCCAGATTTGAAAGGTAATCATCTTCTCACCATTAGAGGCCTGATCTGCAGATAACAAGTTTTCGTGTCTGCCGTCCTACATTACAAATAATTGGTTTTGTTCTTTTTCCCATCCTGACAGTGGTAGTATTAGAAGATCGTATTATTTATTTGAGAGGGAAACACTAGTGCTGCCATTTGACAGGGTTCTAGGGATTTTGTTTTTATTCAAATGTTTTCGATCTAAATTATGATACCATTTGACTCTTAGGCCTGAAGGTAGAATGCGACTCTGCAGTGTTTCAGAACTGAAACAGAAAATAGCTAAGAAACACTCACTTTGAGATTTAATGAGATAAACCTGATTTCAGAAACTCATGAAACCCTAAAAAAAAATTTAAGAAAGGCAGTGCAGGCAGTACAAGGAGCTTTACATTACATTGCAGCTGTTACTTGATCCCCTTTGTTTTCAGCATTCATAGCATAGACTACCCAAAGCTTAGGACTTACCAACTTTATGAAGCTGCATTTCTGCATATGGGAACAATTCTTCTGGTATCGCAGTGCACTCCTGGATTATGATCAGTAGTTAGTATATGATGTTATAGGACAATGCAAATTCCTTTGACTTCATCAAATTCCATGTAAGAGTACATCAGACATAGTCTCACAGAGAGTTAGTAGTGGGTTCTCATTGTTGCCTTCGCAAAAGATGTGTGATGCCTTTGTTTGTCTTACTAGCACACTCAGATTAATGTGGTTTCTCAGTACTCTTTGGGCTTTGATAGAATTTTAACTCAACATGACACACATCTTGATAATACCAACTCTGTAAGTTTACTACTTTTACCAAGAAGCCTTATTAACTTGTTTCTCAGGTCAAGAAGATACTTAAAATATTTTTAAGAATTCAAAGTACATGTGGGTTCTGTCATGTAGACTATCACTGTAATTTTTTGCTTGGAGTTTTTAGAACTATTTGCAGCTTTTAAATAGATGTATATCCTTCATGTACTTTAGGGCTTCAGTTCTTAAATTTCTCTTTCTAAATACATAGAATGAGGGGGGAAATTGCCAATTTTTAAGAGGAGAAAAAAATGCCTTCTGATTTTATGACAAACTTCAGCTGGACATGACATTCTAAAAAGCTCATGCTTTGAATAAAATGGAAGAGAAAAATAACTAGTGAAAATGCTTACAGGTCAGCATTCTTAAATAAATACTCAGAACATATGAAATTATTTTGTGTAAATAATGAAAATTAAATCAGGACAAATCTGGGGAAAGATGAGAAGAAGGAGGAGAAAAAGGAAAGTATTGGGATAGTATATGAATTCCTGTTTCTGTTGTTAACATGAATTTAAGCCATTCCTATTACAAAACTCAGAGTGAGTATGGGGTGTTGTGAAAGCAGAGCCAGTCTCTTTCAATTCAATATAATTGACTCCTTTGATCTGGGTATACTGCAATCTGGCTATTTTCTGTGTGTTGGTCTCTGCATGAGAGAAAAAATGGAGATTTTTTCAGCAGTTACCTCTCTTTTCATGCTTTGAGGTGATGCTTTCCAAAGTCCAAGTTTAAGGCCCCTTTATTTAAAGAACAATACTACTGTTAGTATTTCATTTGATTATGGGAGGAAGACGAAACACAGCTTCCACATGAAAAATAACATTTTTTCTCCACTTCCAAAATGAAAAATTAACACAATAAAACACACATAATTGTTACTTGCCCAGCAGCCTGTGCAGGGTGCCTGAGCTAGAACAATAAATAGTGTGGAAAATTATAATTTTTATGACTTTCTCTAGATGAAATAATTGCTTTTCTAGAGACAGTGAGTACTTAGCCACTAATTGCATTGGGCTGGAATTTTACCTCCTTGAGTCAATGCTTCCTAATGGAATCTTTCCTCCATTGTGACATGTGGTTTGCAAGACTTGGCTTCAGAGGTACATCGTTTTGTTCTTTATTGATGACTAGGAGTCTCGTAATTGAAAAGTTGGCAAGAAACCTTTTAACACAAAATTCTAAAAGTATCATAGGTGCTTATAATGTATATGTGTACTCTGGGATTGATTGTTCTTGTCAAAGCTTTGTATTACAAAATAAATTCAACCTGATGATCTTGTGTTTCAGAGTCAAATTCTAAACTTTGTTTTAAAAGTTTTACAATAACTATTTAATTGGAGCTACATTTTCTTGTAAACCAGCTGACCAAAGTATGGTTTCATAAATCCAAATTTTGGTGACATTGATGCTGAAGGAACCATCAAAACCTGAAGGAAAGTTATTCTGCAAACTACAAACACTCAAGCAGGAAGTACCCTTGCATTGCTTTGTTCTGTTTGTCCTTTGCAAAATAATGGATGTTTCATGCAAAAAATTGCATCATCAGGTTTTACATTTGAAATACAATTAATTTCATGAATCGTATGTGTAACTTAAAGGTTACTATGGTAACATTGTCATGTATTTTTCAGTTACTTTAAGTAAGAACTATGTGATAAAGAGATGACTAATCATCAAAGTGCTGTATGCAAAGGAGGTAAATTACTGTTACGACAATTTGTGGACCCTATTCAGCACACAGTGATTGGTTTAAGTGCCTAGCTTAACTGCCTGCCTTGCTTGCCCATGATTTTTGTACTTAAGACATTTGTATACATATAGTGGAATTTCTGAATGAATATTTCAGAAGTTTTAATAGATGTAATGTTATTAATTGTCTTTGAAACCTATATATTGTATTACCTAGTGGATACAGCACTTGGGGATGCATGTTTTAATTCATCTAGGGTTTTTTTAAATGTGGGTAAGATGGATATTTAATTCTGAAGATGCAGAATGACAGAATCGATTACAGAACAGGAAACTGTAAGAAACTAAGAACTCTATTTTTGTCTCTTCCAGGGTGCAACTCTTGTGGGTTTGGGTAGAGGAGGAGTTTTGCTTCTTAAGATATATGAATGCTCCATATGCAATTTTTAACCGGACAGGATAAACTGATTTTCTGTTTTAAAATCTGAAGTTACAGGAGATATAACTTCAAAGTGAATAGTGAATCAGAGCTATGTTTATCCCTCTTACATGTCAGAGTTTAAGTGCAATGTTTTATGTATACAGTCATCATGACAGTTAAAAAGGCTATAAAGAAAAGCAATTATATAATTGCTTTAAAGAACTAAGTATCACAGATAAAGGCTTTTAGAAACTACAAAGCAGTTTTAATAATTATATCACCTGAAGTCAAGCTGCAAAATTATGTCCTAATTATTTGCAATGAGTAATTATCTATAAAGTTATAAGCTTTAAAGATTTTATGAGAGAGTAGGGGAGTTCTTTGATTTATTTTTTTTTCCCACACACACTAAAACAATACCCCATCATTTTCTATTTTAGCAGTTTTCACAACTTAAACATTAAATTCTTATTGTTGCTTTCTGTTATATTAGTAGTGTGTGTTTTGCAATTCTAATCTTCACGTTTTTCTTTCTTTATCACCGAAGCAGGCCTTTTGAAGCCAGGGAATTTTTCATAGCAATATTGACAGTGTTCGCATTTGCATGATGACAGCCAAGGAATGGAGCAGTAATTTTTGAAATTGCAGAAGTATTTAGAACACTGATAAAAGCTGAAATATATTTTTGATGGATTGAAGTTAAGCATACATGATTTTTCCTGCTGTCAAAAGGCTCTGAATTTAGTGAATATTTGCCTGCTGTGAGAATGCAAGATTAACATCACAACCATCACCCGGGCACCCAAACCCTGCAATTTAATAGCTTTTTAGGTTCTTTCCTTTTTCTAAACAGCAATTAATCTCATTTTAGTACAATTTTCTCGTTTCTGAAGTCGCTCATTGAATCGCTGTTTTGTTCATATTTGGCTTCAGCTCCTCTGCATAGTCATTAAAGTCCCAATTAATGTCACCTTTAGCTGAAGAGTACTCATTTTTATTGAGAAAATGACAGTTGCTGCCATGAGTAGTGCAGTGTAATATACATTAATTGCCCTGTAACACTGGTAATTACGAGTTTTTCAAGCCTCTCAGTAAACTGTCATGCCTAGACAAGACTGTGCTAAAATAGATTACTCATTAGGGAGACCTGTCCTGTTTTCTGGTGGGTTCTTAGTGTTGGTTTTAAAAAAATCTTGAGTTTGAACAAATAGTTGCCAAAAGCAATTTCCTACAACAACATATCTGTGTTCAGTTTTCCAGCCATCACTTCAGCCTGTGGTCAGCAAACAGACAGGGTGCTGTGGACTCTAGAGATGTCAAGACTTTTATTTAGGTGGATCAGGAGGATAAGCTTAGCAATGTGTAATTCAGTGCTTAATATAAATGTTATTAAAGCTGCCTTCTTCAGTGTTGTGTTTGTAACAGGTCTACCTGGCATTTTAGAAGAGCAGTCAATATCATCAATATTTTATGCCCCAAAAGACTTTTGCACAGTGCTACAGACTGTCCAGGGAGTTGGAATTACTAAACCTGTTCTCAGATAATTCTGTGTAGGAACATCAGGGATTATGTTGTATATTATGTGGAATAATTATCAGATCTTTCAGGAGCCATATGGCATTGCAAGATGTATATTTAAAAAAAAAAAAGTAGAAAAATATGTGGAAATAATTTGGTTGATATTTTGACCACCTTGGCAAATGAGGCTTTGATGCATATATTGTTAGAAGACCCACCTGCTGACTCACTTGGGAAATGGTGGGAAGCAAGAAATACATTTCACTGCTTTCTCTTTCTGTTGCTCTCCTATTTTATGTTTGTTTTTAAGGACAAAACAGTCGCTTTTAAAGCTCATTGCGGCACTGAACTGACAAAAGAAAACCTTCGTTTTATCTTTGTTATAACACCTGCTTTAGGCAATCTGCTCTTTTGCGCTCTCTCTAAATGAATTTTGTCACAGCCTTTCATATTCTTCTGTGGTGATGAGCTAATGAAAGTAGATAGTACAATTTGTGCTGACCAGGTAGCAACTGCCAGCTTGCAGCTGAGGATAGTTTAAAGAAATAAATAAAATATAGCGTTATATCACTGATTTATCCATTACATGACATTAATAGTGAGAAACCTTGGTGTGTTTATCTGTTTGTATTGGTGTGCATTTATCGAATTGTTTATGACAAGACTAATTGGGGTAATTGTAGACACTGAAATTACCTGTCAGCTATATGTAACCACACTCCCTTTCTTTCTGACAAATGATGACAACTGAGGGACCCCGTAGCATTACTCATGATGGCTTTTCGAGTGGTAATAAGGACAATAGGGGCCCTGGCTAATTTGACATGGACAGCCTTCACAACAAGAAGCCAGCTAAATGACTTGTCAGTAGGGGAAAGAAGTCAGAAAAGTAATGGAGTCCCCCATGGCGCTCTGACAGGGAGATGAGGCAATTTCAACGGAAAGTGAAAAGGCTTCAGTTTGTCAAGTATTTAGAACAATCAGAGAACAGCTAGAGGCTGGAACCTGACAATAAATTTGTGAACCATGGTAGCAGTTTCATATAGGTCAGTTATTTCATAATGGCTGTGAAGCTTTCAGAGGTTTCTGCTTTCGTAGCATACTTCACATCAGCCAACTGGTGCTTTGTCACCTTAAATTTGTGCTTCACTTTACACAGTAGGAATAATGGTTAAGGTTACAGAGGAACGGCACTGTAAGACAGCATGATCTGCAGACACCAATCTGTTGAAAAGTAAACAAAAATTTAGATAGTAATACTGTGATTGCATCGATTACAAGCTAGCGGTGTTAACATGTTCTTTATGACTTTGGCCTGGATCCGTTTTATGGATAAGTAAAGTACTTTATTTCTCATGGACAAAACCAATAAAACATAAGCCTCTGTTCCTATCCTTTCTCCCTACTGTACAGTTAAAATTTCTCAAGGTTCATTTCCTGATGCTTGTTCTTGTTGCTTGCTGAAATGTATTCAGTTTGTATACAAATATTTGACTTGTATGCAGTTTTGACATCTATTGAGATACTATTACTGATGACACAAAAGAATTGTGAATATTTTTTTCTGACTGCTTAGCAGAAGGTGATTTTCTAAAGTGTTTTTTAAAAAATTGCAACCTTTCAGGATTAAATACCAGTTCTGTGTCCCACTGATAGGAGGTTTTTCTATCTATGGTTGCAGGAGTCTGTTGGGTTGGTGTTGTTGATTGGGGTTTTTTTTCATGTCAATGGTTCTTACCTGTTTATTTTCACTGAGATAAAAAGTCAAAGTATGATTAAAGCATTGTTTCAGTACCGCACTGTGCATTCTGAATTCCTGATGCAGGCTTCTGAATGCTTTAAATGTGTTTATGGATTGAGCACAGATCTAGTGAGAAGTATCAACTTGTCCTTTTTGGCAGGGATTGTTTTGTTAGTAAATAGGATTGAATATATTCATTTTGCTGTTTTTCTTAGATTCTGATTCCTTCATTTTACCAAATGTCCTGTTTCTTGGAGATTTTAAAGCTAGTGCAAAGCTGTTTGTTTTCTCTCTTGCATAAAGGTCCTAGAATAGAACCTTTCTGTGCCATATTTAGAAAGTAAGACTGCTTTATTGACACAAGTCCTGTTCCCCCATCCATATCCATTACCCTTTCCTCATTTTTTCCAGAGTTATGCTCTTGGTCTTTGAGTTTCATCACTTTGATTTGAAGGAAATTTAATTTAGGCCGGCCAGGAACTTTGCCCTTGATTCCCTGTATCTGAACATTTCTTGTTTTGTAGTGATTTTGTTGAGGAAATATGCTGGTAAATTGAGGGAGCTTGTCATTCTGCAAAATGGGTCATTGAGTCAGAGCTTATAAATGTATTTCCCCTCTCCACAAAACAAACAAAAAAAAAACCTCACCCATATGAGGTGATCATTTAAACATGGTATGTCCACACCTGAATCTCCTTTATTCTGGTTGCTTGCCCTACACACATTTATCTTAGTTTGCCAAGTATTCTGCCTAGTTATTTTGTAAGAAGTTTCTCCAACAGAACTAAAGAAATTACCAACATATGCTAAAGCATCTATTAGCACATGGGTCCATGGCTGGTGTCACTGCCAAGATTTTGGGATGTTTGATAATGGGATGATCTACACAGCACCAGGCTTGCTGGCATCAAATAGGATTCATCTTTCTCTAGGAGAGAAGAGGGTCTTTGGGTTAATGGGGCTCATGGACAGACCTTCCCCCTCATATGATGGAGGAAGGGGATAAGATCAGGCTCACCTGTGATAAGCTGTGGAATGACATGCCAAGTCATGGCATGTTAGATGGGTGGGGTGCTTGCCCTGCACAAGAGAAGTTTCCCTCTAAATCAGAGATGGATTGAGTGGGAGGAACTCCCTCTGAAGAACAGCGACACAGCTCAAAAGCTTATAGGTAAGAATCAAAGACCAAGGCAGCAAAGGGAATGCTGTGGTTGGTGTCTGCTACAGGCTGTCCAGTCAAGGGGAGGCTATTGATGAACCCTTGTTGCTCCAGCTGCAGAAGGCATTTCACTCACAGGCCCTTGTCCTACTGGGGGAGTTCAACCACTCTGACATCTGCTAGAAAAGTATCACAGTGGGCTGTAGGCAATCCAGGAGATTCCTGGAATGCATAACTTCTTGAGCCAGGTAATAGACAGCCCTTACCGGAGAGGATGCAATACTGATGGTCACCAATGCAAACGAGCTAATCAGGAACATCAAGATTGGAGTGGGATAAAGTGCAGCCTGGGGTAAAATGATCGTGCACTGGTGAAGTTTGCAGTCCTGAGGAATATGGGTCAGGCAAAGAGTAAAGTCAGGACCCTGAATTTTTCTTAAATCACACTTCAGCCCTTCAAGGAGTTAGTCAATAGGACTCTCGGGAAACTGCCCTAGGGGGCAGGGCAGGAGTTGAACAGAGCAGAAGCAGTTGGCAGATCTTTAAAGACTCTTTCCACAGAGCGCAAGAGCTCTCCATCCCCGGGCCTGAGGAATTGGGCAAGGAAGGCAAGACCAGCATGGCTGAGTGAGGACCTGCTGGTCAAACTAAGGGGCAAAAAAGCAAATGCACAGGCAGTTGAAGCAGGTACAGGATCCTGGGAAGAGCACGGAGATACTGCGTGGTTGTGTAGGGATAGGGTCAGGAAAGCCAAGGAGCTGGAACTTTGCAAAGGATACAAAGACTATCACGAAGGGCTGCCAGAGGTGTGTCAGTTGGAAAGGGAATGTCAAAGAAAGTGTCTTAGAAAAGTATGGATTGTATTTCAATGGTACCAGGAGTATGGGAGACTTTTTCTCAATTTCGTGGCAATAGCTTAATCTTCTAACATTGCTGGCTAAAAAGTGTCCCTCATACCTTTTATATCTTCCCTTCAATAAGAGATTTCATTACTAAGTTTGATTTAGGAGGTATTTTCAGTGCTTTCATCACATTTAGTTGCTGGTCTTAGAGGAAGAGGATTTCTTCATTTTTTTAATATTTTTTTGAAGGCCATTGCCTATTTCATTTCTCATGAAAGATATTAGAACTTAGGAGGGCTGACAGAAGTTACGCCTTGTAGCAAGAAGCACCTATTGGAGAAAGAATTAGGAAAATTTAGTTCTAATTGAGGACATAGAAGAATATTTCATTATGCAGTGGATTAATTTAGCTAAATATAAAAATTTCAGGATCAAAAAAGTCATGGCAAGTTATTCTTTATAAAAGTTTTATCTAGACTAGATAGTATTTGTAGCAACTTGAATTAAATAATTGTACTCCTCAACGAAAGTAAAAGGGAAAATGCTGATTAAATTCTGAAAGGCATTAAATAGATTTATAAGGTTTTGCATTGAATTTGAGTGAAATAATGGAGACTTCTTTCCATTATCATACCTTTGAATACTTGTCAGGATTCTGTATTGCTAGATACTTACAACTTTTTATAAATATTGTCATGATATAATTGTTCATGGGTCTATGTTAGTATATTCAAATATATAACATAAAATCAGCAAAAAAAAAGCACTTTTTTTTTCCGTGGAAAGTTATGCAGGAATAGTACAAATCTGGTTTTTTAGTTCTGTCACAATCTGACTAAAGTATAACCAATACAGCCAATGACAATCTCAATTCCTGCATTGAGTATCACTGGAATAGAAATGCAGAACAAAATCATTTATACCAAAACTGGAAACAGATCTATGCATATCAGTTGTATTTCTGTTACAGCAGATACTGCCACATGGGTTTAGGGGATGTGTATGTCATAGTTTTGGGTTTCCTTAAGTGACAGTCATCAGCAAATATAAAACCCTTTCTACCTATACTCTGCCCGTTACTTTGAATTAATGAAATCAAAGTGGATAATAACACATTTTAGTTCTCATGGTTACTAAATCAGATTTTTTTTAAGTTCACAGCCATTAGGAAAATGTCCTGCTCTGTCCTATTTCTTTATTAAATTGTAGAAGGAAATGTTTTTACAGGAGTACAATATACCATGTTCAATTTGTAAATGCAGAGCTCCCTCATCCAAAAAAAAAAATGTTTAAGACCTTTTATACTGTGTAATGCTAACTATCCATTCTACATTCTTGCAATGAATTTATTTATTTTTTTCCAAAGAGGCAGTCACTGCCTATGTACTAGAAGGTGCAAATAAGTGATGGAAAATGTGGGGCAGTATGTAGGTTGAAATATAAAGAGCTTTACACAGAGAGGAAGTAAATATATTTAGATATGATTAAACTACATATAACCAGGAGTTTGTATGTTTTTGCTAACAATTTTAATTGCAAAAGAAATACAAATGATGTGACTGCACTTCCCCAATATGCAGTCTTAATAATCCTCTAAATCCTCCAATCCAGTAAGTATAATAATTCATTTGCTTTCTCAGTATGTGCTTTTCTTTCTCTGAAAACTAAAACTAGGTTGACCATTAACTGAAAAGACAGTGACACTCTAAAATCAGGAGATGCATCTTCCACATAGAAGGAAAAAACTACAAAAGTCACTTTTTCTGGTTGATCCTCCAGTACGAGATGTAGATCCATAAGTTAGTGTGTTCTATGCTCGAGTATCAAAAAGAGATAGTCTTTTTTTAATGGAAGGTAGTGTAACTGTTTATTTCCTCTGTTTAGTTTCTTTAACCCAGCATTATCATCCTGGCTAATCCAAATTTAACAGTTTATTTCCTACTCAAGTTTCCACGTAAGTCTAAAACCTGGGAGTGCAAGAGATAAGCATATGTGGGCCAAAAATATAGTTAGCCAGTTGTTTTGTAGGTGGTTGAGATGGAAGAAATATATGTATGTATGTAGATACATTTATTGATAGTACATCCTTGTAAAACAGTAATAAATAATCTGTGAAATAGTGATACATAATCTTCATATTTGTAAGTGAAAATCTGCATGGGTACTACAAGCAGCTTTCTTATGTTATCAAGTGTAAAATCTCAGCACTGTCCTGAGATGCTGGTGGTAATTAGAAACTGGATCACTAGGTCTCCCTGTCAATTTTACTGTACTATCATTCCATAATAGTCAAAAAGGGTGGATGGATTATGTTTTATACAGAGTCCAGATTCGTATGTAATGTTGGGAGACACATGTAAGTATCAGTAGAAGATGGAATGAAATAAATTAATCTGATTAAATATGGCACATGTGAAAAGTCTGTCCTAGTTAGTGTATGTAGCATTAAACTGCCATTCCAGCAGCTGGCAAAGCTTGTTACTTGGAAATAATCAATACACATACTCTTGGAAATAATCAACTGCATTTAGGAATAATATTGATAACTAAAATGCCATTTGCTATTTTTATTTCGGTTTATTGTATTTAGATTGTAATTTAACTACCATCTAATTAGTTTTAACTTACTTCAATTGGAAGCAGTAAAACCTACTTACCTAATAAGTGGCACATGTCATAAAGACACATACAACCTCCTTATTTCCTGTAGGTCAGTCATGCGTGAACTAATGAACTGAATTTTTGTTTCCCCATGTTTTTTAAGAAAACCAGTGCAATTTAATTTGTCCTTTTCCCTCTCCCCAAACCAAAACACAGATACAAGCTTTTTTTTTTCCTAGCTGCATTCTTAACTGTTAAAATATCCTAAAGCACTTGATCACGTTGCATTTTAATTTTCAAGTCATGTTGTGTTAGTGAAGGGCACATGTTCCTGATTTCAGCTGAAAGTTCTCAGTCTGTTTAGCAGAACACCAGGCTGGCATGAACAAGGTCCTTGCTAGGTCAAAGGCCTGAAGTTTACATCTTTCTTAAATCTGACTTTTGTAAAAACGTAAGAAGCATGGGTCAGGGCAACTAGTTGATGGCATTGCCTCTTGCAGCCACTGATTAGATTAGCCCAACATTTATCAACTACACAGAGACTAACACTTAACCTTTTAACTGAAGAGTTTTGATGTATCCTTATTTTTTAATGAGGATGTTATTGTTCCAAAGTGCCCCTTAAAGCTTTAGTGCAGATTTTTTCTCCCATTTAACTGACTAACAGGCTTTAAACACCGTATAATTCAAAGTGTGGTGTTTTATAATTGTGCTTTGTTTTGAGAGTAGAGGTTGAGTAATTTTGCCCTGGAACAATGTTTTTCTAAGTATTATTATTTTATCTGTTCAGGTCTAAGATTTTGCTTGTATCTGTTCCATTTACCTAGATTTCAAGATGCAATTTATAGTTAGCTTGAATGCTAGTTGGTTTTTTATTCTAAATCATTAACTGAAAAATATTTACAATAGGAGTTCTTGTTAGAAAATATGCAGTAACTTACTACTATGGGTTTACCTGTTATTCATATTGGACCCTAATCACCTGAGTTTTGAAAACTAATTCACATCTTTACAAGGAGAAAAGTTGCCCATGATTCCACATCTTGCTGTCTGGATTCAAGGTTTTCCTTCTGTGTTGGAATTTGGGGCCTGTAAGTGATACATTTTGTCAGTTACTAGTATGATCATCTTACCAGAGAGCTAAAATAATCCCAAATTTGCAGATTGATTGGAATAGTTGCAGCTCTTGTGAGAAAGCAGCAGGCAGGTAACAAACTACCATGGTAATGGCAAATGCAGGGTTATTCAATTTCTACAATAGGCAACAACAAGATCTCGGTGCCATACAGAGGTGAGCTGCAGGCAGCAGGGGACTGTAGTCACTATGGATCTGCGTTGGGATCTTCCAAGTCCCAGGAATGGAAACAGATTACAGCAGTGGCAAACTGTGATCTAACACTTCGGGTATCGATAACCTAGGTATAAAAAAACCTGAAATGACATTGTGAGTGTTCTCTAGTAGAGTATTTACAAATAGTATAATGTCAACAAGAGGAAATAAAAGCAATAGGTCACAAAAAGTTTTTCCATACCACTTTTACCTGGGAATGTTTCTATTAAATAGTAGTATTAACTAACTTTTAGTTATGGTTTAGTTCTGTAAATCCTGACAACAAGTTATTGAGCAGCTGGAACACAGAACCTATTACTACCACTTGACTCGATGTATGCTATTTTGTGTTTCAGACTTTAGGTAGACAGATTTCCACAGGACCCCACATCAAGAGTCCAAGTTAGGTACGAGGGACTTGATTAGCACATGGGGGTGTGCGACCACATTTATATACCATGTACTAAAGTGCACTCTTAGCAATAAGGAGGACCATCAGTGGGCTCAAATAATATCTGCTGCTTCTCCTACTTAAAAAAGAAGTATAAAATCTCCAATCTGAACAATTACTGTCTCTCGTTACCCTCTAAATGTCTGGAATGAGAATTTCTACAGAGGCCAAATTTCATAAAAGGTTGGTTTGGGGCATAGGTCTTTTTCATTACTAGCAACGTTCTTAACTCCTTCCTATGTTAATGTAAGGTCCGTAAAGAAAGACTCAGACTCATGAAATTGAACTAGAAAATGTACTGCATGGTTTCTCTTTTGAAAAATTGAGTTTGTAAACAGAGAACACTAATGTTTCCTGAAAAGAAAAAAGGAAGTGGGGAGGTAGGGAGAAATTCCTGTTTATGCGCTCCTGATTTCTTAAACCCAGCTTTGAGAAGTAGCAGTATTTTCAGTCTGGTCCTCCCTTGCCCTTAATCTGTGCACTTCAGCTCCATGCCCTAGCTGGGTATTTCATGGCAGACTAACATACCCATATCTGTGTAAGCAAAATGTTCTTGTAAAATCAGTTATCTTAGAGCAGTATTCCAACATCTGGGGATGGAAGAGCAGCGTGACAGCAGTAATGGAACGAATCAAGACACAACTTAATACCATACATAAAAATTTCATTAATCTGGAAGAGAAACAGCAGAAGAAAGGCTTGCATTTTTTTATTACTGAGTCTCATGTTATCTAGTCGTATGTCAAAAATTTATTTTCCTGCTTAATTTAACCCTTTAATATAGCCAGATGACTTCAAAGTAGAATTATTTTGAATCAGTTGAGTTATTCAAAGCAAACAGTTTCCTAAAAACATTGTTTCCTGAAATTTAATTACATGCTTTGTAGATGTTCAGTCTTAGCACTTACTTCAGTCTCACTGTAGATTACAAAGTCAATTTGAATTTAATTTATTATAATTGAAAGTGACTATTTTATTGTTAGCAAGTAAAATGCAGAACAGACAAAATGTTTAGGTTTAGTCACATTGTGGTTACTGGAAATTTATATACTGCATTCTAAATAAATTGAAGTAGTATGAAACTTCCCAGATCCTGGAAATTAATAATCTTGTTCTATGAAAAACATAGTACAAAAAACATGGATGTATTCTGTAGCTCAGAAAAAATGGTGGATCTTCACTCTTGTAACTGGAGCTATCCAGTGTAGTTTCAAAACACAAATGTGATGGTAAAATGGTAACAAAAAATAGTAATTGGCTTCTATAAGCTAATACTGCTGAGGGTGAAGGGCCTGGAGGGGAAGCTGTCTGAGGAGTGGCTGAGGTCACTTGGTCTGTTCAGCCTGAAGAAGAGGAGACTGAGGGGAGACCTCATTGCAGTCTACAGCTGCCTCGTGAGGGGAAGAGGAGGGGCAGGCACTGATCTCTGTGGTGACCAGTGACAGGACCCGAGGGAATGGCCTGAAGCTGTGTCAGGGGAGGTTTAGGTTGGATATTAGGGAAAGGTTCTTCACCCAGAGGGTGTTTGGGCCCTGGAATGGGCTCCCCAGGGCAGTGGTCACAGCACCAAGCATGACAGAGTTCAAGAAGCACTTGGACAATGCTCTCAGGCACAGGGTGTGACCCCTGTTAAAATGTATATGATTTAGAAGACACCAAATAATCTTATACTTTCCTCCTTAAAGCAACTAAAGTAGTATCCTCCAAATTAAAAACTTCGTGTGATCAAGCACTTTCAGTACAAGAAAAAGAAGTGCAGTCTGCAGTACATCATGTTGGGTTTGTCCTAATGTATCCAAGAGCAAGTGGGCTAAATATGAGCAAATACGTTGGTTTTCTCAAAGTACATTGGTGGTTGAACAGCTGGGAGAAAGCTCTTTAAGCTTAAAGAGAGTAAGAGCACACAAAAAATGTTTCTAATCATTGATTAAATCAGACTAAAAATCAAATAAAAAATTTTGGCCAGGAGAGTAATAAACTCCTAAACTTCCAGTTCTCCAAACTGTTTAGTGAGAGCAAAGAACTATTTTGCAATGAACTTCAGTCAGTGTAGCAAAAGTGAAACTGTTCTTGCCAAGTTATAAATGTATTACAAAAATACCCATTTTAACAGTGCTTTCCATATTTTTTTGTTCTTAAAAGTCAGTCATTCAGAAAATATACAACTTTCTTTTTACACAATTTAATGTCTTGCTAAAGTCAGTTTGTTCTGTAATAAAAGTTCTACTACAATATTCATATTGGTTCTGCACACATAGAATCAACTGCTATACTGAAAATAACTTGTATGATCTGTTCAGTTTAAAAAATAAATTTTAAAAGTACCCCAGAACAAATACTCACATTTCTTTTATATATTGTGGTGAATTCCTAATGAAGCTAATGCTAAAAAGAAAGTATTTGCCCTCATGGAATTCAGATAAATGTCATGAAACTATAATGAAAAGCTGTCACACTTTGCTCTGAAAAGGGAAAATTACTCCTATTTATCCTATCCTTTTCCTTAATCAATTTAATCAATTTACACTTAAAATTTAGTGGGAGGGGTGTGCAGGAATGGAAAAACAAACTCTAGTTCTTTTAACACAGATTGTCCAGAAGGTAAAATGTTTGGATTAGAAAACAGGGGTGGTGCACAGACTTGGTTGTAATGTTACTTAAGTCTCACTACGTTTGCCTTGTCATGAGGAAAAGCAAAATTTAGCCAAGATTACTTTAGTATAGGGCATCCCATCAAAAGCATAATCTCTTCCACCTACATACACATTTATTCATGTATATGTAAGCATATCTATAATTGTGCCCAGTTTTGTGTTACCACAGCAATATATAAATCATCAGTTTAGTGCTATTCTAACTTTATTCCCTGGGAATTTTTTCATATATAATTTATAAACAACTTTTAAGTTAAAAGACAGGATAGAGAACGGGAAAATAAGTATTGAGTTGAAGTTGTCTGTCTGAAAATGTTTCGTTTGTTATGAAGCTTGCCTCCAATTTGGGAGTGTTGTGGGGTGGGCAGTTTAATGATTTGTCTATTTTCCATGTTTTTAATTGGGGTTGTTTTAATAGATGGATCTTTCACTTTTTGGAGTCTAAAAGTGCATAGCATTGTTCATGGGGATCAAACTCGATACTAATTTTTTGGTGTCTTTTAACATATCCTGTCAGCTGAGCCATTTAAGCTCAGCCATTAAAGCAGAACTCTCAGAAGATATATGCATGCTTGAGTGTATTAGCAAAGATAAGCAAGTACTAAAAATCTGAAAAGCTTCATCAGACTGTGGTGGAGATAAGTTAATTTCTGCCAAAACATTCCTTTTGATTATTGGATATCAAAATGACCTGTTTCTTTGATATCTTGTAGTACTTTTCTTTCCTTTATTTAAAAATAATCTTTGTCACTCTAGAAAATTGGTTGAAGAATTTTTTTGTTGGCTGTTGGGAGCAGTTTTGGACAGAGAACAAAGTTTTCCTAAGTGTCAACATTTCTGCTATAAAAGTCAAAGTGAAATGTCTGCTTCAGTCCAGCTGAGAATATATCAATTATTTGGGTGAACTTGAAATGTTTTCTTTCCTGTAATTTTTTATAAAGCAACAACTGCAGTCCTGCAATGCTCTGTAGTGAATGTGGATAGCTGTTGTGGCTCTGGAGAATCATATCCCCTCCTCCACTCTTTTTAGTACTTCATTAGACTTGAAGGAGGCTAACCACGTGCCAACATGTTAAAAGAAAGAGGAGGGGGATCAAGGGAAATACTATTTAATGCTGAAATATGTTTCAGCAAACTAAACTGAAAAATTTCTTCAAAAATTTCTTCATTTTAGTCAAAAATGATTACATTTTAATGTTGCTAAATCAAAACATATTTGAGTTCTTTTGTTGTGGTGACTTCTGCACTAAAACTCTTCATTTTGAGTCTGATGTCAAGTTGACTGTTGTGGGGTTAGTTTCCAGATTTTGCTCAGCCAAGTAGTGAGTGGTACAGCTCATTCTTCATTGCTTCTCTGGTGTCTGTACAGTTGGGAACAACAACTGCAAAAGTAACTCCCTGCCACCAAGCTGAGTTTGGAGAGCATTACAGCAGGGTTTTGTTAGAAGTACTCTTTACTAGACATCCACCTGAGATCAACGAGTCACTGATAACAGTAACTATAAAGAGGCAGGCATCTAATGTCATCCCTGACTTCTTAGTCAAAAGACTAATAATCCTCAGATGTGATTAGCAACTGGTAATTGCAATTTTTTTGAACATTGAAAGCAACCTTTCTTCTATCAAATTTATGGAAGTACAAAGAAGCATTCATTACCTGCTGTTAAATCTGATTCTGACAAGTCATGCATTGCAAATATAATTCTTGATCAACTATTATTTAGTAATTCTGTATAGTTTTGTTTGCATCTCATCCCATTTCTTGCATTGATGTCAAATTGTGGTATAAAAGACAAATGGAGTTGCTGATCAATGACTAAAATACATGCTGATATAATCAAAATGGCATAAAAACAGAGAATCCGTTAAGTATGGATCATAATGTATGCCAGAAATTAAAATAAACAACAGTGAAATGCTGTAGTGTCATGAGAGATTTCAGTACATCTGTTTACCTTCCATTCATGTAAAGGAATCATGAATGAGACTGAATTCTTCAAAACAGGAGGAAAAATCTGAAATATTAAACAATATTATATATTGAGAAAAGAGAACTTTTTGTTCATTAATGTTTTCTCTCCATTTTGAACTGTTGCAGTAATTTCCTCGTCATCGTGTGGGCCACCTTGTTTTTTCATATTGCATCATGTGAAGTGTCAGTTGACTGTCTTTGCCTTAATGGGCAGAGCATTATTTATGAGGTACATTTTCTTCAGTTGTATTTGGAAGGTCCCTATCATACAGTCCAATGCCTGAAACTCCTGATTGAATGGTCAATATTTCTTCATTTGTGTTTAGTGAGGTAATCAAAACCATTTTGCCCCCCACATGTTGTGAAAAAACACCACAGAATGTAAACAGTTCTGTGTAATATATGTGTGTGTATTCACAACATCCTTAATGTTTCCTTACTATGTTTTTAAGATACCATCTATTTTAATGGTTTTATATTAAACCTACAAAGACAGAGTTATTGGCTTATCCTTAATACAGACAGTGAATTATATCTAGGCACAAAGTGGTAAGTAAAGATTTTCATTCTGATCTCTGAATTTCCTTGTAGCTGTGGGTTTGTCAGACCTTTAACAATAGCCTAATGCCAGGGGCTGGGAGGCTGTGGTTTAATATGGACTAATGCACATGGCAGGGCTTTTATGTTAGTATTATTTCTTTCAATGTGTTGTAGTGAAATTGTATTTTAAAACCAGGCAAACTATTGATGCTTTTATTGAATTGAGTAATTAATTAAAGAAATATTTTAGTCTGTTGACATTTCATCATCAAGTAACAGTAAACATAATACACATTTCCCATAAGACCATTCTTGAGAGCCACATATTTACCCCTCATTTATTCTAAAGGTAGGATTGGTGAATGAGAAGCTGGACATGACCCAGCCATGGGCACTCCCAGCCCAGAGAGCCAAGTGTGTCCTGGGCTGCATCCAGAGCAGCGTGGGCAGCAGGGAGAGGGAGGGGATTCTGCCCCTCTGCATCCAGCTCTGGTGAGACCCCACCTGCAGTGCTGCATCCAGCTCTGGGGTCCCAGCACAGGAAGGACATGGACCTGCTGCAGTGAGTCCAGAGGAAGGCCTTGAAGATGACCAGAGGGGTGGAGCACCTCTCCTGTGAGAAAAGGCTGAGAGAATTGGGATTGTTCAGCCTGGAAAAGAGAAGGCTTCAGGGTGATCTAATTGTGGCCTTCCAGTACCTGAAGGGAGCCTACAAGAAAGATGGACAGAGGCTTTTTATAAGAGCATGAAATGACAGGACAAGAGGGAATGTCTTCAAACTGAGAGTAGGTTTACATTAGGTATTAAAGATTTGTTTGCATGAGGGTGGTGAGGCACTGGAACAGGTTGCCCAGTGAAGTTGTGGATGCCCCCTCCATGGAACTGTTCAAGGCCAGGCTGAATGGCGCTCTGAGCAACCTGGTCTAGTGGAAGGTGTCCCTGCCCATGGCAGGGGGATTTCCAATCCAATGACCTTTGAGGTCCCTTCCAACCTAGACCATTGTATGATTGCATGATTATAATAACTACTCTATGGGCGAGACAATAAAAAGATATGTTTAAAGATGACCTTGTTAAAATAGAGTAAAAAGTCAGAAATATCCCAAAACAAGTTTGGTCTTTACTTCAAAGTACTGTTATTAAAACTGGCATTTAATTTTCCAATTCATCAATTGTTTTCATTTTAGTAGTGAAAAAACTATAAACTATCAAGCATGGCTTCCTGACAATCTCTTAAAATTACTTGTTAGAATCTAGTGAATAGATTCTAACAGAAGTGGTAAAAATATGTAAAATATAAAACTACATAGATCATTTAGCTATAAGTTAGTCCAACATGAGAATTACTGATTTTTTCAGATTCATCTGGAAATCCTGGAATTGACAAAAGGTAAAAGGATTTTTAAAGACACTTTAATGTTAAAAATATTTATTGTAAATTAAGAGCTTCATATTTCAACTCACCTTTCTGATAGTACACTAAAATTGTTGAGTTTGCTTTTCTTGTTTTTTGGGAAAATCTTTAAAATACATACTATTTCACTAAGCTCTGGATACAAAATCAGGAAAGGTGGTTGCTTGCTCCTTACATAACTTATCTTAGATCATTGGTATTTCTGAAACTGCGTGAAAATAAAAGTGCCATCATTTAGGATCTATTTATCATCAGCCTTTGTTGCAAGTTTGTTGGCAGTGCCGATTAGTGCTGAGTGAGGATAATGGTTTAACTCTGCTTTTCTAACATAGTGCATTTGGGACTTTTATTTCAATTATTGTCCAGTTGTTTCACACCACACTTTTAGTTCACATATCTTTTGTCTTTACAAAGAGAAAATCTACAGTGAGAGCATGTCACTCTCATCTCTCATGCCTCTTTTTTTTTAACTATCCCAGAAGCAGTGTGATGAAAAGGATTCTTTCTAGGAGCAGTGTATGAAAGTAGTTAGAGATGCATCTTTCTCCACACTTTGAATCTGATATCTGACACTTTATAGCTCATCCTTGCAATAAATATTTTTGTTCTGTAAGTGACTGGACAGGTAAAACAAAGGAATTGAGTGTACACTTTTTCTAGAATAGTTGCTCTCTTTTTTCTCATTCAGTTGGTAGGTGACTGTAAAGAAAATTACCACTGTATGTGTCTCTGTAATTCAGTTTTAGACGTGCTGAAGCATAAATTCACTCACTATACAAACACAAAGTTAAGAACTGTAATAAAATGTGTGCATAAAATGGGTTTTTTGCTGTCACATTTGATTCAGTTGCTATTGCTTTGTTCAGTTTTACTGTTAAATTTAGCTCAATTTGTAAGCAGAAAATGTTCAGCCCTACTCAGCTATTTTTACTGCAGGCAAGCTTGTTGGGGGTGGCAGGGATTGCGTTACTCTCCACCTGTCACACTTTGCCACGAAGTTGGTTTACGGGCACAACCTCTCCATTGAGAATTTTGTGCCTTCACTTACTATTGGATTTGCTGTGCACTTTATGAGCTGCAGTATCCACAATGAGTCGACTTCTCCAGGTGGAACAGGGGTGATGAGATGGTCACCTGGTCCCAGGAACCTTTTATGAGCTATGTACTTTACAACCAGGGCCTTAAGAAGAACTCATAAGTTAAATATATAAAAAAAGGGGAGTGGGGTATATGAAGTGTGTGATTGGCATGGGTATTGCTTGAAGATAATATTGGTTTTTCTCCCTGAAAACTAAGACAAGGAACTGGTGATGAAGCTATTACATATTTCAGAGGTTTCGTGGTTATTTCATTTCTTTCAACATACCTTTGATTGTTCTATTTGCTTTAGGCTGGAGGATTAGGCAGGAGTAATCTGGATAACACCAAACCAGAAGAGCGTGAGGTAGTGGTATGTGTAGTAAAAACAAAAAGTGAAATTAGAAAAGTTGAATATACTTCTTCGATTAGAAAAGTTTGCCTGTCTTTAAGTATTTAAAGTTATCTACAAGTGTAGAGAACCTTTGCAATTTCCAGATGTTAACATTGATAAAAATCAGACAAGCCATTATTATTTATGAAAAGTAAATTATTAAGCTATGTCTGTGGGCAACTAAGCATGGTTCAAATTCATATTGTTCATTTTAAAAGGAGATTTCTTTTAATATTATGTTTTTTAAACTCTCTCTGCATTCTGGATGACTTTCTGGTATCTCATTTTATAAATATATATCATATTATACAGATGTTTGTCTTTTTTCCTCAGGTAGAGAAAAGACATTTGAGTCTGTTTGATTTTGTTAGCAGTGATATCATTCCAGATTGCTTGAGAGAGCATTTTGTATTACTAGTTTTATGTACTGCATTCAGAAATGTCTATGGTTTTGTCACTGTGTCTAATCCCCAGCTATGATAAACACCATATCTTATAACTTGTTTGTTAAACATACCAAGTGTAATTTTTAAATAATTTATAGTTTTTTGGTGCCACTGATCTCACTGGAAGTTTTTTCTAGACCCAGTGCATTAGTCTTCCTGATGTGTTGGTAGAGGACAGTACCCTGTCCTCAGCCTTTACTCTCCTAGGCTGGAAAGACCAAACTTATTTAATCTTTCCTATGAACAACTGTTCTTTTTCCCAGACAGTGCAGTAGCCTTGCACCATATCTGGCTATTTATTATATGTCTTTCTGGAATGACCTGTCAACGGTTTCTACATAAGGACTAAGCAAGTCTTCAAGAACATACTGAATATCTCTCTCCCAACACTTCATATGATTATTTTGCCCTTTCTATAGCTGCTGCATTGCTTTGTGTCCATTTACTGATCAGCTGTTACATGGATTGATTCCTTCTTCCTCTGGGGAAGCAAAGGGAAATATAATTTCTTTATTGCAGGCTTTATATTTGTGTAGGTTTGAACCCAACTGTAGCAATATTTTGAGCATGTTCTTGTTAAATTCAGATCATAGACAAAAGTCAGATTTGTTACCTGCAATAAAAAAAAGTGGGTAATTTAAACAATTACTAAAAGATGTTTGGTTTAGTTTCTGAATCTTTGCTATTTAAGACAGCAAATGTTGTTAGATTGGTCATGGCTTCCACACAGTGATATCAAAAATTTAAAACTTTTCCGTTACTGTCACCACATCTGTTCTTCTCCTATAATTTTTTATTAATTTAGATTTATTTTTTTTATTAGACCTGGGGAAGAATAACCCCGTGTACCAGTACAGGCTGGGGGCTGATCTGCTGGAAAGCAGCTCTCCAGAGAAGGACCTGGGGGTCCTGGGGACAACAAGCTGTCCATGATCCTTGTGGCCAAGAAGGCCAGTGGGATCCTGGGATGCCTTAGGAAGAGTCGAGGGAGGTGATCCTGCCCCTGTACCCAGCCCTAGTAAGGCCACATCTGGAGTGCTGTGTCCAGTTCTGGGCTCCTCAGGACAAGAGAGACAGGGAGCTCCTGGAGCAGGTCCAGTGGAGAGCAGCAAAGATGATTTAGGGACTGGAGCATCTCTCTTACAAGGAAAGGCTGAGGGAGCTGGGCCTGTTCAGTCTCGAGAAGAGGTTGACTGAGATGGGACCTCGTCAGTGTCTATCAGTATCTAAAGGGAGGGTGTCAGGAAGATGGATCCAGGCCCTTCTTGGTGGTACCAAGCAACAGGACAAGAGACCATGGGCAGAAACTGGTGCACAGAAAGTTCCACCTGAACATGAGGAAGAACTTCTTTACTGTGTGAGTGACCAAGCATTGAAACAGATTGTCCAGAGAGGTTGTGGAGTCACCCTCCCTGGAGATACTCAAGAACTGCCTGAACATAAACCTGTGCCATGTGCTCTAGGAAGACCCTGCTTGAGCAGGGAGGTTGGGCCAGATGTCCAGTGGCTGGACCAATGTGGTCCCTGACCTAATCTGTAATTCTGTGATTTTTTTTTTTAATTATGTATTTACACAATAGCAATCTAAATATAGTATCTGGTTTGGGTTTGTTTTGTTTTTTAAAAAGTGGACTGCAGTTTGGGTTCCTCTAACATAAGTCTTGCAATTCCTGCAATATATAAGTAAGGTATTCTGCAGTTGCAGAATTGTCCTTTAATGCCCATGGAGAAAAAGATCTATCAGGTTTTATTCATAGTTTTTTATAGTTGTAGGACAGACTGTGCAAAGTAAACCAGAGTGAAAGCGTTCAGATGATTTTACCCACAGTCATGACATGTTACTGCCTATATTACCTCACAGCATGTCACAAGACATCATTACATGCTACTGAATTTTATTTCATTTATTCCAGAATCTCATCAAGGCACTTCAGTATAAGTATGTCAGAAATTTAAAAATCACTCAGTACCACAAAGCTCTTTAAAGTCAGATTTCCATAAATTTGCACAGTACTAAATATTGGCAGTGTTAAGCAAATGAGAGCAAATAAGTACATTAAAGTGGAAACATTACTTAAGCAAAGAGAAGCTGTTTTATACCAGTTCTATCATTTTCTCTGTGGTCTGACTTGATTTTTTTTTTTTTTTTTAATTAAAGAATGGTTCAAAAGTGCCTGTAGGTAATCAAGAAATTATAAATTAATTTTTAATTCTTATTTTTGCTGGTTCAGCTGGAATTATAGTTCTCCTAATCTCCTGAATTTACCGTTTTCCTGCTGTTGCCATAGCGAAATCAGGTAGAACAGGAAAAGCTTTACTTCTTCTTCTCTTTGAACTTAACTAAAAATAATGCTTAATCTATTGGTATGGCTTTAGAAATAGCTTTTAAAAATGTTAATGTGGATTTAGCAGCTGTGGAAACAGAGATACTCTGATCTCAAACTGGAAGTCCTATTTGCCCTCAGCAAAAATGCAATACTTCTGCTAGTTTTCCTTTGGCAGTTCATCCTAGTGCTTTAGGTCTAGGGAGGCTTGGGGGAAAAAAATGCAAACCTGCATTAATTTATACATCTTGAAGTCAGGTATTTCTGAGTGGGGAAGGACTTTAGGGCAGCCTGTGACTGGGCAGCCTGTTTCTGTAACCAAGGCAGAATATACCACACTATTTCAAGAGATAATCAGTTTGTATCACTACAGCGTGATGGAAATAACTTTGTCACTGGGTAATTCTGTATAACAAAGACTTGGTACTGAAAAGCTCCAATTACCATTTAGGATTCATCTCATTTTTCAGGAAGGTGATGCCAGACTTACTGGGTATATTTGTATTTGTGTGTAGTAATATCTGAGGTATACTAGTCTGCTGTGCACATACCTACAAACTACAAAGTTACCTCCAGTGCAGAAATACTGAATTATAATAAATGTGATACCTCAAAGGTACAGAAAGACATTTTGAAATCTTCGGAAAAAGTCAGTAGTTGGTATGGAGAGACCCTGGAAGTTGAAGTAGTTGAAATTGCATAAATGTTCACTGGCTGTTTAATGAGGTGCAGTTGTTCTCTCTTCCCTCTTACTTACTGACTCTATTTTCCCTCTTTTTTTGAGTGTTTTTCGGGTTTGGTTGGGGTTTTTTTATGCCTTCCAGCTAATGATGGTCTAGCTTGAACAGACAGGAAGACCCCCACCTCTTTTGCAAGAGTGCTATAAACTGAGGGGACTGACAAGAATTTTTTACTGTCTATACTGGTCTTCCATTACTCAGTTCAAGTTGAAGGTGTCTTCAACATACTCATTAATCTGTACTAAGGTCAGAGCAGATGGAAACCTTATGTCAGCACCTCTCCTTAAGCTGCATTATGGCTGTTCCTGACAAGTGGATTTCTGTGAGAGACAGCTTTCTTGAGAGGTTCCTGTGGAATTCAGGAACCATTTTTAACGACAATCCTTCCTTACTTTTTGAATGCATGGTGTGCTTTGATATTGCAATCACAAATACAGGGAGAAGATTGGAAAATAAGCACTTTAAGAAACAAGATATTTGCAATTTTTGGCTAACAAGGGAGAGGGAAAGACAGCTGGTCAGAACAGATAGTAATCTTATCACTTAATTTACTTACTCTGAGCTTTTTTGCAGTGTAAGAACCAAAAAAAAAAAGTGGCCATGCTCAGGTGGAAGTTAGCCAGGTCTCAGAAGAGTTGGTAAAACTCATTGTTCATGACATTTCAAGCTGCTTGCTGAAGCTTAATTTGTCTTTGAAGGGAAAAGTGGTGTTTATTTTTCTTCTTGTTGTTACTTTTATTTTCTATTAGTTTTGCTTTTGTCTTAAAGGGAACAGAAATTGAATAGGACTAGCAGCTCAATAGGTCACACTTTTCGTGGTTTGTTTGAAATGAGACTGCTAGTACTGTCTTTGATGCCCTTAGAAGTCTGCCAACTAAAAACATTCATTTATCTAGCAATCTAGCAATTGCATGGCAAAGAATAAAAAAAAAAAGTAGAGGGAGGGAGGGAGGGAGGGAGGGAAGGAGGGAGGGAAGGAAGGAAGGAAGGAAGGAAGGAAGGAAGGAAGGAAGGAAGGAAGGAAGGAAGGAAGGAAGGAAGGAAGGAAGGAAGGAAGGAAGGAAGGAAGGAAGGAAGGAAGGAAGGAAGGAAGGAAGGAAGGAAGGAAGGAAGGAAGGAAGGAAGGAAGGAAGGAAGGAAGGAAGGACAAGAATATGTAGTCCAGCTGTCTTACACTGTTTTCAATATGTAATTGTATGAAGGAAAATGTTAGTATTATGCAATTTTATTGTGTTGCAGACTTCTGCCTCAGTTCTCATCAGGCGTGGATTGTAATATGTCACTGGCTAACTCAACTAATCTGCCGTTGCTTTTAAAAGTTCACAAATGATAGTATTTTCCTCTGATTCTTCCTCTCCCTCCTTATGGGCTCACTTACATTGCCATGTACATTTTTATGTCTTCCTTTTGGACAGAATTCTGCACATTGGTGGTCAGCCCAGAAAAGTTTGGTGCATAGTAAGCAAAGAAAGCTGAAACGCAACTGGGTTTAGTGTTGGTATATACTGAGAAGGAACAAATAACTTGTAAATAAATCTAAATAGCATGAACTTTTCAGAAGGTGCATGCAGTAGAGCTCTGTGTGTAGCTGTATAAATAGTTAAGGAGAGAGAAGGCAGAAAGGGGAAGTAGATTTCTTTGCTCATCCCCAGTTATGCACTTACTTCACCTAATAATGAATGTAACACTTAACTACAGATATTTGTGGTCTCCTAGAGTCTCTGGAACGGTCTCCAACTTTCACCATGTGAAAATACTTCTTCTGGGAGACCGGACATTTTGCAGGTGATACATAAGACTTGTGTATCTCAGGATGCACTCCTTTCTGAGTAACAACTAAATCCCAAATTATTTTCAAATATGAAGTGGGGCAGGACCAGTTTGAGTTGAACAGACACTGGGTATATGAATCAACTGAGAGACAAGCTGACGAGCTTCAGGCATTAAAAATAAGTGTGTGCCAGGCACAATTAAAGTTTGCCAGCAGATTGCAAAGGTAGTGGGAATCTTCAAGGTCAGAAGGGGTGTTTGCCTTCCTTCTGGGTGGGCATCAGGTGCCACAGTAATGGGCAGCAGACATACCACTTCCTTTTTCATCTGTTCCCTGCTTAATACAGATAGGTGACTTACGTTTTGAGAGACAGTAAATTTAAGTACAGCATCCCACATAAAATGCTTCTGCCTGTCAATTATGGGCAATAGTGTGTTTGGTAGTTAACTGCTAAGCAGCATTGTGTGGAGATACTCAGTATGATTTACTGTGCGGTCTTCTAATTCTCTGATCTGGGAAGTTGGAAGCACAGATGAGCTGTCCTCCATTTGTTAATTCATCTGTTACATTGTTTGTTTTATTGCATATTTGTGTATAAGGATTTGAAGATACAGAATTGTCTAATAATTCATTCAAAATGTCTTGAGATAGCTTTAGTGCTGGCTCCAAGATTTATGCTCAGCAAATACTAAATATGCAGGTATATAGCGCCTTTATTTATCAACATTTCTGCTATCAAAATTTCCTGAGCAACTTTTCTGATTAGTTTGGTTCTTTTTTACAACAATTACTAAACAAAAATCTAATGTTGTAAGAGCAGTTCTGCCTCCTTGGTTAAATGCACTTTTGGCATATCCTGTCATTCTGGTGAGCACTGACACCAGATAAACAGCTGCACAGAAAGAAAGGATTGCTGCAAACCGTGAGACACTCACAGATTATTCAGATATCATCTTGCACGGGCCTTAGGATAGCCTGTTACTTCCAGCCCTAAAAATAAACAACTATTAATCACCTAGTGGCAACTTGAGTTGACCAGCACTTGTGGCTGCCTGGACTTCAATCTAACAGTACTCAAAAGCTTTTCTCATGTTTTCTGTCACCCAGGATAAGAGGTAGTTTGCAGCCAAGCATTCCTTTGGGAAGGCTGCTGTGAGTTTAACAGAATGTTTGAAATAACCTCAGTAACTCCTCTCAACACTGATCCACAGCTTCAAAGGTGCAGAATCAAACAATAGCGGCCTTGCATCGACAGTCTCTGGAGAGCGAACTAATGGCATAAGGTTTTCTAAGGGAAACTGAGTAACAAGCTCAAGAAGCAACATTCCTTGCCTGGATTTAATCAGAAAGCAGTGCTTTCAGTAACAGTGTATGGAATAGTTCTGCAGTGCCAGCAACCATCTCTGTTCCTTGTTTATTCGAAGAATACCACCATTCTTGCAATGTCTTAACTGGTAAATACAAGTAGCACAATTTAAAATAGAAGCAGCACTGCTTTAGTAAACTAGTCCTCAAATTGCATGTTGTAGGATTGGAAGGGCGTTGCTGTTTTTGAACAGGAACACGTGAATGGACTTGCAAAATAGTGGACACTAAAACAATGTGCTAACCCTGAATTATGAAAGACAAATACACTGATGCCACACCTAATATAGAATAGAATATTAGACTTTCTCCGCCAGAATGGAAATTTTGAAGCTTCTGAAAAAGAAGATGAAGAAATTTTTTCTTGTATTGTGCCTTTTGGATTTTAGGGTTTTTTGGTTGAGCTTTTGTTTAGTTATGTCCCTCATACAGGGTGCCTGAGGTCATTTTGCCCTGTATTGAAATGGTTAACTGATGTAGAATCCTTGTATTTCCCAGAATACTGCATTTATCTCCAAACTATCAAATAATGTACCTGGAACACTATTATCTCTTTTAGCCAGATACTGGAACTATCTTCCTATGCAGCCAAAATGCATTGTTTTCCAAGGTGCATACCCAGGTGATCCCCACTAGAGCCAGAAGAAGCCACCAGTGTGCACTCGCAGCCCAGAAGGCCAAGTACCTTGTGGGCTGCATTCAAGGGTGGTGAGGCAGTGTAACAGGCTGCCAAGAGAGATTGTGGATGCCCCATCCTTGAGAGTGTTCAAGGTCAGTTTGGATGGAGTCCTGAGCAACCTGATCTCAGTGGGTGGCACCCCTGCCTACAGCAGGGGGCTTAGAACCAGGTGATCTTTAAGGTCCCTTCCAACCCAAACCATTCTATGATTCTGTGAAAAAAAACTGTGGCCGTTATTTCCATGAAACAGTTCAGCAGTATAAGGGTTAAAAATCTCTTTTCTAAAATGTTGATGTGAGTATCATGTTAATTTTCAGTACATCAGCCCAATCCTGCAGTGCAGGCACAGGGTCACCTTGTAGTGTGTCTTTAGAGCACAAAACCTTACTATCTGATGTACAAAGAAAGCATCTACCTGATTTTTGAACATGCTGAGACTGAAAGAAAAAAATGTTGTACCTTAAGTGCACACAACCACTTGAGAGTTGAGCATCTGGAATACTGCTTAATAAACAACAACAACAAAGTTATATTTTAGTAGATTTTAGGACATGAACCAACAGAAATTGAGAAATTAAAAGTTCACTCAAGGCTCTCTCCTCTTAATGACAAGCTGCCTTGAAGCCAGTATGTGTTTTCTTTCTCACTCACTGCATCAGTCTTCACTTAGAAAGCCTTGATCCTTGTAAATCACTGTAACCTTAATG
Organism: Coloeus monedula; assembly: GCF_965178545.1. Lineage (NCBI taxonomy): Eukaryota > Metazoa > Chordata > Aves > Passeriformes > Corvidae > Coloeus > Coloeus monedula. Next base: position 34,163,065 of record NC_138786.1, on the reverse strand, counting down.
TTATTTAATCATAGTTTTTAAAAGTTAATTTCCATGAGAACTGTATTTTTTTTAAAAAGCCTAACTTGTCATTGAGGATTATAGAAATCCTTTATTTGCCTGGAGAACAGTACTCAGATCTGAATGAATAAGTGTAAGTGAAGAATGTGTTTCGACAGTTTGTTTATTAAAAATGTATTATGCAGCTAAAAGTTATATTGTATTTATAATATTTTAATGACAGTGACTTGCACAGTTTCTGGTGCAGCCTACTAATATGCGTTTAAAACTGTGCTATGGAAAATTCTAAAATATTTTAAATGCTCCCTTATGTCCACATAAATATCACTTGATTTCTTTTTATTTCTCAAAATGCCAAAAGCAATTAAATCATATTATAAGCTTGATGAAATACTGCTGTTTGATTGAAGCTTTAACAGTCTCGTTGCAGAGTTAAAAAGACAACTAGTGTAAAAAAAGCTCATTAAGATGTAATCACGTCTGAGTGAGGTGTAACTGTAGAGACAGAGGCCTGATATTAGTTTCCATCCACCTTTTTTTTCACCTGACAACTCTAAATTCCATATCAACTGCATATAATACCAGTTTCTGGCATTCATGGAAATGCCTACCTTTCTCAGCCCAAAGAAATTCCCACTTCTGAGTCAAAACCTTGGAAATGGGAGTCTCACAAAATATTAGTAGACTTTGATTTTTCCTTGTCTTCAGTAAAAATAAGACTTCCTCCGACTGCTGTGGTAACATCAAAGCTTAAAGCAGATTAGGTTTTACTTGCTTAATTTTACCTTAAGCAGCATGAACTGGGTGCCTGCATCCTTGAGACATATTATGCTGCTAATGTCTGTGTGTGAGGCATGATGTAGGTAGTACTTGTTCATGCCATGGACAAGTTTCCTATTATCTTTAAAAGTGGTCAGAACTTGTTAAACTTTCTTGAGCCACATTTGCAAGGAAATTCATTTATTTTTTTGCAGTTGCTGCGGTAGGAAGTCAGTGTTAAGTGGCTTAAGGGAGTTTGGCACAAAAATATTGCAGCCTTATGGATTACAGGTTAAGGATCAGATTTTTAAAGCAAAAGTTATCATTCAGTTACTTGATTTTTCTAAATACTGGATTTTTTATTCCTTTCTTTCAACCGGATTTGGTGAAGTCAAAGTAATAAGGTGATGTGTGAGTGTCACTGGATGACAAAATTGTGTGGAGGATTTGGAAACTGACAGGAATAATAAAACCCCACCGTTATCTTCAAATTGCATTCAGAGTTTTTAAAATGCACTGTCTTCATGCAAAAGTACCTTTATTTGATTTTTAAACTCTGTGTAAATGAATGGTAGAAAAAAATAACCTTGTTATAAACTTTTCTGAATTAGGGCTGCAGTAGCTGTTTAAGTGGAAAGTTTCATGATAATCGAAGTACATTTCTGAGCAGTGGCTCTTAAATGTTTGCCAAGATATATAATGCTGTGTCATCAGCAATAGTAAACTAGTCTAGACATAAGGAAGTTGGCTGACTGATGCCAACTGACCTTATTCGAAAACGTGGTCTGTAGTTGTTGCCTACTAGCCTAGCTCTGCCAATTTCTAAATTTCTTCCGCTGACACAAATGAGACTTCTACAAGTACACTAAAATAAAGCTGAGTGTCCCTAAACAGTAAAAGTCCAGTAAAAGTTTTATGTGTTATTATAGGGGGGGGGTTAATTATTTTATTTTCAAGGTTTATTAGTACTACAAGTAAAACCCATTTACTCATAACTGTGATTCTGATGAATTATGTTAAATTGACTTAGAAGGTAATAATTTATTTGTGAACTTTTGTAATTCCCCTTTCCCAGAAAATAAGTAGTGATGTACAAATGGTAATGCTCTGTTTTCATGCTAATGCTTCATATTTAAAAAGAAAAACAAGGAGACAAAGCCAGCTTTTTAGCTGACATTCAAAAGTGAGGGACCAGAATGCAGTCCTTAAAAGACACATTCAGGTGTGACCTTCATAATTAAAATCACCAACTTTCATAAGATGAATACTTGGCTGAATCCATTTGATAAAATATTTGTTTAAATGCATGCATGTTAGAAATAATAATTCATATGCCAGCATTTTATTATGAGGGTCTTTTGGAATTCAAATTATTTACATTATGCTGAATGCATATAGCATATCTATAACAAATAGACTAAGAATAAATGAAGCTTAAGTTTTATTTAGATAAAAACAATTCCAAATTGTTTTACATTTCTGTTCAGTATCAAGCAGTGTTGAAAATGCATTTTTTCATATAACCACATGCAAGGCTTTGTGATGGTGAAAAAATCACCTCACAACAGCCACATGTCTAGGCAAATCCTTAGAAGCTGGTATGGACCTCACACAGACATTCCAGAGGAAAAGACATTACTAGAAAGTAGTTTCTCTTGAAGTGAAGTAGTATATGTGTGAGCCTACTAGACCACTTCGATAAATAAATAAAAGTCTTTTTTTTGTTCTAGCACAAAACTGGTTCAACTGGAGGGCAAGTTAAACTCAGATGCATATTTTACTTAGTTGTTTTCATTCCTTTTTTTTTTTAAGTGATCCCTTAGTTTGTTGTTGTTGGGGTTTTTTTCTTAAGAGAGAACCATTTGGCTTTGGGTTAACTGAATTTTGCCTTCTGGCTTTACAATATATCTCTGTGAAACTCCTTTCCAAGACAAAACTCAGTGTCCCACAATTATCAGTGTACTACTTTAGCTATGGGTTTCTTTCAAGATTTGTGTGATTAAACCAATACAAGAGTTCCTCTGAACAACCTGAAATTAGTGCAGACCTGACTTACTTGGAGCAAACAATATTGTCAGATGTTTTATGTAAAGAACTTGTTGAGACTGCAGCTATATTTAACTATACTCAAACGGTATTTTTCTATCTCAAATGCTTCAGTTGATTCTTTGAAAGACACCATCTGCTGCCTTTAGTACGTAGACTAAATTTAGTCACCTGTATCAAGCCTAAATTAGGCCTAAAGTAATCCACGAGCTTTTGCTGCTCTCATCTTGCCATGCCTTGGGGTTGTGAGCCTGACTGCCTCCATTTTGGCACTTCTGGTACTCATACCCCAAGTGCAGCTGAGTTGGCTTTGGCTGCCTTCTAGTCACAACTTCTAATGTCAGTACTGGACAATGACTAAACCGGGATTTATATAATGGTAGCTACCTATTTATTGGTTGATTTTTAAGTAAACTGATGCAACCTGTGTGGACAATTTTCACTTGCTCTGTTTATTATGTTCTGAAGGAATCTTGCTTCTATATTTCCTGTTTATTCTATTTTTACTTCATGGAATTAACCGAAGCTTAGTTACTTGGACTTCTTTTCAGCTTTAGAAAGAAACCCCTTGTAAAAGTAAATTTCTAAAAGCAGTACTTTCACTGGAATAGCTGTAACTACAGTTTTTTATAACTTTTGGACACGTTCCTTCACACCTAAGCTTTTCACACCTAAGAACTAAAGACGGGGGAGAAGAAATACAAGCATATTTTCAGGGATTTATACAATTTTTCTCCAAAAGAAGAAAATCCATAGGAGTCCAATAGTTTGTTACATGCTCTGGTTGATTTTCAGTTTAGCTAAACTTTCTCCTGTGTGTCTTTCATATGAAATAAGATAACCTGTGCTGTCTTGTATCTATATAGTTTTAGAACCAATTGGTGCATTCAAAGTTTTTCTATGCTCCTCGGAGCTACTGAATGCATCCCCTTCCCATAGCAATACCAAGTAAGCATTCTCTCAGTTAGTTCATTCTAGTGTGTAAACCACGGTCAGTCACTAACTTGTTCAATGTTACAACTGATACAAGAAATCAATTGTAGCTTTACTTTGTAATTCACAGCACTTACTTCCATTCCTCAGGGTGTCATATCTCCACTTGGGAAGGAGTCAAATTAAAAAGTATGGTTCTTACTTCCAGGTTACATTTCCCTACCTCATCCCCTTATACAAAAAGGTTAAATGTCTTTTCAAATGAAGGCAGCAGTAATTAACCAGTGGCATTGTTTGTGGTTTGCCAACTCTGGGCATTAATGAAAGAGAAATTAGCACTTAGCAGCAGGAGTTCCTGATAGTCAGTGGCAAATGCTTAATGGGCCAACAAGTTAATTTTGGTCTTAAGTACTGCACTTAAGTGTTCTTAAACAAAAGTATGACATGGGTTTTTATGTGATCATACGTTGGGGGCCTTCCCCCCTGCCGTGGGGTCCTGGCAGAGGGGCCCTGGGGGACAGACACGGGATTTCCCTGCCCCTGCTCAGCCTCGTTCCCATGGGTTGGTTTGTGTTCCCTGCGCGGGCAGAAGGACCCTCGGGTGCCGTGACTGGAACAGTTCCTGGGCAGAGCCCCGGCCATGCGGCTGGAGAAATAAACATCTCTGAAACATCTAGCAAGAATCGGTCCATATATATTTCTTTTCCATGGGCCTCGTTGTCTGATACACGTGTTGCAGTATCTGCACTGTAATAATCATACACATGAGCTTTGTGATATAGACCTATAATAGAACGAATGGCACAATAGAGTTGAAAAAATGCAACCTAGACAGCACAGGGCAAACAGTTTCGCTGTAACACCACAGTCAGAAGCAGGATTGATGGATGTTCTCATGCTAAAGATGTACTTGCTCCTGCCATTAACAGTCTGCAGATGTTCTTGTATATAATTTTATTATCAAATTTGGTATTTCTGAACATAATTTTCTAAGCACCTCAGAAATTGTGCTTGAGCTGAGGTGATTTGCTTACAAGACATAAATTATCCTTTTGAGGTATCTTGAAATAGTAATTTTGTTTAAAATTACAGTTTCAAAAAATAACTAAACAAATTACTTAAGCACAGTGCCACATGCATTTTATGGTGGATGGGGGATTCAGACTGCCACACAGCAAAATGAGCCCTTCAAAACTTGGATGAGCAGCTGCTCATTAGCATCAGGATTTTACCTGGCACATGTGCTCGTAATGAGTAACTACTTGCATACATTTCATACCTTCTGCCTTGCACAAAATAGCCCATTAGAAATGTAAGGTCTGCTCCCTATCTTCTGGGAATTTTTGCTTTTAAAATAATTTTGGTTAGTATGTAAGTACATCCCCACCCAATTACCCATTTCTATATTTGCTTGATGTGGGAACAGATACATAGTCTGTGAAGTGACAAAAGTAGGGGCCCCTCCTGGATCAGCAAACTGCTGTCTCACCGGAGGCTGTGAGCATCAGTCCTTGGCCTCACTTGCCTTGGCCTCTCACTCCTGCTTGGGTCTCCAGGCTTGCGGGTACAGTGAGGTTCCACGTGTTTTGGCCCCACAGGAGCTTAAGCAAAGGACAATGGAAAGAAGTCCATAGAAGCTGAAATAGTTGGCCAGCCAAACAAAACTTAGGAATTGGGTATAGGCAGTACTGTCCTTCACATTAGCCACTTTTTAGTCTGTGCTGTATTTATTGCCAAATGTGTTAGGATGTGTTGCCTAGTACAACCAGATTTGTCAGAGTTTTAACCTTTCGGCTTTCGAATATCAGCTTTCAGTTGCAAAAAGCATATTTGCCAGTGTGGCCTCAGCTATGCTGAGGGGTAATTTACTCTGCCACTGAACTGTGGCCACTTGGAGGTTGAAGAGTAGTAGCCATAGACCAAAATGTTACAATGCTCTGCAGCAGTTTCAGGCAAAAGAGTACCGTGTCTAATTGAAACTGCAGGAGGAAGCCACAGGGGTTTCTTCTTCCTTTGATGCCTATTCCATTACATGAGCACATCAAATAGAGTTTTCCCTGCATTGTTGGAAAGAAACCACCCTCATGAAGCCAGTCTGGCACTACCCATGGCTTTGAGGGCTTGTATTGTCTGCTCAGTGGACATTTAGGTTACCGTGCCTCCCCCCAGCTCATATTTATTATAATTAAATGCTAGCAAAAATTGGCTGCCATATTGGTTGAGTCCTGAGTACAACTCTGCATATAAACCATTACATGACATTCTATTGAACTTTTTCTTGTACAGACGGTACCTAACAGCTCATCCTGCACTGTTGGTTTTGGCAAGTTCACTACAGCATATAATAAATCAAGGAAAGAAAAAGCTTTTTGGTCTAATGTTGTACAGACTGCTGTAATGTTAGACTACAGAAAGCAGTTCTGTTTTTAGACATCCTTTTACTAACCCAACATTCATAATTTATGATTCCACTGTAAAATTCCTGCAACACTACACCAGAAGTAGTGCTGCCCTTTAATTAAGTGCTCTCAGTAGGAAAAACGTGAAACTGATGTGCAAAACATATCGCAGTACACAGTGATTGATAGTGATTACTTCTTTATGAACCCAGCCTGAAGGTCTGAACTTCCTGATGGGTAGAATAGTCCGTGGGGCTACTTCCTGAGATTGCCTAGTGGGGATCAGTCAGAGTTAACAATGTCTAAGGAATTCCTGAGGCACATTTCAGAGACATTACAGCACAAACTTTCTGTTTCTTCTGAATTGTTCTTTATGCTAATAATTACCTGAATAATAGCTCATTGTAGAGATTATATTTTGAGGATTCTTTGTCACCTTCATGATATAATTCGAATGAACTGGGACATGAGTAAAACTCTTGTGTTTTTAATGTCTGCACACACAAATCTAAAAGAGCAGAGTGCATGGCAAAAGAGGTTTCTCTATATATCACACTTACTGAATGTTATTTAGTATTTAATACATAGGTATTTTTTACTGACATGTGCAGAGTATTCAAAAGAAAAAAACTAAAACTTTGATGTGTATTCTTTGAGTCTCTAAATAACATTCTTATTCATGGAATCAGGTACTACTGACAGTAATCAATGGCACATTCAAAATTTGAAAATTAAATGGAGGTCAAATACTCCCTCCAATTTTGCAGTGAAATTACCAAATTTGTGTTGGAATCACAGAGGTGGGAAATTAAAATTCCCCTAACACAGTTACGTAAGTTCACTTTTCCTTTTTGTTCGATAGGTTTGGCCCTGGATTAGTCATCTATTGGTACGGATTTATTGAAGAGCTGGACTGCCATCGTGAACGTGGTATCCTGCTAAAAGACTGCTTCCCTACTGACATTGTGACTCTGCGACACAGCATGGCTCAGCGCTGATGTTGGGAGGAAGAGGTAAATCCGGAAGCAATTTTACTTTCCTGCAGTGTAAACTAATGGCAGCATCTGCCCTGAACTTCAGCTGAACTCCTGCTGCCCGCCCTTATGCTACTGCTGCTTTACACAAACATATCAAGAGTTTCTGTTTTGCTTCAGACCTCTGTTGTGATCAGCCAAAAAAGACAGACACAACCCACTCATTATCAGCAGTTCTGTCTCTGTCAAACAGCTAGTTTCGAGATACTCATAATCTTTCTTCCTTCCGGATGGCTTCTTCAAGCATTCTAAACAAAGACAAAAATGCAGAGGCTGAAAGGTGGAGCTTTCAGTTCTTATCCCTGTTACAGAGTCACCTATAAAATTAAGTGCTTTTTATGAATTCAGTATGTGCTGGTGATGTGACTAAAACACCTACAGTGATGTGGAGATTTGGTAAAGACTGTTGTTTTGGGGCTTAAAACAATATAATGCGAAGCTGGTAAAGCCCAAGTGGTAAGAGAGGATCATGGCTGTTACAGTAAATACCCAGATTTTGAGATAATAATTGGTGCGTGTGTTTTATCACGATCTGGTTGTTAAAATCAACAATGTAATCCCAAGTTAACAGTTAAAAAAATAGGGGGTTTTGGAAGGGGGATGAAAGTGAAGTGTATATAAGCCTGTGAAGTTTGGGGGTAGTTTTTAGGGGGTTTAAGAAGTATTTTAGTGACTCAAAAATAACTTGCGTTTTGTCTTTTTCTCTCCCTCACCCCCAAGGAATCTATACCTAGGAATTTTTCTCTTAACTCACTAAGGAAGGAATCTGTCTTGACCCCTCTAGGTAGCAAATTTCTGAGACACTGAAGTCCAAAAGAACAACGTGCAGGAGCTCTCTATGTGGGGTATTTCTGAAGGAGTTTGCCATCCTGGTGTTCAAGAAGGGGAATTTAAAAAAAAAGATAAAACAGTGTTTCATACTGGATCAGTTCCACAAGACAAATAAAGCACACAAATGAACAGAAGTTTCCTGTGTAGTTGTTTTCTTTAAGAGCCTTGTTTTTCTCATGTTAGAACCACCAAGATCAGAAGTTAATTGAGGTGGATGTTAGCCCTTCTTGAAATTTTGAGTTCAGTCTCTTCTTTTTCCATCCACATCTCCACTCAGAGGGGCAAGATCGGGTCACAGGTTTGTGCTCTCAGATGTTTTTTAATGACAGCAGCTTATTGGGCTTGACACACTTCAATACTCTTTATTTTTGCTAACTGTTATTCAGGAAAGGACAAAATATTTTAAAATGTCAGCGAGAGATTTGCATGTATGCTCATCATGTTCAGATTTTCTGAGAAGAGCTATGGATTCTGTTGTAGAATTAAAGGTGTGATAACAGTCTCCCTAAAGCACAAGTTGATGACCTTTTCTGGAAGGAAAAGGTCTCTAAAACAGTACAGCGCATATTCATCACCTTTTTTTTAGTTGAGGTGATACTTTGTACACTGTATGATTTCAGAAATCATGTGCAGAGTTTTTACAGTCTTGCCTTGAGTGGAAAGGATATTAATCCTACTCAGGAGTTTTTCGGCTGTAGTTTTCAGATGCATGCAGTATTTCTATTTTTAATTTTTAGTTCTCACCTTAACACTTTCTGGCAAGTTTCAGACAGGAATTTATCATTTTGACTTATCTTTCATTTTCAAGAAAAAATATCTTTGGTCTTCTAGTACTCTGTCCCTTGCTGCAGAGATAGCCTAGTATAGCCCCACTATAGCGAGTTATTGTTGTATAGAGATGTTTTCTTGGATTTGACTGTGTTATAGTGAAGAGATTTATTTAAAAAAATATTCAAACACCTGTAAATCATTTATGTTCAACTGTTTAAGGTATTGTGCTGAGCTTATTTTATCTGACCAGCCTTAAGGATTTGCCCATAAAGATACACAGAAGCAATCTGTGAATGAATGTAGCTGCCTTATGCTGCACACAAGCTACATTTAGGGTGTTACTCCCCCTGGGACTTTAAACTATGGTTTAGGTTACTGGAATGTGTAAAATCAAGAAGAGAATAAAAAAGAAGAAATAACTGAACATTATCATAGTAGAAAATTCAGAAATAATGGTTGTCTGAGTGAAATGGGTTTTAAAGGCAAACGGAATTTGTTTTAGCTACTGCATATGCTTTCTGTTATATGAAATCATTTAAATCAGCTTTTACATGATACACTAATGCTGCATTTTCTTTTTGAATAAATTAAATTTATCTGCACAGATGTTGAAAATTCCGCTAACCTCCATCAAAGCTTTTCTTTATTTGTTTTTACATTAAACAAATTTATGTGGAGACGCACAGATAAATCAGGTTAGGCTTATATTTGTTTATTTATTCCTCTACCTAGTGTTGTGACATACCAGGTTGGAAAGCAGTACAGCTGTCTTTAATCAGAGCTTTCAACTCATCTTCATATATTGCCCACTTTAAGAATCTTTGTACTAGAATGAGAATGAAATTACCCACGAAAGTCTATATACTGTACTAATTTAATTGCATGCTATCAAAAAAGCTTTGCCACTATAAAAACTATACTGTGTCACTATTTTAAATGCTGAAAGCAAAATATAGAAAAAAATTAGGACTGTTTTGTTATTACTACTTGTATACTGAAAAAAAACCCTCATTTGAGTATTTTTCTCTGTTTATCAGATGTAAACATCAATTTAATATTAAAGAGGAAGCACTGCTGTTTGCTTGTGGGGTTTTTTCTTGATTTTGTTTTCTTAAACAATGTTGTGGCCATTAGAACCTTAACATTAAAACCAAATTCAGTTTTATGGAGTATTATGTAGAGTGTGCTAATGAATTATGCCAAGCCAGAAAACAGAAGTGAACATAAAACTGAATGATGTTCTCACTGGCATATATAGACTTGCAAGCATCTGCTCTTACCACCACTGGTATAGGGCCTGTTCTGAGCTTTAGGAATTGATGTAATTGTATTGAGTAGCGAAGCAAAACTTCCTTATGAAGGAGGAACAACACAATGGTGGGCCACACACTCTAGTATAGGAAGAAAGCAGGGGTTTTGCCATTCCTATATTCTGGGGACACATTATTAGTATGAGTTTCATAATCTTTCCCTAAAGACAGCTCAGAGCAGAAGAACTTTCGTCTAAAGCTGAAGAAAGGGGACCAAATGTCCTATAGTGCTTACCTCATTACGTTAATAGTACTGATAGTTCATGAATAGTTTTCATACTGTTAGGTTGTATTTGCTCATTCAAAAAGTCATTCTTTCCTGGTATTGGTTTTTGGATTTCTCCACCATCTAGACTACTACAGAAGACTATCAATGCCTCTTTCCATTTGCCGCTCAATCATTCCCTTTTAATTTTCCATCTTATCTTAACCATTTCACATTTATTTATTCAATATCCTCCCATTTGCTTGTGTCCTATTTGAAAAGTTTCTACCATGTTTTGTACCACCTGCTTCTGTTTCTGTTACTACATCTGAAGAGTGCTGTTTCCATTTCTGTATACGTTTGGACTGACCAACCATCTAAAGCAATTTTGCTCTTACTCTAATTTAAATAGCAGCTCTAGATTCCAAGTAGACTGTCCTCAAATTTCCACATAGTTTTGTAATGCAGAACCGTTGTGATGATCTTCTTCATTCTCTTGGTGTGAAACATAGGTCATTTCTGCAGGCTGGGTATATTTACCAAACAGAGCACACTTAGTGCAGAATAGTCACTCTCTCCTCTATTGAGAGTACAATTGTACAGAGGACTAAGTTAGTTGTGCTACTAGAAAATAGGCGTAGACAATATTAGGAATTCAGCTGTTAAAGCAGGTCTTTCATTAAGGAGCCTTGTTTTCTCTGAGTTCATGCCTTCTTTGTGCAGTACTTCTGCAAGGAGATCTGTTGAAGTTAAAGGTTTAGCTTTCCTCCTGTGCCAAAATCTCATTGGTTCAGAGTGGAAAAGATGGGTATGTCCCCATTTCCACATCACAGTCAATCTGGCAAAAGTTTGTACATTCTACAGGTTGTTGTTATTTACCAGAGCTGATAACAGTTCCTCAAGGGTCAACAAAAAGTACACAGAATTTAACTTGATTCTTGGTGTTACTTCATCTGATGTAGTCTTACAATAGGTAGCTTCTTCCAAAGGGATCTTCTGCTGTTAGGTGGTAAATATGGAGCTAGGGTAACAGTTGTTAGAAACATGTATTTGTTATTTTGAGGATGAGATAAAGTACATTAGAACAAATGCTGCTCAAGTATTGATTTAGTATTACAGAATAAAATGGGAGGCTGCCTGCAAAAACAACAAAAAAATCCTCCTATCATGTTATTCTAAGTCACAAAGGGCCATTTGTTGTGGATTTGCAGGTTATTCACAAATAACCTTTTTATTACATTGACAAAAGAAGAAACCTCAAGGGCTTGCTCTTTACAGTGGTGTGATAGGAACCTAAAGTGTGCCTGTTGAAAAATGAACTAGCTAACAATGGGAGCTTGGCAGCAACTTCACCATTTATAGAGAAACTGTCTATCTGGTACGATCTGTATAAAATAGACCTCTCTTAGGTTAGGGAAAGGTCACAAGTTACACAAAGTTTGGATAGTCTAAATGTGTTACTCAAAACTAACTCTCCTGTGTATAGTAAATATTAATTGAACCTGTATTATTAAAAACATGCCAGGATTCAAAAGATTAAATAAGGAAGATGTAATTATGAGCTACATAATAAACAGAGCAGTTTTAGTTCCCCTTGTATTTTTCACTTTCCTGCTATTGTTTCATATATGGCTGTTATACAAAGAGCAGCTGAGGTCAGCTACTATAAATTATGGGTTTCGTACAATAGTAATCTACCAAAATTATTCCAGAGCAGGATCAAAGAGCTTCAAAAGACTTTTCAAAAACTTTTCCACATGATAAAAAGACACTATTTTGATGCCCTATTTTTATGAGGATTTCTTGGTTTAGAGTTGCATCTTAGAGTATTCAGCTACTTGCGTTGATATGATGATATTTGAACACACAATATTTGCATAATTTGTTTGCAGCCTCAAATAAGCATGAAATGGTAATATGAAAAAAGCTGGTTTTAAATACATTTTTAAAGACTGGTACATTTTTCAAGCTAGGTTTTTAAGTTGATCTTAGTAAAAAGATTTTTGTTTGTGTGTTTACTTAAGGAAGCCAGGAAGATTTCAAGTGAAATTTGTTATTTCTTCTGTTTAGAAACATACAAATAATATTTGCAAGAAAAACAATTATTAAAAATTATAACATTAATTCTTACTAGGTCTCAGCTGGCATCATGTCCCTGCATAGGACACCAGCCTGCCCTCGCTCCTGGCCAGGCTTTCACCTAACGTGAACAATTGCATGTCATTTGCACAGATCCATAGATGTGGCACTGCGATGTCAACGCAAAATGAAATGTCAATGCAAGCGTATGGAGACGAAGTAACAGTATTGAAACCATGTCAGTGCATATCTACGGAGACCACGTTACTCTGTCAGTGTGATTTTAGGAAGATCACTTTGAAATGTTAAAATGAAATGAAACTAAGTCAATTAGGTAATAACAATTGAGGTTCAGGGATTAATTGAGGGCCTAAGGTGAAGCCAGTGGCCATTAACCCCAGCTAGTTATTAATTTTAGAGAAATAGAGAAATATCCTTGGCTAAGGTTATTGTCATTATTAGAGAGTTAGAAGGGTTTTTTCCCTACATTGTGTAAATAGTTTTTGCTGTTGCTTTTAATAGTGATACACAAAAGTGTGGTATTAAAAGGCAGTTAAAGGCATATTAATGCAGAGTTAAGGATTTTTAGAACATGAATCTAGCCAGTAGCAGACAACCACTTCTTTTTTATATAGACATTTAACAGATTTATATTGATGCCCAGCTATCTGTAAACAGACAGATTTACTATAACATATTTACCTCTGAGAACTTGTTGAAGAAAAATAATGTGAACATGGGAAAATGTTCATTTACACAGCAAATACTATTTGCATAGCTCAAGTATTCATTGTTAAAGCAGACATGGTCAAACAATAACAATATTAAATCATTATTTTTGAAAATACCTAAAAAAGCACCAAGTCAAGGTTATAAACTTTATGCAAATTCAGGATTTCAGAGTATATGACTAGCATTAGGACACAAATGTGTAATATATTATTCTTTTATAATGTCAATGAGAGATGCTTGCCAAGAGCAATGACTCTGTGGTTCAGCATGCTATACAAACACATGAAATCTGTCTGGGTCTCTGTCCTAAGGAGAGAAGTCAGGACACTAGATCGAAGTCATACAGTTGTCCAAATATGCACAAATATTATTTTTGCTGTTAATAAATATCAGGTACCCCTTTTCTTATAGAAGTCCCTGATAGATATTTGCTCGGTATAGGTGTGTTGGTGGAGGTCTTCAGGAAAGGGAAGTAAATCAATGTTTATTCCTGTTGTAGAAGGTGGTATCCCATGTTTAAGTGTTGGTGAGAGCAATGAGACATTTCTGCAAGTTGACAAGTGACAGTGATGTTAAGAGAGCGTGACATGGGAGAGGGGATGAACTGCATCTGGAGGAGTCCAGGCCCTGCCCTGCTGAGAGCCCGCAGCTTTCAGAACTTGACCTGGGCATACTGGAGCTTCTGTCTCCAATGTGAAGCTGCACAGTTGTGGTCTCACCTCCCAAAGTGCCTCAGGGGTGCCAAGAAAATTTCTGAAAGGTCTTTGAAACTCCTAGTAGAAGAGTACTATGAAAATGCAAGCTTTATTATTAGAAGATATTTTCCATTACAAATGGTTGCATTGGATTAATTTTCTTCTTTTTAATTTTCTTTTGCTTTTCCATAGTGAGCATTCATGCCACACTTTATTTTGTATTCTGCCACAGCATGATAGCTCCATAATGAGTAGAAAAACATAAAAATTATTTTGGTGAGTTTATTTCCATACACTCTTTAGGCAGCCATATTTTAATGTGTTTGGCACTGCATTACATACAAATGATAAAATACACTTAGAAAAAAGTAGTCTGGCTACACATCATAAAAAAAGAAATAGGCACTGTTGAGTCTCAAGACACACAGTTTCATCCTTCCTCTGAGGCACAACTGTCTATACAGATCAGCTTAAATGTCTGTCTAATCTATTCTTTAAAAACTGCAATGATGGAGATGCTTAGAAAGATTATGGGAATCCACTTCCCTACCCATCTTTATTTAGTTAGAAAGATTTTCTAATGTCTTATCTAAATCTTTTTTTGCTGTAATAAGCCTGTTACATCTCATCCAATTATAAATGCATATGGAGAGTAAATCTGGTGTCTGTTTTCTTTTTCTGACCTTTTCTGTATTTGAATATTGTTTGCTGAACGAAACACCACAAAATCTTCCAACATTTTTTCACAGGAAGTTTTTAATGTTATGATTATATTTGTTACTCTACACATGTGTGTTGTATTTTAGAAACCCATTATGTACAAGATTCCTGCAAATATGTTCCTTCAATGACAAGTTGTTGTGTTCGATTTAAGCTGGACTTTTTATAATGTCCATATCCATATTCATCACAAATCAATCTTTTTTTTATCCTATTATTTTTTTCCTTCTTGCACATACTACTTGCTACTGTATTTTTAATTTTAACTTGTTGACTTCAGACTACTTCTGTGTTCTGTTTAGTTTGAATTCCACCCTTTGGAAATAAATACTTGATGTGATTCACAAAGTTTTGAATGTGTAATCTGAAGTCAATGAGTTAAAACAGTGTGTTTCAAGGTTATTACAGAATTTGATGGTTAGCCGTCACCAATAAAATATAGACTAATGGGATATATCCATCACAGGATATGCTCTTAAAACTTCTACCACCAGTCTTCGTAGTCAGAAGATGTGGCTTACTGCTCAGTTTGTGAAATAAACATTTACTTTAACAAAATAAATTGTAGGAAAGAGTCTGCTAGCAAAGTGTAGCATGCAGAAGCAACAACTTTTTTTGCTTAGGTGTACATTTGCCGTGATGGTCCAAATTCTCAGTTTTCAGGTTCGCTTGATCATCTTAAAAGATTCTGTTACTACTAGTGCAGTTATTGGCTGTGATGAGCTTGTACTGGTTTGCCAAAAAGCTGGAGGCTCCAGCTGACAGAAGTTTTCCTGTGCTTTCCTTTCATCCCAGCTTTTCAGTAAGGTTTGCTGAAGGCAGAGGGTAAGAGTTTGCTGAAGGCAGAGGGTAAGAGTTACTTGTGCTCCAGCAACACACAGACCCTGGAAGCTCAGCAACATTTTCTGGCGTGACAAGGAGATGTGTCTTAAGAATGCAAGATAGTAAGTGTCACAGATTTATCTTCCATTTGCCTAATCCATGCTGTATTTGGCTTGAAACACTCCAAACCATTCATGCTTTGCATAATTGTTTTATGCTCCTTGACCAGAGATAGATAACTTACTCATAGCTAATACTAACTAAAGAGAAAGAACAAAATAAAGTATCTAATATTTGGGAGACAATGGGGAATTTTAATTACATCCCAGATAAAGTGCTTGTTAGCTGAAAAAGTAACATGGAAGAGTGCATTTAGAGGGAAAATATGGTGTCCTTTTTACAGGGTGTAATTTGCAGTCTCCATGTTCCCGTTTTAGAAACTTCGGACCTTTCTCCTTCATTCTTCAATTACTCAGGCATAAGAACTTACTTACACAAAGTGGTCAGTTTATCAGAGCTCTACCATGAGGACTGAAAAGCAAACTCAGTTGCATTTTTCTCATACTTACCCATCTCTGCCCCAGGTATGCCTGGGGGGAGCTATGAGTCTGCTGATTTTTTCCTTATCCTACCCAACATCACTTCATTGCTAGACTAGATCAGAGACAGTCATCTACTGGCAACTGTGTTTAGCAGCATCATGCTGGTGGGTGAGCATTTACTCTCGTATTCTTCCACAGGGACTGGATTTTATTCAGCCATATTGGTCTTCTGCAGAAGTCTTGGCATGTTAACAAGCTAGTTTTCCAAAGTAGGGAAGGTGTTACAGTCTCATTCCTACTTTCTGAGATAACTCTTTAAAAGTCACAGTGACTTTTGCTAATACTGACACAGTGTCCATTTTGAGCTGTATGTGCTATGGCACAAGAATGGCGAGAGCCAATACAGTGAGCACCAAGTAGAAGAATACCTTCTTGTGCTTAAACAGTTAGTTCAGAATTACTTTACATTTCTCACTAATGAAACTGCTTCACACTCATCCTGTTAGCTTTTTCTCAGTTTTTTTTCTGTGTTAATATAACACTTTGGTTCTAATTCCATTTTCCTTTAAAAATTGTGCTGTACTAGCCTTCTTGTTACCTTTTATACATTCTTCCTTCCTACACTGCTTATGTCTGTCTGTTTCTTCTTCCAGAGCTGTGCAAAGCTCTGCTTGCTCCATGTGCTAAGCCTGACTAAAGCTGTTAGTGGCTGCTTCTGAAGAGAGGCAACATGGAGCCCCTGAAGGACAACAGGGGGAAAGTCGTCACCAGAGACTTAGGTGGCAGCTGCTCTTTGCCCAGTCCTGCTTTGGAAGACACTCTCAAGGTGCCCCACCTTTCTGGGTCAGTACATAGGTGTCTTATAACCCACAGAAAGTTTCTTCTGCTAAATTGCATTCAATAAAAGGTATCTTTAATTAAAAGCCACTTTGTTCTCCCAACTCTGCTAGTTGTTTCTATGAAATCCACTTCTTTTGCTCGTTTCCACTTTCATTAATGAGGTTTTCAATTATTTTTTCCTCTATGAAGTTTTCACTATTTTCTCTCATCTGATTCAATTTGCTGAATCTCCCCTATTCCCTTTCCATGTGTTTTTAATCTAGGAAATTTAGAAAATTTAGAAAAACAGTATTCTTAGGGGCATAGTAGCCGCCATATTCACAACAGTGAGACGTCAAAACTCTCAGGCACACAAGTTATATCTTTAAATATGTTAGCTAGTGAAATGCATTACTGTGCTTCCCACTGATCCATTAACAATGTGAGAACACGACTTCCTGTGTCTATTTAGCCCTTGAATGGTGTCGTGGTTTGACGCAGCTAAGCATCAAGCACACGAAATCTGTTATTTTCATAAGGGGAAAATAAGAAAATATTGAGGAAAACTAGAGACAGATGGCCATCCCGTAAGTGATGGCTTCCTGGTTTGATAAATACTAAAAGCTAAACAGCAAAGCATTTTCTGATTTCTTGGCCTCCATTTCCTTCAAAGATATCAAAAAGTGTTTTCCTGAATTCTTTGGCAAGGCGTATCCAAGGTGAATCAGGAGCAAAGGAAAACAGAGGAATGGAGCTATCATAACGACGAAATCCCAGGTTTGAATTCAAGCATTGACAGTCCTGTGACAGAAGAACCAAACTGTACCTCTCTGTTTTGATCAGTGTGGTGGGTTTTATTATCTGGCTCTACAGAACTGAATCAGCAATAGAATTAGTCTTGACCTGGCTTAAGGGCTAAAAGCAGTTTTACAGTATGTTTGCATTGTCTGCAGATGTACTCTTGATTTCTCACTGTCTCTCTCCTCATTGCTGCAGTGCTTTCTCTCAGCTCCACAGGTCCAGATTGAGAGGCAGCTTGTGAGACTTGTATACTTTGCTAAATGTATTCATTTGCCAATGTGCAAAAAATGAAGATATTTTTATATAATTGTTTCATTGTCTGGTTTGTTTAATCTTTCCACATTGTTCTCACTTTGGAAAGTTCCATTAACTCCCATGACTGGAATAATACCTTTGTCAGAAACACCTTCAGTTCAGTGTATCTCCTCAAGTTGTGGAGCCAGGTCTCCTTCTGTGCTTCTGAATCATCATTCCTTGGGTGACTTAAAAAACATTTATGTATTTTCCAATCTACAATTTATTAAAGCTCTGGTGACGCGATATAAAAGTCAATGCTTGAAGAAGGAACAGAGAGCCAATATATTTCTCTGCTTTGTATATGGCCTCTGTCAAAAATACTGAGATCTGGATACAACAAGAATATTGGCAAGTTTTAGATGGATCTGAGTGGCACAACGTATGCTGAATGGCAGATGAGCACACTGAGGGTACACAGGTTTGTCAAGAAATAAGAGGTATCTTTGAGCTGATAAAGCTACCTCTGTGTGCCATTGTTCATTTAATGAAAGGAAGCATACAGTACTGCTTGAATTCAGTGACAAAAAGGGAAGAAAAACACCACAACTCTCAGAGATGTCCAGAATTGTTCACTGGCTGATACACAGCATGATGTAACATTATTCTGTTCATGTGTGAAAAGGTGTGTTCTGAGTCACTGAACCAGCTCAAAACATAAATCTCATCCCATCACAAAAATGCTGAGCAATTTTCAAAGCAATGAATGAGTGCTGATGCTGGGCTGTGTGCAAAACACAGACCAGCCATTCTTCCATGTTTGTAAACATACAACTAAAGAAGCTGCATCTCCATGGATGGAGTATAGCTGACCCCAACCAAGGAATGAAAGAAAATGCATCTGCCTCATAATGCACTTTGTCAAGCCATCTCCATAGTTCACTCTTCTTTACAACCACCTAAGCTCCATTTTAGAAACTCTAGGACAAACACTGGAACCTGATGATGAATACAGCTATAATGAAAAAGCAGTGCAACGGTGTTTTACTTCCCTTGTGCCCTAAACATCAGCTGTGCCACTGAGAGCTTTCAAGGGTGCTTGGATTGGGGTTTGGATTTTTTTGCTTGGCTGTTCTTTGTTGTGGGTGGTGAATGCCCTTAAACTCACAATTATAGCAAAAGCAAGAGAGAAGAAAAATAATTAAAATACTTCAAGGAGGAAGAAAATAAAAATTGCCAGGAACACTAGGAGGCCAAGGCAGGCACAAGTGTGAATCCTGGTAATTTCATTAGAAAGTCTGGTCACATTATGCTTCCAAATTCAAAAGACTGTCATCAGTTGCATAGTCTGAATGTGATGGAGGGATACAAAAGGTAGCAGGAGAACTTCTAGCATAAGGTATAAAGTAGAAAGATGAGAATTGGTCTGCCAGAAGCTGTAGTGAACTGTCTATTAGAGATGACTTTTCTACTTGTGAAATTAGCAGATTTGTCACAGAAATAGTTCAGGCAGAATGAGTTCAGAAACCTCTGTACTGCACAATGAGATTTCTCTTCAAAGGGTCTGGTGTATCCCTGGGTAAGCAGGTGGCTAGACAAAGAGCCCAGAAAGCATAGAAACTTGGAAGTCTCGGAGCAGACTCCATATGACATGACAGGAAGGAATAACAGCACACAAAAGCAGACCAGTACAATTCTAAAAATAATCCTGGTACATCAATATTAAAAACTTGTATTGGATGCCTGACCTCAAAACAGACTTGGATTCTTCCAGACATACGAATCTCTTGCTGAGAAGTTGCAGTGAACAACAACATCTGTTCTGCTAGAATTGTGTAAGGGTTGGTGAACTATTCTTCTGAGACAGCTAATCTAACAGTATTTGTAAGGTGTTAGTTTTCCCACTGTACCTCTGACACAGGTAAACCAAGGCATTGAAATTAAGTTTATTACCAAATAGTGCACTAGAAAAAACCCCACAATGGACAGTACTTCAGCTTCTGAGTTCCATGTACATCTGTGCTTTTATACTACAACGTTTTGCTTTTTCTTGTTTAAAATTTGTTTGGGGTTGGGTTTTTTTCCTTGGTTTTGTTTCCCACATAGTGTTCAAAGGCAATCTTGTGCTGCACAAACCAAAATATTTACAGTGTGCTTTTTGTTCTTGTTGTGCACTCTGACTGAAAGCAAAGTGGGATTCTTATATACTGAATCTGAAGAGGATTTTGCAAATAAAGCAACGCACACTTTTGTATTTTGGGTTGCCCGAAGAAATTCAATGCTGCTAGCAGCAGAAATTAGCAACTTCCATGTTTTAGGCTTATCTCAGTTCTGGAAAGTCTTACACATATTTCTTAGAGGTAATTTAGCCTTACCACTGGTGTTCAGGGGAGGATATTGACCACTTAATTTAGAAAGACAAGGACTATCGTTTCTAAGAACTACTTGACAATCCATATACTACAATCTACAAGACATACCTTGTTGCCATATCTTCCAAGAGATGAATTAAGAAATCATGAGTGGGATTTTGCTAGGGCAATCAGCAGCAACTTAACTCATTGCCTCTAGGCATCACTTGCCGATTATTTCAGAGGAATCTAAGTTAAGTCAGTTGCCAAATGCTCTTGAAAATCCCAATTCAGCTTTATAAGACTTCAATTTGAAGTGAAATGCAGCTGTATTTTTATTTACTTTTATCATAGACACAGACAGTTATATGGATGCTTTCAATCAAGGAGAAGCAACTCGGTTGTATGTCTGATTTTTCCGGTATAAAGCTGCCTTTTTTTTTTTAATCCAAACTGTTGTTTAGCAGGAGATGTAGTAGATAGTAAGACAGAATCCCAGTGGGATGTTTACTGTTAGCAGAGCATTTGGAGTGGTTCCCAACAGAAAGAGCTTTAGTCAGTGATGCATATTGGAACATAAAACAGGTTTTACCAACTCTGCAAAGCTACGAAGTCCGTAATATAGAAAGCTGCTGAGCTGAGACAAGCACCAAGCAGATGCAGCAACCTTGTGTTGTGTGGCTTAACTGTTCTGAGCAAAGACATTTTAAACCCTTATTGGAGGACTCCAGCTCCCAATGTCATACACTGAAGGAGCCACCACCAGTGCGGGTGCATTTTAAACCACCTCCAGACTGAACAGCCACCTGAAGGTCGACACACTGAGTCCAGCAGGAACAAGCTGGGGAGAGCTATTTGCAAATTCTTCTTTCCCCCTGAAACAGGAGTCTTTGTAAAGGACAAAGTGGTGTCTCCGCCCACTTACAATCCAAAGTCTTAAATGTTAGTGCCTACAAATGTTTTCACAATAAAGAGATGTAGAGAGTTCCTCCAAAGGTGCAGAAGACACAAAGCCCTCTCTCAGTACAGTTTTGGTGAAAGGTAGGTGGTTACAGCACCTTATTGGGATCAGAAAGACACAAGTGGGAGTCCAAACCTGTGGGCACAGTTAACAGTCTCCACTCTGATCTGTCAGAGTCATTCCAATGCAGGAAAACCTCACGTTTCGTGGGCCGGAAAGTGGGAACAAGAACATTGGGAACAACATCACAGTGCTATTTTGGATATGTCTTCAGTTGATCTAAACCCATCCTTCATACAAAGGAGTAAACTAAATACATATTAATTAACTTATGAAAATGCAATTGTATATGAAGGGGACCACAAGGACTCATTCTCTTCCCATATGTGTTCTATAAAGAAAAAAAGTTGCTATCACTTCACTTCAAGTAGAGATTGATTGACTCACCATATGTAGGTTTGCTTTTAGATTAACATGCATTTGAAACTCAGCAGGGAAGTTTCTCTAACTTCTAGATCCTACCCAGGAAAAAAGCCAGAACAAGGTGACAAGGTGATGGTGGTACAACCAAGGTGCTCCAGGGCAGGGGGAGCAGCAGAACTTCAAGCTTGTGGGGTATTCTGGGGTCAAAAGCTGAGGTCTTGGTTTGTCCTGAGAAATTATATGCTGGAACTAGGATCTGCAGGAATGGTGTTCTAAGTTTAGGCATCTGAATTTATTCCTTTTGGATTTGACCTTTAAGGTTAGAATAGCAGAAACCCAAGGTGAAAGCTAATAAAACAGAAGACAAATAAGACTGACTTCTTATCTCTCTAGCAATATAGAGGAACATTTCTTGCATGCTCAGCTGCTTAATATTTCTGATCAAACATGTTTCTGTAACCACTGTATATTTTTACAGTATAAAAGTCGAGTGGGAAGACTCAATAGAGAGTTTAAGCGATCTAATAATCTCTCTAACTCACAACAGGACATTCATTTTCTGTAGTCTCTTCAATGGCACAGCCCAGCTAAACTGGTTTATAAACCTCTGAAGGTACTTAGCACAAAAGTAGCGTCAAAAAAGTATGAGAGAAAGGTAGATAAGAAATATCCTTAACACCAGTATTGAATTTTCACCGGCTAAAGATGGACTTTCATGTTCATGCTTCAATCTTCTGGCTGGGCCTTTTTAACTAGTGCCAGATATATACAATTTTACACTTCCAAGTTCACCCCCTTCTGGGATGTTAACTTTTAAACCAATATTTCTCTATAATTCCTTGCCAGCTATTTTTGTGTTCAAACCAAGAGGTAAATAATCTAGTGATTTGGTGTAGCCTGAGTTCATAAAGTTCATGCAGGAAGTGCCATGCACAGCAAAAATTACACTAATTAAGGCATTTAGGTACACAGAAATGGGGGCTTCCAAGGTTTGCATCGAGTAGCTCTCCACAACAGCTACTGGGAACAGAAGCACCTTTCTACAGAGCAGCCCATGTCCTGCAGCAATCAAAGAATCTTGAGCTTCAGCTCCTACTGTTGTGTGCATTTCTTTGCAGTCTTCCCACCTTTCCAGCCACCACATGCTGAGCTGTGTCACACCTCCAGTGCCCTGGTTCATCACCCCCAATGCCCTGGTTTGTTGCCAGAGCTCCTTACAGGAGGAGGCCTTGCTGCTTTCACAGACAGACATTAAGATCAGAGTGGATCCTATGTGGCGTTTTCTGAGTGCACCAGAAGGCTGAACAGAAGAACCCAACTGAGATGCAAACAAGTCTTGTATGGTATAACAGAATTAGCAGGAAGACAATATTCACTGTGTAAGGGAGAAAAACAAAACAAACAACACTATAAGCTTGAAAACATTCGCCTCACTCTTCTGTGGTTTGAGAAGTGAAGTCTAGCACAGCAAAACAAAAATCAGACCTGCTTTTAATCTGTGAACAGCTCTCTTGATGAAATCTGTCATGTTTCTGGCTTTGTTTGTTCCTTGAGAAAAGAGCAAAAATGTTATTTTTCTTTAAGAATTTCCAAATGTTTTATCTTTATTAATGTTTCTATATGATATAGTTCATCACTGCAGGCAAATCTGTCTCATTCATTAATTCTCCCATTGTCAAAACAGCATAACCAATTGTTTATAACATTATAAATCTTGGACATCAATCATAATATAGATATTTCCCATTATGTATAGGATTGTCTCTTCTGATGTGTTTGAAAGGCTGGTCAGGACTGTTCTTACAAGCAGTATAATATTCTGTATTGAAGCACTAAGCCTATTAATGGCATTTGAATATTTGAGTTGCTTTTGTCACTGATTGTGGTTTTCCAGATGGTAAGAAATTAATCACTTATTTTAAATATTTTAATGCTCTTTCTGCAAGTTTCATATTTGATGCAAGATTTGGCAAGTCCTCTGAAGTTTGGGTTCCTAAAGATACAGTCTTCTGTCCAACAAGCTCAAGATCCCCGTTCCATCCTACTACATTGCAAATAAGAAACAGAAAATTACTTGAAGGGAGATGAAAAAAAAGGACATAACAGGAGTGATAAATAGTTTAATTTCATACAAAAATGGTAAGCAAAATGTAGCCCCACTATCTCAGTCTTCAAAAGATTCAGTTCAGTAAATATGGTCACTTCAGATCTCTTTAGAAAGATGTATTCATGAGCTGTCATTCTTCCCTTAAGCAGGACACACAGAGAAAGATTGAGTGCTGCCAGCACCTGTAACACAAATTTAATAGTCAATTCCTTTTCTTTGAGATAACTTGAAGAAAGAGCACAAAACCAGAATGAGTGCCAGAGTGCTTCATGAGGCTTTTTTCTTTTTTGATTTTTGTTATTAATAATGGCATTTTTGAACTTGACTGGGGAAGGTGAAGAGGAAGCCTCTTAAGTCACTGCTGCATCTGTGTGTACTATGTGATCATTTAAAGGCTCTAAAAATGCATTGATCCCATTTATTCCATTACACAACTATAAGCAGGTGTAACACCACAAAAGCCAGTGCAGCTACAGAGCAGATCACAAGAACAGGGGAAATGGGAAAAGCCAAGTGCTCCAAGTGACACGCTTTTATGTTGCAAAGCAATGTCATCTGCAGATATTTAAGTCAGGAGAAGGGAGCAAAGAAAAAGCAATGGGCTCCAAGTCTTAAAAACTGATGATCAAAGAGGGATTAGATCACAGGGAAGTATCAGATTGGAACCGCGCAGTCCTATGTAGCAGGTATTTGGGCTCTAGTGGGACAAACACCATCGTGGGGTAAATCAGCTCCTCAAAAGTGTGTTCTTCAGCTGTTTAGAGACACCCTCACTTGGTCAGAGGTCACCTCTAGTCTGACCTCTGTACTTCGAAGTTCTGCAAATAATTGATTTAATAAAAGCCAGACCAGCACAGCCAGTTCAGTAAGAACGTTATGCCAGGTTAACTGCAATTAGCTGTTTTAGACAGCTGAATTTGCAAGCCTCCTTCAGCAGCCACTCACCCCCAGCTGACATGCTGCCTAAAAGCCAGAGCTCACAGAAGCCACAGGCATCCTGCTCATTTTGAAAGTATTATGAGAGTCCTGGATTATGTCCACAGGTGGGCTCTCATCGCTCTAGAAATTGTTTTATTTCCCCACTTGTCTGCCCTGAGTAAAGATGCTTTTCCAAAGCACCAAAGACCTTCTCCAGGCAGGAGACAGCTTCCCATGCAAAACCAGGCAATGTGGGGCTAACCCACAGCATTGGGGTTAGCCTCACATTTCCTGGTTATCCAGCCGGTGCCAGACGAACACAGCACTCACAAACCTCAGCCCTCTAGGTAGCCTTCATTTTCCTCTTGGCTTTCTCTCCTTTACCTGGAATTTTCTTATCAATGCCTTCTTACCAGCCAAAAACATGATCAGGAATTTCTATCAGAATTATCATTGCAGGCATTCCCTAGATAACCACCAACCTAGCTGAACTGAAGAAAACAGGTAACAAAGGAGAATAATGGTATCATTGATTATTCTTGTTTCTCATTGAATAAAATTGTGACAACTGATATCTCTCGCATTCCTATAGCTGATTTTGACCAAGACATCATACTGAATGACATATTATGGGCTAAACTTAGAAGCAGTAACTGGGTTCTTTGAGTTTTGTTTTAAATTTAAGTAAATACTGCATTCTTTTCTTCCTCCAATTCCCAATTCTTGCCAGGCCATGTTCCTTCATTTGATATGGTTTGCAGTTTGGAAGGAACATACCACTGTGGAGATCTGAATACTCACAGTTAACGTTTCCTTGCAACTATACCCTGCTCCTAAGGAAGGTCTTTATGTCATTGGTGCTGCTATCCCTGGTGTTGTATATATATGCAAGATATCTTCAGTTACCAGTACAGTATTTGTGAAGAAAAAGAAAGCTTTAGTCAACCAAAAAAAAAAAAAAAAAAAAAAAAGCAAAAACTATTGTTCACCACATGCACTGCCTTGAGAATTCAGATGAACTTTCTGTACTTCTTTTGCTCTGGAAAAATGTGTCAGCCATGATTTCAAATCATTTACAAACTCCCCTGCTTTAACTTATTAACATAGGCTGACTGCACAAGTGCACTATTTTACACTTAAACTGCAATACTAATAAAATCCCTAAACAAAACCAGATATGTTTAATTTCAGCTTTTATTGCTCTGTTATCCCAGTAGATCCCAAGAACATCTGATTGAAGTTACCTTAAAATTTCTGCACTTAGATACGGAACCAAATAAACTCCACTGATCACAACAACCTTGAACTTGTGGGAATTCAGATCTAGATCCAGGCTTTGCAGCTGGATTCCATCCCGAGTTTAAATGCTACTCAGGATCAAAGAGTGTTGTGGCTGCACACACAGTTTACAGGAAATGTTCAATTCAACATTTTTGATAGGTGCTTCATCCTTTAATTACTCCCAAATTTCTGCCCAACTCTTCATACCAATACCTGGGTGCAGACTCTTGCTTTCTGTCTGAACTGACTAAAGCCTTAGCAGGCACATCACTTCACTACAGAATAAACATCGTGGCACTGATTTGGATCCAGAATTCTCTGAACAACTGTTTCACATCTAAATAATTGCACCAGCAGTAGTGGGGTCGCCTCCTCGTTTATACGGGGGGGTGAGGGGGTGCAGTTGGAATCACAGCCCATGACTTTATCATGCAACATGAAAAGCCTTTGGGCTATCTTCTCAGCTGGGATAAATAAGCAAAGCTCTATTGGTTTCTGGGTGAATGAGATTATAATTCAAATCAGAAGCGTAATGTTTGTTTATACCATAACAAAGTATCACAGAAGTGTGTATCATAAGCCTTAAAACACTGCATTCAAGGACAGTAAAACCCACGAGTCTGAGCTTAGGTTTCAGTGACTCCAGTGAAGTTATGCCTATTTATTTCAGGATAGCAGTGCTGATGTGCACCAGCTGAGAATCTGGCTCTTTAACTCCTAAATGACAGCAGAAACCATTTACAGGGGGAGGGAGAAGGGGCTGGGGTGGGAATCAACTTGAGTACAGAGCTGTATGGCTGATAAATGGGTATCAGCCATCTCTTAAAACAGGCAGGCCTGTTTCTTCCTAAAGCAAAACTAGAGAATTAATAAACACATGCAAAAGAATACAAAAGATATGTTTCCTTAAGGAATTTCAGATGTGTACAGTATGCTTCACATTCCAATACAAAGGATTTTGACAGTAACATTCGACCAGTTTCTCATTTTATGTGCTTGCACACACAACCCTTGTGATTCAAAACAAACTGCTGTATAAAATGCCTTTCAGAACAACCTATCCACTCATTTCAGCTGGCAGCTTATGCTCACCTAAAAACAAAACTATGCTTTCTTCCATGCACCCCAAAAGCACCCCAAACTAGCCAGCAGTAATAAATTTAAAGGATGGTACCACATCCACACAGCTCATCCCAGTGGGAGATGATACAATATATAACATTGCTGTGTTTCACAATAATTATGTAAGAGAAGTCACATGTGGCACAAATGGAATGTATAACAAAGAGCAGAAGCATATGTTCAAATAAACCACTGGTTATGTCAAAACTAATAACTTGTTTACTGTAGTGGACTCAGCAGTAGCAGGCCCAATGAGCCTAATGACTTTGCTAAAACTCCTTTCGCTCCTCATTGAGCAGGCTGGAGCTGATTTTTTTTCAGGAATTATGTTTATGCAATACGAACATATTGTTATTTGCTACTTTCTGCATGATCATTTTGGCATTCTTATGAGAAGATGATGATGGTTCTGTCTAAATGTTTGGGAGGATTATCACTGACATGGGAAGTTATTAGGTTTGATGCAATATAGAGAACATTCACAGTCAGAAAACAGCATCTTTCATTTTTAGGAATGGAGGTAATTGTGCTTTGTGACAGTGCACATCCTTAAGATGTTATGTATCATTGCGTACTTAAAAAAGCAGTACACTTTTCATTGATCTTTCAATTTCATTTTGATTTAAAATGCAGATCTTTTCCTCCATTGAAATCTTAGCATTTTTATTTTAAAATGTATCGGAAAAAATCCATTTCAGACATATGCAGCACCATAAATTACTTTTTGTGGTTGAAACAGTATTCGCTTATGTCACGGGTTGAACATCCTCCTTTATTAGAATGCTATTTATTGCCACCAGCTGCAGTGCTTAGCTAGGAAAGTTCTTGACACCAGCGATTGCTTTTCAGCACCAATGCTTCCGCCTGCTAACGGGGGCTTCTATTGCCAAATGCAGCCACTCCTCTTAAACTGTTCCTTCTGCTATACAGACAGCTCCTGTCACTGTTACCCAGAGCAGAAGCTGGGAGAAAGGGATCGGATCTGGACCCACTGCTATGGAACCTCTTTAGCTATAAATCTCCGATAACTTTAAAAGGCCTTGCCAGATACCACTAGCTTGAAAGCTGTCAAATGTGTTCAGGAAATCTACCCATCAGTAATGGATTTTTTCCAAAATTAAGATGCAAGTTCAGCTTGTGAGCAAAGGGTGTGTTACATAGCAAGCCACAGATTTAGTAAAAGCAAGAAGATTTCTGTATCTATCAGCTATGTAGCCAGTGATCTCTATTTCATTAGATTTTCGAGCAGGGAGAAACCAGACAAAGGTAATTACTCTTCTTCTGCTAAGGGCTGTTATTACTCCTGCATGAACAGCTAGCACTGCCTTTTTCCTTTCCCTCTGCCTATGGCAGCCAGGAAAACCTAGCAGGAGCAGTATAAAAGTGGCAGTGTCAACAGCTGTCCTACCAAACACTAAGTGCACCTCATACAGTAAATCTTCAAAGCAGTAGCGTGTGTGCTGCTCCTGTGCATGCAAATCCTGTTATTTTATTGATATCATTTGCACACATGCCTTCTTCACAGCTGAACCCTTGAAAAGCCATTGCATATAATTGGGCTCAACTAAGCAAGAGAGGCAATCAGTGACAGGAGGAGACTGAACTCCTTTAACATGGAAAGAATTCCTTTCCTCCCTCAGAAAAGAAACACCCAGTAGGTCAAAGAGGAAGGTTTCTCTGCACAAGACAAGCCTGTTATACAGATGCCTGAACCACTGGAATCTACAATTAAAAAAAAAAGAAGTCAAGCCCTGAGCCTTCATGAATTTTTCCCTTTGTTTAAATAAAGGAATGCGCAAATGTACATATTTTTGTCTCTATGTATGTTTAAAAACCCTAAAACATTCAAACTAAAATCTTTGCAGGGTTATGCTCTGCCACACAAGATAACTTAGCTGGCAAACATTCTGAAAATTTTTTTACTCACTGTGAAAACTGATAAAAGTAGGTGTCCTGTTCATCTTACAGACAGACTACAAAAAAAAATAATCATTCTTTTGGCCGTAAGGAAATTCCTTTACAGATTCAGAGAGTACTAGAGACATCTGAAAGTTGGAGTTATTTATGGGTTAAAATACAATTGCTCTTTATTTCTTATCTTGTCCCTGCAAATAACCCAAAACTGTTGTTAGCAAATTACTTTCTCTTTCATATCTTTAAACTGGAGATAAGTATATGTTTCCTCTAAGTGACTCATAAAAATAAACTTGCACAACGGTTTGACTATAAGTGATATGTGTGACTGAGCAGCCTTCATAAAAATTACTGTTTCCTTTGCATCTGTATTCTCCTTGGGCCAGAGTTTGGGCCATACTCTGCCCTACACACTATATCCTCATATAAGGCCACTTCCCCACCACTGGAAGAGGTCTGCTCCGTTACACCAATCCCACTCTAGCCTGTTCTTTGGGAAGTGCAAGACAAGATATGATAATGTAACAGCATGAAGAAT
The DNA here is from genome assembly GCF_965178545.1 of Coloeus monedula. Classification (NCBI taxonomy): domain Eukaryota; kingdom Metazoa; phylum Chordata; class Aves; order Passeriformes; family Corvidae; genus Coloeus; species Coloeus monedula. Next base: position 34,133,718 of record NC_138786.1, on the reverse strand, counting down.
GGGTGTCTTAAACAGTTCCTCTCCTCTTTTCCAGCTGGACTTCAGCCAATTCAAATGGGTGAGGGCCAACAGACATATTAGTGCAACCCTGTATTTAAAGCTAAGTTATCCCCTAAATGACCCTAGAGTCAATTTATAGATGCAGAGACTAATGTACAATAGAGTTCAGAAATACTCTAAAGTCTAGCTTTGAAAATGCCTTGACACACGCCACTGGGAGTGCACTGTGAGCGGGCAAAAAAAATATATACGCTTACTTTCCATGTTTGTCCAGTGTCCTATTTGGCAATTGTTTTTTTAATTTCTTTTTGTCACTTTGTAATAATATATAAATATATATGCATATATATATATATGCATATATATTTATATGTATAAAACCAATGAAAATGAAGCCTACCAATTTGAATTCTTCCTAGAGTTTAAAACTGTAATTAATCCCCACAGACAAGTTCTCCCCTAAGGAGTTCAGTAGTTCAGTGTAACTCTTCCTCATCCCTACAGATGCAAGAAACACCTGGGTGCACGGTGCACAAGCAGCCTCCGTGTTTGCAATGGTGAACAGTAGGGCTCTTAGTTCTCCTCCTCCTAAAGCTCTTCCTGCATGAACACACCACCTCCTTCCCACTAATGGTTTTCCATGCTGTGGGGTAAGCAAGGCAAGCAAGCTGAAAGAAATTATGTATGAGTATTCATGCCTTGCTCCTTTCTTGCACCTGGGATATTAAAAGAACAGACAGAAGAGCTGTCCAGAATACAAATTGTACAAATTGTGTCTGTTTAGTTGGCTGCCAGGTTACCTGCCAGTAAACTCTGTAGGAAGTTGCTCTTGGTTTCCACAAAACTTGTGCTGCTGAAAGTTCTGGGCAGTTTTTCCTTCCTTGGTGTAGAGTAACCCTCCCCAGTATTTGATCAGGATTGGATTTTTCCCAAGTTGCCCTATATAGGTTTCATTCTGAGTGTTTAATTTTTATCTCACTTTATAATTATCAGTTGACTTAGATTAAGCTCCCACAGAAACCAAATAAGTTTTAATCAGTTCTCCCAACTGCCCCCAAAATATAACTTCAGAAACAACTCAGATTTTCAGAGCAGGTTAATTATGAAAGCAGCCTCATCAAATATTTTGAGTAACAAAAAAGACACGCAGATGCAATAGCATCCACATTTTATGTAATATTTTTTCTTTCAGTCAATTAGGACCACTGATGACATTTTTATGTCCAAGATTCTTAAATGCGTCTTGAAACAAAAGCTTCTCAAGACAAACACGTAGACAATACATATAGCAGATAGCAAGTAACTGTTGCAACTGAGAGGAGGGAGTTAAAAAAAATCAACCCAGCATTAAAGTGAGTTTAGTATTTTTTACAGCAATTTCAATAAGTTTAGTTATGTTCCTATAAAAGTTATAGTTATGACAGAGAGCTTTCTGTAGTCTGGTCATTAATTTTACTTGCTTTCTTCTAGAAGAGTTCACAATTATCCACAGCCTTCTTTTCCATTAACACCATTTCCCACAGAAACACACTGCTTTAGTGTTTTAATCCTTGAGACTGCCACTGTGCATTACCATAGGAGTACGAGTTCCATAAACATCTACACAGGATCCTGGTACAGTAACACAAGTGGCCAGGTATTGACTTCCATGCCACTGACTCAGGGAGAGTCAATAACAGTCTCCAGAGCAGTGGATTTACAAGCCAAAACCCTTCAATGATCTCTGAGTTGAATGCAAACAAGAAAGGAATGAAAGGCTATTGTGGGTGCTCCCTGAAATGCAGCTGGTCAGTGTGGCAAGCAGGACCCCCTTCCTTCGTTTGCTCCTTTGCACACAACTACCCCCACCAGCAGCAATAGTCAGCAATGACACCTGGCCACTGGATAAGAAAACATCCATCCCATTCATACCACCACATCAATTGCACTGGACATTAAAATGAGCCAACCACACCACCAGTTTGCAGACTGAGCACTACACAATTCTGAAGCAGTGACACCTTCAGCTACCTTATACAGGTCATTTTTATGCTGGTGTTTCCAAAAGCAGAGAAGTAGGGCAAGCTTTTCGAGTGCCTGAAGCAATCCATCTATCCACCTGAGATGCTTAACTGAACAGCCTAATTTTTAGATGCAAGCATTCCAACCTCCCATTAAGTCACTGCCAGAGAATTTCCAAAATCTTTTGCAATGACCCATATTTAGCACATTCATAACTATCCCTAACAATTAGGCACAGGGGCAATTTAAAATCAATGGCTGGATTTTCAACAGTAAGACAGAGGGATGTACTTCAGGGTTTGGTTTCCTAACCTGACAGAGTTAAATGGTCATGTTCTCATAAGTGCTCAGCATGTACTTAGAAAAATATTAAGCATTATCTGAGTGCTTTAACAACTTTAAAAAAGATACATTGAAGCAAAACCAGTTCCTGCCTACTGTAAATAGCTTTGCTCAGTTCACCTGAGGATGGCAATTTTGTTCTGTTGCTTTGTGACAAGCCCCTGAATGGGGCAGACAGACCACAGTCACACCACAGTCACGTGCTGTTCAAACTTCATGGCTACAGATGTGCCAACAAAGGCAAGAGCAGTCCAAGACATCAGTTACTCATACCATAAAACTGGAAAAAAAGAAAAGGAAGAAAAGAAAAAAGACAAATGATGGGACTTCAGAAGAAAACACAGTTTTGCTACCTTTATGGAAGACCCAAATAAACTAGGACAATAAACAGACACATACAGACACTACTCAGGAATTGTGAGCTGGTTTTGCCAGAGAAATGTATAGATATTTTACTTGGATCCAGCCAGAAACTAAAAATTTAATGCACGTAATAATACAACAGAGCATCTGAATACACTTTGGAACTGTAAATTTACATATTGAAAAACTTCTGTTCACAAAGCATTCCACGAAACTGAGCTGCAGCATCAAAGTAAGAACAGTGCATAGGATTCAACGTGAAGAAGGACAAGTCAGTGTTAATGGGAAAGAGGGACCATGCTATGGGAGCTGGCAGCCAAAACCAACAACCTTGCTTTCACTAGATCTCAAAGAATAATATTAATTTAAGTACTGGCATTATAGAAAGCCACAAAAAGTGAGAGTCCCAGGGTTGGAAGTGAGAACATATTTCATCTCCAGCCAGAATACTAGATCCGTTCCAAAGCCGAGTTACTGGAAGTCTTCCATTGTCTCCAATTTTTTTTTTTTTTCATTTTAGTTCCCTCTTATTTTCAAAATGAGTGAGCAGGTATTTCCCATGTAACCCCAATAATTAGAAATACACAATATATACATATATTCATTTCAAAAATATAAAATATAAAATTCAATTCTCTCTAAAAATTATATTTAGCATACACCACACTGCTGAAGTGAATTAAGCATAGTTTCAATCAACATGTTTTAATTCAAATTCTCCAGTATTCCAATACTCTTCTGGGAAAGAAAACAAAAGGAAAAATGTTTTTATAAGTTCTCTAAATGATATACCCATACCTTAGTAAACAAATAATGTTATAATTGTTATTTTGAGAATATTAGTATGCTGCAAGAAAAGCACAGCAGATAGAAGATTAGTTAATCCTTGTTATTAGCTAAACCAGAAACACTGCTAGACGCAGTACTTTAGTAGTACAAATATAAGATTTTGTGTCTTCTGACAAACATGTACTAGATTTTTATTTAAAGAAAAGAATTCGTTGATCATTCTAATAATAAAAAATTGTTCTTTAGAAAGCAAAGTGTCATTGGTGTACTTTTAAAATGTTCATTAACAATCATAGGGCAGAACTGGTCACCAAATAATCATGGCCACACAAAATTGTGTACCCACGGGGCTTTATTAGAGTTGCAAATCACAAGCAATGGACTGATTCCCAATTTATTGTCTCCACAAACTTTAGGAAAAGCAAAGGGCTGGAGGTATCAGTGAAATACAGTAATGGGCTTTAAGTTAAGTCTTTTCAAACAGGTATTTCTACCTAAAGATATGAGGGACTATTCAGCAACAGCAAAACAAGTTCATTTTCAGCGTATAAACGTGCACTTTAAGCCAAGTAAGGAATAGAGAAGCCCTTTTAATTTGTCCCACTAAGATATTTCCTTTATTTTTCTGGTTTGGTAAATACTCAGAGTGTGGTATCATGAGTTTCTGTTTCCATGAGTGCTGCAGTAAAGAGGCTTCCTTTAGACTAGCCCAGATAAATTCTCCAGTTTACTACTGCAATAGGCTCTCCAAATGGTTTACCCAAACTCCAACCAGAGACACCATTTAAAATGTCTCCGTAGAAGTAAGAGCAAACAAGGGGCCTCGCACTAAAGCACATCCATTCCCCCTGCCAAATCCCAGAACACAACTGAGGGGTGTTGGCCACCTCACTGATGCAGGCTATGCTCACCTTAGAGCTGAGGTTCACTGCCTGGCAGCTGGGAGCCTGGGTGGGATTTTCTCTTGACCTTTAAAGCCAATTGCCTGCTGCACTTCCAGCTATTTACTGCTGCTGCAGGGAGGAATGATATTTCCTTGTAAAAGTCCTTCTCCATAAGAACCGAGGTCTGCATGGTATCAACCCTCTGCTGAGAGCTGCAAACACTCACGTGTTAATTGCTTAATTGCTGCCCTGATATTACTGGGGGGGAGGTTGCCCTGAGCTAGTGTTTTATAGAATCAAGCCCAAGGGTTGCTGCAATAACTAAGAATAAAGGGAGTCCATAAATAAAGCCCTCTTCAGACAGAGCAAAGAGCTATTTAGTTCAGCCTCTCTCCGAGTGGCTAATGGACTGTATTTGAGGCAAAAGCACAGGAACAGATGCTTACTGTACAACGTGCGTACATAAAACTTCTTTCCCTACAAGCCCTAGCGCTTTCTGCAGCTTAGGAACCTCCTGAGCTAAAAGGAATAGATTCTTCTCTTTTCTTAAATCTTCCAGGTTAAAAAGCAGCCAGTAGTAGACCTGCTTTCAATAAAACCAAAACACAAAGACCCTGGGTGCTGTGAACCTGACAGCAATTTACAGCCATTTAAAACAATGAGCGAGACCATTGCCAGTACACACTAGAAGAGCATGATAAATGCAGAGCAAAATTTAACATTTCAATCTAGATTATTAAAGAAAACAGTACTTCATCCATCAAATTTATATCTGTCCTATCTGTATATTTATCAGCATAGTTCTGTGCTATGTAAGCAGAACAACAAAGGTAGTAGCCCCACAAGCTTTGCAATAAGCTTGCACTGTGTCTATCTGTGCAGAGGTGTGCTTAGCACAGAGGAGCTTTTACTGCCATGTAACTCCAGCTAGTTCTCAGCAACCATCAGGCACAAGAAGTTACCTCATAAGATCAGGTTGCTCTTGCTAGTGCAGGTTTCCATGGGTGCAAGAATTAAACTATTTCAGAAAGAACAGAATGACTAGGGTTGGGCTTCAGGTGGGTAACAGTGCAGGCTGCTGTCCTCTCTGTTATATGGTATGCTCTATGATGTGTGCTTGGTTCCCTGCACTGATATGCATATTAAGTTCACAATTTTTTTAGTAAGAATCATTTAGACCACTGTATTATACCCTATTAGAAAGCAAAGCCATTGTATTTAACCATGAATATGCTAGGGAGTTAGTTTTAAATTCCCTTACTGTACACATCACATGATATTTTTTCAATTAAATTGATTCAGTATTGGAATAGAGCATAAATATGTTTCCTTGAGTACTCTCATAGGCAGTTGAACATCTGGAGGTAAAAAAAGCAACAACAGAAAAGAAGAGTTGCCATACAGCTTCTTCATATCATGCTGAACAAAATTCCATAGCCCCTACATGATGCTTGAAAGTAGATATCAAGTATCTCTGAGAAAGGAGCCACAGGATTTGAGACTATGAAGATAGAACAAAGTGTTATGAAAATGTATAAATATGTTCCGGAGGAAATTCTAAGGCACCACCGCTGTCATCTCCAAGATGTGTTTCTCTTCTGGGTTCCAGCTTCTGTTGCTTTTAGTGTAAAGTGTATGCTGCATTTTTGCTACTACTTACACTGTATGCATCTCAAGGGTTTGCTTATTCTTAATTAAAGTTAGATTAATGAAATTCATACTCAGAATTTTTTGTGTCTTCCGAAAGTCGCTATTTTTAGGAAGAGACCTACACCAGGACAGAAGTGGGAAAGAGTGTAGGGAGTATAGGGAAGCAGGGACAAAGAAAATAAAAAAGAAATTATCTGAATAAGCTCCATGTCCTACCAGTTTAAAGGCAATGAAGCATTTTTCAATTATTCCTGTGGCCCACAGGCATGTCCCAAAGCCGTAACTTACATTCATTTTTTACATATTTTACACATTAAGTAATGCTGCCTCAAACACTGTTGACTTGTACGGGTTGTCTCGCTCAGCACATCACAGAGGGTCTCAGCGACCTTGGCTGAATTGCAGTGGAGAAGTTTTACACCGGTGAGTTGTTTTGGAAGGGAATAAAAGTCATGAGTTAGCATTTTTGTACTGTCAAACACCATTCTGTGCTTTCTCATCTCTCTCACTTTTAACAGGAGTGGTTAGAATAACCATACTTACGGCTATTATTTCCTATGCCCTTATCTTTATATAGGTTCCTGTATATAAATGTAAATAATAAACCTGATGGCCTTGGGGTTGTTTTCAGAATCAAAGTAGTGTTTGAAATTCAGGAGTTTGCTTTTTTTAAAAGTTTCTTTCAGAATCAGTATAGAGTTTTCACATATCTAATACATTTTGTTTGACTGTCTCATTGAACATTAATGAATTTTTAGGAAGGAACCATGTGAAGACTGTAATGATTAGTGTCATTTAAGGGATGATTTGTGTAAAAATAGGCTAATGATGTAGTCAAGTTTATTCAGGTGTCAGTGGCCAAATGAGACATAAAACCTCTGAGCGTTAACTCACAGATGATCACTCAGATCAACAGCTCCTTGGTGCTGTTTCAGAAATACCTCGTTACCCTTTTTCTGTAATATATTTAGCATACAAATTAAGCACTTTCATGCTGGTTTCATCCTGATATTTAATTTTCAAGATTCAAGCCAAGCAGTTACCCATCTCTTCCAAACGTGTATCTGAAGATGCATTAGCAGAAAATCATTAAATCAAGCAGCAGCAGGAAGATATGAATGCTGAAGAGAATAGCAGTTTGCAATTGTTCACATATATCCAAATGTTTTCTATGCCTCATATGCTGAGACTAATTGGGACAAAATTTTGAGAGTATCTGGACAAATTCTTTTGTGACACAAAGTTAAATGGCTTGCACCTCTTTGTCCAAGCTAAACTCACTTTTGATTGAGGACTGACCCCGTACCTTTGTATCATTAACAGTTGAGAGTTTCCCACACCCTATTCCTGGATATATATGATATCATATTACAGAATTGGCTAAAGCCCCTCATTTATAATCATAGGCAGTGTAAAATAAGTTTAGATTACAATCCCTTGCCACTACAGCAGCCTTCTGGAATGCAGAGACTGCATGATGGAGAAAGCAAATAAGTGTTAAACGAGGTGTACCCAGGGAGCAGGGTTATGGTGTGGTCAGCTCCTCTAGTGGTCATTGTCCAGTGGATGGATTGTTGATGCTGTGGCATCCATGAAAGAAAGGTATTGGTTCGGCCAGATGTGTAACTCTACTTGCACTTCAGATTCTGCAGCCTTGAAACACAGCTAGCCCACTGGGTATAAAAATACAGTGCTTGGTTCAGTTTATTATTTTAACTTAAATGGACTCAAGAGATGTATTATCACTCTGGATAGAGGCACAGGGGCTGATAAGAGCAAATGGCTTGGTCATCTTAAAGTTCTTCTGCAGGTGGGGCCCAGTTTCTATCTTTTGATTGCCAGGATAGGACTGAGGGCTCTGGTTCCTAGACTCAGGGCAATGCCCACACTATATATGGATGACAGGAGGACTTGGCTTAGTCCTATTTCATAACAACTCTTCAGAAATTTTTGCTTGGTTCACATGGGCTTTTCAGCAGTGTTATCCTGAGTCCCCAGGAATAAGAAGCATGTGGGAGTGTGGAGAAAATTATGTATGTTCTTCCCAGACCTTTCTTGGACAGAACCCAAATTCCGCAGTGTAGGAGGGCTATGAGGTTGAGATTTGGGAAAAAGGTTCTGACAGACACAGCCAGCTGGAAAGAGAGTGATCCACATGCACGGTTCCTTCCAAAGATGAATCAGGATGAAATGATTTTACATGTTTTTTCACTGTCCTTCCCACCTTGTAAACATTCCTAAAGCCTGTCTATAAGTCCTGCATAAAGAAGTGCTAATATCCATATGTCAGTACTGGAAATGGTTTTTCCCACACCTAAAGAGCCAAGTTCATCCCATATGTAATTCCACTCACTTTAATAGATTTGCAGGAGGAAGGATACTGGCCCAGTAAGTCCACCCAAAAGCTGCAGATCCTGCTGAAAACAGCTGTCTACCTTGTGAGGGGGATGAATCACCACAGACCTCAGTTGCTCAGGCTTTTGCAACAGATTACTCCTCACTTCTGTATGCAATTCTGCCTGCAAATCTCTAAATTATCTGGACACCAGCTGCTTCAAAATCTTGAAAGCCTCATTATAAGAGATAAGGACAGAAGAGCAGCCCTTGCTCTCAGTTCCTAAACTATGTCGATTGAATGTGTATCTGTGCCGTAGTTACACTGTGTTTATCCTACTGCAAGGCATTTCTTGATTAGCTACAATATCCAGGAAGAATTTTTTATTCTTTCTGGTACATTTCTTGATTTTCAGAAAGGAGCAATGAGTATTCACCCTTCTTTGCTCAGACAGTTGCACACTAGAACCAGGATGTAGGTCAGGGTGAACCAATGCACCTAGAGGTATTAAATTGCTTCAGTGTCTGGCCAGTAAATCTTGATCCTATGGTCAGGAAAAGCTGAATGCCAGCTTTGCGGTAAAAATGGACCAGCAGGGAGTTTCAGAGAAGCTAAGGGGAAAATTTTCATAGGATCATGAGGGAATGTTATTTAACAAATTCTCTTCTATTACAATGATTCTGTGACCCTGGTGATGCCTTCCAGTCTTATGTTGCTATAAATACCTTGCCTAAGAACTAATGCCTCTTGACAATCTGACAGAGCTTCAGCCCACAAGAAAGCATGTCACCAGTTAGTTTATCTTATGGCTAACGTTAGCATTTGATTTTTGTTTTCTGTTACTGTTATTCTGGACAGCAAGGTACTGTTTTTAATATTACCTGCTGAGAATTTTATTTAATGAATAAATAAACTTGCATCTCCTTCAACAACAGATGCTCTAAATTAAAAGATCTAAAGTAACATTCTTATTCTTTAAGCAAATAGTGCATTCTAGGATTCTAAATTATAAATGTAATTATAAATATGTGCAAATTCCAGTTAAAACAATCTTCTTGGGACAGAAGTTCACCCTTACAAGAATTATAACATCAGACATCACAACTAGTCTTAACTAAAAAAATAGTAGAGGAAGGGTCTTCAGAATGAATATAGATTAGTCATTTTAATCACACTAGGGCTTTTTAAAATTTGCTTTTGTGATGGAATAAAACATGAGAACATAGTTGTATGAAAATAATTTTCCACGAGCTGTGTTGAGAAAGAGATAAACAAGATAAATACAAACTTCTTGCTGTTTCCTGGCAGGGAACATGAGGAGGGAGAAACAGGGAAGTTAAGGTGAAACTATCTATTACTAATTTTCCTGTGCCCAGATAGGGTCCTGAGGAAAAGTCATTTTTGTAGCCAGCTTCTCTCATACTGCTTAACGAGTAACACCTTTTTCTCTTCCAGTCTCTTGCACAGTACTCTGTGTGGTGTGAGATTAGGGCTTCTTCAAGTTGTTCTTTGTTCTTCCCATTTTTCCTAATGCGACAAGGCAGGGGGTTGTCAGGATTTTACCAGGCAATAATACAACTATTTTCTTTACTCTAGATCTGCAAATACCTCCTTCTCTGCATGTTGTCACACAAATCCCTTAGCAAAAATTTCATTTCATTTCTCTTTGCTTTAGCTTTCTAAGGTATCCTAAGCACCTAAAATCCTAATCCCAAGGTCACCTCTTCTAATTTAGGCATCTAAATTTGTTCTGTAATTAATGCACCCCTACCATCATATCTCACCTACCATACGTTTGTCTCAGGATCCTCCTCCTCAGCATTTTTCATCTAATTCTAAGACAAATGAGTTAAATAAGTGGACTACAGAGTAAAAGAAAATGACCAGTACAGACTAGATGTCTGACTTTTCGACAACTAAAATTAAAAAATATCAATACCAAGCTTCGTTCAGTTTCTTTCTGTGTAAGACTTCACATGATTTTCTATATGAGGTATTTCAGATTCTAAAATGAAAGATTTTTTCAGCCCAGAATGATGTAAAGATGACAGCAGAAGACGTGTCACTTTGGTGTGTCAGCAATGATTCCTTGCAGTCAGTTTCAGTCATTTGTTCAAAATTAGGAGTAGTTTTGCTCTAGACTTGCTCTACAGCCAGTGAAGAAAGGCAAGTACCTTAAGAGTAGTGTCTGTGGGTGTGCCTGGCTTTCTCCAGTGACAACAGAGGAAGAATGAAGCTTCTACAGTCCCACCTTGTGTACTTCAGTTAAATGATGGGATGAACCCATATATATCAGCTGCAATGCTGGGGTTTGTAATGAATGTGAACTCCACATTAAAATCTTGCAAGTATAATATAAATCATATGTGTCAGTAGTGTTTGTGTGGGGGTACATGTACTGCATGTATGCATGCACAGTTTTGGTATGCTTCTACTACAGCAAAGTCAAACAACAGGGTAACATGGTCTGTGAAATAGTGAAGCCAGTTTTCAGAAAGATGTGGGAAACCTCTGCATGCAGACCTCAGCTTAAATCACTTCTTAGAAGTGAGCTTTATTCAGTTATACAAAGTGGAATAATACTTCGAGAGCCAACCGAATGCGATATTGCATTTTCTGGTTGAATATAATTATATGGTGAGACCATTTGACTCGATAATAATAATAATAATAACAACAACAACAACAATAATAAATATAGCAGCCTCTGTAAAGACTTATTGCCAAGACTAATATTGTCAGTGACATCCAGGATCGACAATGGTTGCAAGCAGTGGACACAAAACAAAGTTGTCTGGTTTTGAAAACAAAATATTCTGCATTTAGCAAAGGCATATGTTTCAAACTCAAATGACTTCACTTCAAATTAAAGCAAAAAATGTTTTGAAGTGTCGTCATTTGATAATCATTTGCCTTAAAATAAGCAACAGATTTCTATCTAATGGGATCCACGTCTTTAACAAGTGAACCAACATTGTGACAAACAAAAACCAACCTGCTCTAAAATATAATTCCAAAATAAATTACATCTAGCTGTTTTGTTGTTGTCGTTGTGCTCTGTTTTCCTTTTTTGGCTGCCTGTAGAGCTCCCACAATTTTTTCATTGCTACAATGACAAATGCTATGAGAAAAGACCTGGGCCACTGCCAGAAATCTACTCTAGACTTCAGTATATGTTTCTGCTTTCAAGACTCAGTTGTTTTCCTTCTCTCCCAGGGGTCACTAGCTACCTTATTACCAGAAAAAATGACCCCTTGACAGCGCAATTGAGATCCAGAAACTCAACAAAACTGTAACCCCTCCAGTGGCATCAGAATTGTAATCAACAGCAGAATTTCTGGAAGACAAATGTACTTATATATAAGGCCACCATCTTAGAAAGTGGCTTCTCTACTTGCAAAGAAACCGATCTCTATTTGGTTTCTTTTGATACTTTTATTATCCCCTTTCTTGTAACCTTTTCATTGCTAGTGCTCTCAAGGCAGGAGTGTTTTCACAGCGTTGGAATTACCTGTGCTCATTTTACACAGTTTGCTGCCTATTCCTTCTCTTGCAATCTGTTCTGTGAAGCACATGACTAGAGAAGGGAGCCCCCAGTCATTATGGATTTTTTCTCTTATTCAGCTCAATTCACAAGCAGAATAGTTGTTCTTTCAGTATCCTTATTGCCAGGTAAGAAACACAGGTACAGAAACACAGGTACAGCCTTGAAACTGCAGAGAAGAATGAGCTTGGAATATTAAGGAGAACCTTACAGAGAACATACCTTGCCTTTGCAAAGGCATGCACTGAAGTTGTGTAATACAATAATATTTCTCAAATATAGTTATTACTAGAAGTATTAAACTTATTTGCTGGATCCTTTTGCATACACAAGATCTGCAAAACCAAGGTTGTTTTGGATAAATACATATAAAGATATTCTGGAGCACAAGACCCTAGTCTAGTTCTTATATCTGTACATGTGGAACCCTGACCCAGAGTCCTGAGGTTACCAAAAACTCTGCCTGTAAATTGCCTAAATGTTTTTTTGAAAATGTTAGCAAACTTCCAGAAAATCTCAGTGTGAATTAAAGCTTGAAAAGTTTCTTATTCTGGTGATTTTATTACCAGAATTACTTGACATGTGTGCTAGAAAGAATTTTTTTTAAGACCATCCAACCACATGGTAGAAAACAAGGTACCCATGAACCAAAGCACTGCTCCCAGATGCTCTGCCATCTGACTACCATTGCACAGATATTGGGAAATACTTCAGATAATTGTAGGAGAAAGTTTCTCAAGATATACAAGGATAAAAACATCTAAGAAACAGACAAAAGCAGACAGCATGGCAAAACACAAGCCACGCAAAACACAGCACACAAAATCCCACTGCCTTTAACAGAGATTTGAGTGAATGCAGGAATTTGCAGAGACAGGAGTCTTCAAACAGCATCATGGGCTGAGGTGCAAAAAACCCAGCAACAGTGTTCTGCTGAGCATGTGCTGGGAAGAAGAACAAGAAAGCATGAGGTCAAAAAAGAAATGTTTTTGTTACCTTTCTCAGACATAAGTCATCACATTTTACAAACAACAAAATAAAAGGTATTAGACCCCTAAGTGAACCCTGGAAGGAGCAGCAGATGGCCAGCCTCGCACCTTCAGAAGAGAAGTAGCACAAATAGCAAGAATGTGGTTTTTCCTACACTGTCCTACCAACAAGATGTCACCACAATGCAGAGAAGGTGCCAAGTCCTTGCCCAGCTTTCCCTGCTGAGGCACAGCAGTTCTGCTACAGACAGGCAAGAGAGAGGAGGCTGTGAAAACAGCTCTTCTGCCCCAGAAACTAGGCTGTGGTCTCTGGTAAGAGCAGATGAAGTAATGTTTTGAATGTTATGTTGCTGCCTTACGGTGAGCTCTGTGTGACTGAGCTCTTCCCTTGTCAACAGTCACACTGTTGAAGAGGCAGAGTTGTCTTCTCTGCCAAAGAGACAGGCAGAGTTGCTTCACACCTGTGTTTTACTTCTGCAAATCTAAGGGCAGGATAGAGGCCCTAATTAATAACCAAAATGGGAAAATTGACAAGTGCTTTTTTTGGCACTAGTATTGAAAAACATATGGCCTCTTATTTTCTTACGTATTAGGTCACATCATTTTAATTTCTATCCAAAAGCCCAGAAGCAAGTTGCATGGATTCTCTATACATGTTTAAGTACCATACATTAAAAATAACATGCTGAAATAATTCCTGTCAAAGTATGAGACCTACCTGACTGATGAAATATTCTTCTAAAAAGAGCAGCTCTAAGCTTCCCTTTAACAGAATGAAGGAAAATCTAAAGATAATAATGAATAAGAAAGTAGTTTCTTCTGCCACAACCATCAAGTTAAATGGCTCTTTGTATTGTTCAAAATGTGTACAATATTGTGTTCTGTGGCAGAGGGTAAAGAGAGGGAACTTCCAGTGATGTTTTGATGAAACAATAAATAAAAATAATATTTTGACAGAGAGCTCATCCTATTAAACAAAAAAAAAGCATCTCTCATTTCTCTGACTCAAATAGAAATCTCCTTATTGAGGTTGCACGTAGAGCCTTACAGTAATACTTAAAGGAAATGTGCTATTTGCAACAGAACATGCAGAATGACTAAAGACCCTAAGTGCTTGGCATCATTCAAGCTTAGTTCTAAATACCTGTGATAGACATTTTTGGAATATGTTTCCTGAAAGTAATATCAAGGATTTACTTCAGCAGTAGCTTGTGCATGCTGATAGGTTGAATTGGTGCTCATATACCAGTACAAAAAAGGATTAGCTTCTGTTAACGTGCAAAGTTGGGGGGTTTATTTTTCATGCCAGTATTGGGATTTATTTGCCCTCCTGATGAAATGTTTACCTCACTCTGCCTCATCAATATTAACCTCACAGATCAACAGATCTTCATATCGACAGAATAGAGAAGTCAATATCACCTTATTATTATTTAATAAGTATTTCATTGTCAGTAACTGAGTGAGAACAAACATCTGTGCAGTGCAATGGCATGCACTTTTATTTTGCAAGGTTACTGTCTTGCATGTTTGACAGAAGAAAGCCAACCCATAGTAAAAATGCCCCAGTAATATCAGTGTATAAAATGACAACATGTTGAAGGACATTTAAATTGAACAAAACAGGGTTTTTTAGTCCTGGTTTTGATATACAAATGTTGGATGTGTTTTACTGTGGCTTCTGACTATGATTGATAGGAGATGCATCAATTTCAAGGTTTGTGAATTTAAGTAAATTGTTGTCAGTGGTATCACTTCTTCCTTTTTGTATTTTTTTTTCAAATTATCTCTTTACAGAGAATAGTGTATTACAAATTGAGACAGGATATACATAAAGCATCAATTTAGCTTGTATATCCACTTACAATAGTAAAAAGAAAATAGTTGTGATAAGAATGTGAGTACATCAGAGTTGTTCAGAAAACTCCAGAGTATTTAAAAAAAAAACATTGCTTATGGTTTTTCTACTAAATAGTTTTTGCTGCTTCTGTTTGGAAAATACTTTGCTTGCCTTTCCTTTCAAAGGAGAAATAAAATATTTTTTTTTACAAAAAAATAGTAGTAGTAGATCTTAGATACTTCTTTTATCTTTGTCCTCAGAATGTAATTTCATTAATTATACATTAGAAAAAAGTTCTCTTATACATTAGAAAAAAAAATAACCAAACTTGTATCAACTCTTTACAGCCTGAGGGGAGTTTGTTTACTCTTCTTTCCATCATAGTAATGCTTTATTTTACTAAAAAAGCCTGAAAAGCTTCTTTTAAAATGGCGCTTAAGCATCATACAGCAAAGTTTGCTATGGATCCAATGCGTTCAGAAATTAGCTGAGTCTGATTTTAAACTAGTTTTCCCTAGGTCACTTCTTATCTGATGATGTCTGACTCAGGATCTGGTGAAATGCACAGATACTTTTTGTTATGTTTTCCAACACACGGACTCGTTTCCATGTGTAAGTGTGTTGTGTCTATGTATCTACACGCCTGTCTGTATGCATAGAACAATGTATATGCTATTTGTGTGTGGGTTTGGTTTTAACATCAGATTCCATAAATGAGTAAAGATACTATCTTCACTTCACTGTTCTCTAAAGGGGCAACAAGGAATGGATTCTGTAAATCTAACTATACATGTTGCTGATTAAAAGCTGATGGTAACAATTAATATACAAGGGGACAGACTAGTTTTTCTTCTAACATTTTTTCGAGAGAAAAAAATGAAAATTAGACAGAAAAGACCATTTCCAGATGTGACTGTATAGGGCTTGATTTGAAGCACTTTTGTTATCTCCTTAATAATGCATGTAAGAATGCTCATGTGAAATGTTTGTTAAAACTCCATCCTAGTAGATATTTGCACTTATGAATTGATTCCTTATCCATATTTTATGGAGAAATAGCTTGGCACTGGATTACAGCACATTATTTTCCAAACTCCTTATTGGACTCTGCATATCTCTCTACTGTGCCTCCAGGCTTAAATTAAAAACAAACTTAAGAAAAATTTAAAGAGACAACATTCAGAAACTTACGTTTTTACAGAGCTTCTGAAAGTTCATAATTATTTTTGTCCCTAATAGGCCTGCCTTTGAAATAATCTGATGGCTAGGTTTGTAAATTCACTTGGAAAGATCTGGCATGCCATAGTCATTAAGGGGAGTATATATCACAAAAATGGTTTTGCATACAAATAATGGTATATGGGATTTGGCTTAAATTGTCTGCTTTCATTTGAATTTTTTTTTCTCTGGGATAATTTGGAGGGAAGCAGGAAGATCAAATTGAACACAATTTAGAAATGAAACTTGGATAATTGAGCTAAGTAGGTTGAACTTGCCAGTCACCTGTGACCTCTTCCTGGTGACACATCATTTCAAACAGCTGAAATGAGAGGGCCTGCATAGAGTTGCACAAAATAAATACAGGGAGTGGAGTTTCAGCCTGGACCCATGTCATCCTTTGTAGTCTGCTTCATTTTTATTGAAGATGGAGGGACTGTGCACCACTGCCTCGAGAAGGTGTTTGGCCACCGGGTGTGTTCAGGAAACTTGGTGGAGGGGAGCAGGATGGGCCCTGTGGGAGGGCCACCGTGCAGGGTGGTGGGGGAACAGAGCAGCACTGCACCTGTAAGAGGTGAGAAATTGAAGCTTTACATGTAAACGAGCTCACCCGTGATGAGATCGCCTTTATAGGCTGCTGCAACTGAAAGTTTGCGATCGTCCCTGTGTGTGAACCTAATATTTTGCTGTTCATTTTGAAGCGATTATTCAAAACACCTTGGCAGCTGAACCCTCCCTGCTTTCAGGATAATTATTTCTAATCGTGATTGGCAGTAATAGTAATTGCCATATTCAGCCAGCACACAGCTGTAACGATTTTTCTTTATTATTATTATTTGGGTTAACAATCGCCACTGACAACAATGTCTCCCGACCCTCTTCTCTCTCCCTCAATATACGGGGAAATGAGTCCCAGCGCTCTGCAGCAGCCGTCGGGTGGGCCGCTTCCCCCTCCTCGCGGGCTCTGTGGGGACAGGGGGTGAGCAGAGGGTGGCTGTCCGGTGGGGGCCGGCTCCCTGCCGGGGTCTGGTGTGGAGGATCGGGAGCGACCCGGGCTGCCGCAGCCTTCCCCCAACACCACCAGCCGGCCTCCCCCCTCCGACGGAGCAGGGGCTGCAGCCGCGGCTGTAACGAGCCTCTTAATAAACCTCCGGGTCGATGATGCATCGCTCGCCAGTGAATCTTCGCGGGTTTATTTATTTTAACTAAATCGCCCAAATGGATCGTAGCTCTGTGTTGACTCTGGCGAGAGGCGAGGCGGGGAGCCGCGGGCCGGGGGGGCGGCGGAGCTGACAGGTCGCCCGGGGGGTGCGGCGTTTTGTGCGTGCAGAGACTCAGCAACTGCCCGCCGCCCCCTCCGGGAAAGGCTCCCCCGCCCCGGTGACCGCCCCCCTCCCCTTCCTCCTCCTCCTCCCCCCAGCTCGGCCGCAGGCGTCCTTGTAAGGAAGAACCGAGAGCAGGCAGCGGCCGGAGCGGAGCGGGCATCCCCCCGCCAGGCCGCCCGGTCTGACCGCCGGGAAAGGCGTAGGGGGCGAGGGCGGGAAAGGCAAAGCAGGAGTGTTTCAAACGGGGCTAAAAGCCGGCCCGTTGGAGGCTTCCTCAAGTTGACGGTCACTAGAGAAAGGTGAGGGTCAGATCTCTCCCCGCCGGCCCACGGGGGCGAGAATTTTCCGGGGGTGACCCCCCTCTGCGCCAGGGACAGCCGGGCAGGCAGCGGCGGCTGGCCACCTCCTTGTGCAGCGCTGATGGCAGAGCTAGCCTAGCGCTTCTCCTGCCCGCTGAACTTCACAGCGTTCTCGTGTTTATTCACGCTCACATCAGAGTTGAAGTTTGGGCCGCGGCGATGCGGAAGGCTGGGGGCGTCACCCCGAGCCCGCCGCTGCGCTGCTGCCGCACGGCCACCGCGCCCAGCGTGCCAGGAGCAGGGCTCGCCTGCCGAGTGCCTGACTCTTTGGGTGCCTTGCAGGTAAACGCAGCAAACTCGCCGGGGATAAAAGCAGCCTCTGGGTTTTAAAGCCACACGCAGAAGTTGCAGACCAGCGTCAGCAGTAGCGGTGTCACCGGCCTCCCACGATGGGAGCCGTGCCTGCCCTTTGTCACCTCTGGGGCATCCCCGCAGCCTCAGCCCGGTCCCGGCGGACGACAGCCCCCTCCCCGAGGCCGCCGCGCTCCGCTGGGAGCGGGGGAGGCCGCGATCGGGCCGCCGGGCACCGCCGCGCTGCTGTCGGGGGTGCCGGGCCACGGGCGGGGCTGGGACGGGCAGCCCGGCACCACGCACCGCTGCCAGCCCCCCCTGCCTCCCGGAACGCCGCTCCCTGACGTCAGATGTTTGCTTAGTCTTTTGTTCAGTTAAAAATAGTTTCACGCAGCAGCTTACCTGCCGTGGGTGGCGGCTGACCGTGGGCTGCGCCAGGGAAGCGTTTTCTGGCAGAATCAATTATTTCCTTCGCCCTCGGATTTTTGATCTCCGCACTTAAATTAATTATAGTAGTATGCAGGAAACTGGCTCGCAGTCTTCTAAACCCAGCGTTTTGCTGCCTGAAACACATGAAAAGGGAAAGTTTCTTTGCAGTCTAGCTGTAACACAGCTACGTTACCAAAGCTAGATATTTCTTACTGCGACCCATTGAAGTGTATGTACTCTCAAATGTTATCATCACTCCAGTAGCCTTTATTTTTCATTTTTTGCCTTTGCGTCTCATTCATGGCCGTTACGGTGTTGTACTTGCAATTGCACACTATCCTAGTAAAATAATTGCTTTATAGCAGATTACTTGCAGCAGACATTTATTCTTCTTCTCCTGGTTCTGTGGAGTTATTAGAAAGTAATGGGTGCCAAGACAATCAAGGAATATTTCCTAATTAAAGAGGAAAAATGGAACTGTCACCATTTTCCACTGTTTGTGAGCCAATTCATGTGCTCAGATCACGCACACTTGTACATCACAAACACAGGGGTATGTACTGTATGTCTGTAGTGCATATGCACACACGTACACACACCCCTCTGACACAGTTAGTTCCTATTTCTTACAGAGGTTAAAGAATAACTTGAAATCGAAGACAAATGAATTGACAGGAAAATGTATCACTTTTTTTCCGCTTTAATTTCTTCCCACATTATAATGAATCTCAGAGCCTTTAGCTAGGTGAGCAATTAACCACCCAGTGCCCGCTGCCCTATAACAATCACCCCGCTGTATAGTTTATGGGGCTGAAGTTTTTTAACAGCTCGATGTCCTTATTTTATTATTGTGTACGTGTGGGATATGTAATCTCCCACACGTGCAGATCTATGGGATCTATACAGCGGATGTATAATTTTATAGTTTATCCTAGCCCAATTGCTCCTGGGTGAAAAATCTGTCTGTTGCAGAGAGCACCGTCCTCATTTCAATACTATTTCGTTCGGGGAGCGCGCACGGTAATTCTTTACATCGAAATTGCTTCCCCTCTGGTTCCTATATTTTAATTTAGTAAAGGACTGATTAGCTGTGGCTTTAAAAGGGCCAGGTCTGCGCTGGCTAACAGCGTCACCTCTCACCTCTCCGCAGCCCCGGGCTGGGGTCACTGCGGGGCCGCGGCGGGGGAGTTGGCAGCGCTGCTCCGGCTCCCGCTCCCGCCGCGCCTACCTGCGCGCCCCTCACCGCGCCGCGCAGCGCCCCTCGCCGCCGCCGAGCTGCCTCCGGGAGCAAATCCCCCGTCCCCCCCGCTGAAGGGGGAAGAGCAGCCCGCCCGCCTCTGCCTCTGGTACACCGCTGCTGGCGTGAATCACCGCGGAAACAACGGGAAGATGCAGCTCTGCTAGGCGAAAATAATTGTTTGGTTTATTTTAATTCTCAACGACCTGGTTTAATGGCACCCTTTCCGCTGACTTCCAGGGAGGGGAGGAGGAGGGCCCGCCGGGCTGCATCGTCCTCCTTTAAAGGCTTCGTGTAAACTTCCACATTTTGAAAGAATAACTTCAAAAACCTGTGTTTGATTGTATTGAGACGTGTGCCCATCTCACATCGATTGGTGCATCCATTGAAGGTGTAAAGATCCGTTGATAACATGCAGGTCGAGTGTCCCTAAATCAACAGATTCTCCCTTCTCTGACAAATCCTGGAATTAGTTTAACGAGGGAAAAATATTATTTTTCATCTGTAAAAATGTATTTCAAAGAGGGATAATATTCTAACAGGACAGACGACAATAAAAATCAGAATCGCTTCTGGAAAGGTTTCGCTATGACCAAATGTTTCGAGCACGTCGGATCCTCATAAAACTACACTATAGACTTTATTCTGACGATTACTGGAAAACACGCAATGCATACAAAATACGAGCAAGAAAGTGTCGAAATTAATTTTTTTCTACCTATGAACAGTGAAAGGTGCAAATACATTTTTAATACTTTTGATCTTTATCAAATAATAGATGTAGATAAAGGCAAATACCGGATATTCAGGAAACCACAAATAATTTTAAGAAGTTACCTTTTTTTTTTTTTTTTTTTTTTTTTTTTTTTTGACTGTAGCGGTGCATTTACTGAACCGGTGCAGAGTCATCACTTTGTTTATTTTTCTAACGTCTACCCAAATTCCAGCAATCCGCAGAGCAGTAACAGCTTTTTCCATGTGTTTATCATCGAGGTTGCAACAGGATTCGCCTCAATTGTTCTGCCTTTCTTGTGTTGTCCTTTCTTCCCTTTTCTGCATTTCCCAGATACATTCGCTTTTGTTGCAAAAATAAACAGCGGAGTTTTTAACAGCAATTTGAGGTGATAATGGTTACTGATCCCATTCTTTCCATCATAATCTTCAAGTGGTTTAAGATTAATGATAGGAGGTGTTTTAGCAAGGAGTGTGGGTTTTCTTCTCCAAAGACCATCGCTATGATAATTTACTTAAGATGTTGACAAGACTGTCAGTAAGGCTAATTTTTTATTAAGCTGCGCTGTAGCAACTGTAGTAAGCATTTGTTGTTATTTAAGCACATTGTATTTTTTGAATGCCCGACTACAAATATTGTTATTTGGTCTCTGCCTGATGGATTTGCAACAGAGATGATTCCCCTTGCCTTTGTTTCAAGAAAGGTGTCTTCTGGTATTCTGATAAATATTCTCTTCCACCCTCCCCCATTCCTTTTCACGCACATTTTTAAAAGAAAATAAATGTGAGCAACTCCTGTCTTGGTCCAGCCATGTCTTCTGCACAGCATTGTTTTGGCTGGGCTCTATCTAGGCACATCCCTGAACCAACGGGACAAGATGCAGGTTTGAGTGGTGGGTTTGTGTGATTATTTTATTTTTTTTTAATTGGGCAAAATAATCTTTTAAACAGTAAATGTGTAGCTGTAGTACCCCAGGGTACGAAAAGGCTGGGGTGCCTCCTTAAGCGAGGGCAGTTTATGAAGTTTCGGCGGCTCCCGAGCGTTGTTCTGCCTTGTCCGATGCCCCGGCACCCGCGCAGCCCCGGCCGGAGCGGCTCCCCGCGGCAGGCCGGACCCCGCGGCGGGCGGCGGCGGCGGCGCTCCCCCGGGCAGCGCTCGCCCCGCCGGGCCGGGCTGTCCGCTCCCCGCACTCCTGGCCCGGCCGTTTTCCCCGCTCCTCCCGGGCAGCCGGGAGCAGAGCCTCTCGGCGGAACCCGTCCGGGGAGAGGGCTCGGCGTGGGCACGGAGGGCTGGCACGCGTGGGTGCGGGAAGGACGGCGGAGGCGAGTGCGAAACAGCCCGCTCAATCAGAGCGGAGAAGTCTGGGGTGAAATCGTAACAGATCGGTCGATTTTACCCTACTGTCGTGCTTTCAATAGACATGAAGCCGCGGCCTTACCTAGAAATCACCGGGGCCCTGTGACACCCGTTTGGCAGTGTTTTATTGCCTTTTTCCCCCGCGCCTGCGGCCAGGCGCGCAGAGGGGCCACGCGGGCAGCCAAATTCGGGTGGCGGCCCCTGGGCACCGCCCGCGCTGCCGCCGGGCACGGGGGCGGGCAGGGGCGCGCAGTGTAAACGGCGGGGGCTGCAAAAGCACGCGCCTCCTCCTTATCGGCCGCCCCTCTCCGCTACCGGCAGCTCTGCGCCCGCACAGAAAGGAAAAGGGCAGCCCCGTAAACTGTTTATGTTACGATCCCCCGCGGCCGAAAGGGAGGCGCGGGGCAGGGGGCACTCTCTCTCCGCCTGCGCGGCCCCTGCGCGGCGCGCTCCTTGCCCCGGCGCGCAGGGAAGCGCGCAGGGAAGCGCGCAGGGAAGCGCGCAGGGAAGCGCGCAGCGCGGGGGGAGCGCGCCTCGCGGAGGCGCCGGGCGCGGGCAGCAGGGGGCGCTCCGAGGTTGCGCCTGGGAGCCCGCGCTGCCGCGCCGCGCGCCCGCACACGGACACGCACATGCACACACATGGGACACACGGACACGCACACGGGACACACGGACACGCATGGACACACTCGGGGACACACGCGGATGTGGGGCACACACACGTGTACACGCGCGCACACAGGTGCGCACACACCCACACGTGTGCACCGCACACACACAGGTGTAGACACGCGCACGCACACGCGTGTGCACACACACGGGGACAGCCAGGTGTGCGCGTTGCTGGGCGCCCCGCGCGGTGCCCCCGTGCCGCTCTCCGTGCGTGTGCATGTGCGTACCATACATTATGCAACTTATTAAACACAACGATGAATTGTCAACATTTTTTTCGCATGTTAGTTCCGCTGATCCGGGCAGGATTTATTTTCAGGTCTCGGGTCCCGGAGCTATAATGCGTGATTTCTTTGCCTTAAATAAAATTGGTCAAATGTTGACAACCTTTAAGCCAATCTAACACTCAAGATTACTGATGGGAAACTAATGAGAAAATATCAGATCGTCCGGCCTGGGGGCTCCTAATTAAATCTTAGCTGATTGAAAAATAAAAGCGGGTTCGGGGGCGTGGGGGAGGAGGGAAGAAGCTCCGGGCTGAACTTTAGCTCTCATTTTACGTGATATTTCCCCAGCCCATCTCTCCCTCTGCGCTTTCCCCCTCCCTCCCTCCCTCTGCAAAAACTCTAATATTATTTCGCTGGTTATTTCGAGAGATCCGAATGCGGCTATCATTCCTTGCCCGGTAAACATTAAGGCCTTTAAGCAACGTGATTTAACTAATTAGAAAATTTACATCATTAAGTCTCAGGGAGAGAAAAAAGGAGAAACAAATCTGTCAGTCATTTTAAAAGAGACAGGCCCTATTGAAGTGTGAAGAAATCGGCTCTAATTCAAAAAGGCAATCGGGCAGAAAAAGCCCTCAACATTACCCTGCTAGTTATTAATCAGAAGGGGTTTCCCCCTCTTTCCTTCCCTGTAATGGCAAGAGCTGAAGCACATCGTTAGTTTCTCCTAAAGCTACCGCACAGTTTCCATTCAGGTTTTTTGCCACTCGTCCATGTCCCATATTAATAGCGAGTATTTGTCCATTCAAGGCTCATAGATTTGAAAATGTTTCCGAATTGGAGAGCAGCAGTCGCAGGGAAAAATTTTAAAAAAAATAAAATAAAACAAAACAAAACAAAATAAAAATAAGCTCCCGAACTCCTCACTTCCGCCTTAGCCAAATACAAGGGCGGCGCTGCCCCGTTCCCCCTACTAACGGGAGGTCCTAAAGCAAACCTGCTTGGTGAGAACCCGGTTATGGCTTTGTTTTTCTCCCCTGCTCTGTATTTCTAAACACAGACACAAGCCTGAGAGCGGAAAGCATCCGTCGTCATCCCCCTCCTTTTTTTTTTTTTTTTTTTTTTTTTTTTTTTTTTTTTTTTTGGTTTGTTTTCCCTAGGGACCGGCTGTGTTTAGTGCCACGCACCAGGCTCGAGCAGAACAATACAAACTTGAGTGAAAACCAGAGCGATCGGGTTACTGATGCCGGGTCCTTCACGAAGTGGTGCGGGACGCTGCTGGCCAGCGCGGCGAGCGGGAGGACGAGCTTTGGGGAGCGCAGCTGGGGTGGCGGCACAGGGAGCTCGGCGGGTGGGGGGAGAAATGAAGCAGCTTGGTCCAAACCACAGAGAGGGTTACATCTCTCTCTCGCTTTCTCTTGTCTCCTCTTTCAAACGCTCTCTCTAATCCTCCCCTTCCAACTGTTCACAGTGGACTATAATATAAATAATAAATACATCCTACTCTGCGTTTTCTCTCGCCTAATCTCGAAGAATCTGACAGTCGCTTTAATCAAAGCAGATTCTAAAGGAGTTTGCAGTGGTTCTTCATGGAGGTAATTTAAGGAATTTTAAACACGCTTCGGACAAAACCAGGCGATAAGGGCCTATTTCTGATCTCACGGCCCGGGGATGATCTCTCCTGCGGCTCGGGGAATTAACCCCGTGTAAATGTGTTCAAGATCAGCCTCCTGGTGGGGATTTTACTTGACAGTAGCCTGTGAAGAGACAATATTTTGGCAAGAAAAGGAAAAAAGTGTCTCTGCCAGCCCTATTCCCACTTCCATTCATTTACGTCCCAGGGCTAACTTGTAGTCATCCCTGTAAGCAGATGCTTGCAGAAATGTAAGGTCTGCAGCAGGACCGGACACGCTCCTTTACCAGCGCCAGATCTGCTGAACGGGAGCCCTTGCGCAGCCCGCAGGGTGCGAGCCGGGCGAGCGGGCGGGCAGCTCGCTGGCCCCGCAGGGGAGCCCCGGCCACTGCCCCGCGTCCTCAGTCAGCACCCCCGGCTCTCCGAGAGGGGGAGCGACCTGGGCGAAACACGTGCTCCGAAACTGAAGCGTTTCTCCGTTCCCAGCAAAACCAGCTGAAAACCCGCCCTTGCGCCCGGTGGGAGAGCGCTAAGGCAGGGCTGACTGCCACAGCGAGAGGAGCTGATGGCAGCACGAAATGGAGAGAGGAGGGCAGAAGGAAGAGCCTGCGCTCCCCCGCCCCTTTGCATCAGTTTGTCTTGCAGTTATTCAAAATGATTGAGTTTTCTGAAGAAGGCCCTTTAGAGAGAAAACAAAACCAGCAACAACCTCTTCCGCCAAAACCAACATGAATATCAACCTGTCCACTGGCAGGGCTTCGGAGCTTAGAGGCATTACAGTAAAATTTACGGC
Organism: Coloeus monedula; assembly: GCF_965178545.1. Classification (NCBI taxonomy): domain Eukaryota; kingdom Metazoa; phylum Chordata; class Aves; order Passeriformes; family Corvidae; genus Coloeus; species Coloeus monedula. Next base: position 34,108,708 of record NC_138786.1, on the reverse strand, counting down.
GTCCTTAACAACTCCCAATAAAAGCATTAAAATTCCCTTTAATTGAGAAAACATTGATTTTTAACTCTGGAAAGAACGAACCCGTAATTTAATTGCAAGCTTTCACCGACAGAGCAGCATCTCACGGAGGCCACATTCCATCTTTAATAGAGCCACTTTATGAAGTGATAAAACCAAAGAAAACCTGACAAACAGAGACAGTTGAAATTGAGCAAGAAAAGTTATTTGCCATCCCTTTCCCTCTTCGCAGCTCCAAACTATCGCGCTCTTCCCTCCTCCTCCAACCCCCGCCCTCCGATCACAAAACACAACTGTAAAAGCAAAGGATTTAGGGTCTAGGGAAGAAGTAGTAGTTAATATTTTAAATAACGATTTGCTTTTACTAGGCACGGGGTGATGCCAAGAGGTTTAAGGGAACATTTTCACAAAATGGTAGCCTCTTCTGAAAAGGAAACTAATCGGATAAAACTTCCTTGCTTTCCCTTGCTCGTTACAAAAATAATTGCTAAAGGGAAGGAAAGGGAAATCCCACCCTCCCTTTCTATCTTATTTCTGTATCGGTTTTTGGTATTATAGAAGAGTAAAGAAGTTTTTGTTTGGTGGTTTTTCATTGATCAGTCACTCTGAGCTAATGTAATTATCCTCATCAATAGAAGGCTGTAGAGAGAATCATTATGTGGGTGACATTGATAAATGATCACCCAAGAGCTGCCTTTTCTCTTGGGCACCCCCACATATGACCCTCCCACATACACAAGGTAGCCATAGAAACACCTTGAGATCCTCAAACACTGCTGCAAATGGGAGAATACAGAGAAAGGGAGAGAAATCCGACTTCACACACTTTCTGTCCCTGCTGAAGCCTCCTTCCTATTGCACTCAGCCACCGAGACGGGCTCCGCTGTACTGCCCCGTGGGCGCACAGCTCGGTCCCGGCCCCGCACCCCCTCACGGCACTTGGGGGGAGGGGGTGTCTTACGGAGCTCGCTTCTGGGCTTTTAAAATCAGTTCTTTCTTTCTTTCTTTCTTTCTTTCTTTCTTTCTTTCTTTCTTTCTTTCTTTCTTTCTTTCTTTCTTTCTTTCTTTCTTTCTTTCTTTCTTTCTTTCTCTCTCTCTCTTTCTCTCTCTCTTTCTTTCTTTCTTTCTCTCTCTTTCTTTCTTTCTTTCTCTCTCTCTCTTTCTTTCTTTCTTTCTTTTCTTTCTTTCTTTCTTTCTTTCTTTCTTTCTTTCTTTCTTTCTTTCTTTCTTTCTTTCTTTCTTTCTTTCTTTCTTTCTTTCTTTCTTTCTTTCTCTCTTTCTCTCTCTTTCTCTCTCTTTCTCTCTCTTTCTGTCTTTCCCTGGAATAGTTAAGCAACGAGGTTGCACGCGCCACACGTATTCTACGCGCATTGTGGAATCCCCCAGTTTTTATGGCGCTCTTGGAGATGCACACCAAAGATATTGAGCCCGTCCCCAGTAATGCGGCCCCTGGAAAATGGTTATACAGCAATTATTAGCAGCGATTTTTTAGTCACAGGCCTGTACAAGAAGATTCCGTATTTCTTACTAAGGCAAAAACTAATTTTTTTTTCTCCAGACACAAGACCCTCTTTTTTGTAAGCAAATTCTAAAATATTGAGAGCAGTAATTGATTCATAATGATCCATAAATCGATGCAAGGAATAGGGTGAAGGTGTTTAATTTTTTTTATTCCTAAAGCTGCAAGTAAAGTAGCTTTGACACCGTGTGGGGATGAAGGGGAGGAGTTATTTAGCCGTGCGGGGTCATCCATCATCACTGTCGCAGAGACTCTGCCCAGAGGAGCAACCTCCCTTCTGTCTGTCTCTTTCTCGCCATCAAAACTATTAATATTAAAATCTGCCTGCAAACCTTGCCCCCACCCGCCCCTCATCCCACCCGGTCCTGCTCAGCCCACAGCGGCTGGGCTGCCCAGCCCGGAGCTGGCTCGCTCCCGCGCAGCGCCGGCGGGGTTGATTTTTCCCCAAGTGCTGTCAGGAGAGTTAAAAGGCCGGCCCCGTTTCCTCTCGGCTGAACTCAGGGATGTGGTAGGGGAGACGTGGGGCGCAGCCATCCCTCCCCGCAGCGGAACCCTCTCCTGCCGCTCCGCGCGGCGTGGGGACGCGGTCGAGCCTGGGGAAAAGATTCGGGCGTTTTCCGGGCTCCATGGGGCTTTTTCCTAGCACACGCATCAGCCATATAGTGGGGCTAATGGCTCCGGATTGACTCCCACAAAGGCGGCGCCGGCAGACCCTCACTCCCTTCGGGAAGCCCAGAGAGCCGCTGGAGCGATGAGCAAAATCCACAAGGGAGAGCGGGTCCAGCCCGTGCCCCCGCCGCACCCCTTCCCCTGCCCGGCCCGGCCCCGGCCCCTCCCGGCTCCCCCCCGGCCCTCGCAAACCTGGTCTGGGGCAATTTTCTCTCCCTCGCTCTCTCTGCGGCTATGAATGAAAGGTGGGGAGCGCCCGGCTCCCCCCGGCATCTCCTCTTCGGCCCTGCGGTGCCCGCTCGCCGCGACGGGCAGGGCTCGGGCGGCAGCGCTGCCGGAGGTGCGCTCCCCTCCTCTCTTCGCCTTAAAGGCAGCAAAATCTGGAAGAAAAATCCCTCATTTATGGTGACTACAACTCCCAACCCAGACCCGCTCGGCGAAATGGAAATTTGGGATTATAAACATGCGTGTATGTAAACAAAAGGTGTTTCTTCTGTTACCCTTCGTTTCCCACAGCATAAGCAATTTTTATTCAGACTCGAGTATTTTCTTTAACACTATACCGCTGTCAAAACATTATTCCCGTTTTGTTTGCTTTTGACAGCTGAGCAGTTCTTAAAAATACCAAAATCGGAACCTTCCATGCTAAACAGAAAATCTCAGACGGAGAAATCTCTGCACGATATTGTACCTTGGATTTCAGCAAGACATCTCATGGAAAGCACAGCCCAAAAGGGTGAGAAAAAAAGAAAGAAAGTAAAAGACAACACAGCAATGCACATATTTAGATCATTATAACAACAAATAATCTACTATGGATAAATTCTTCCCTGTCCTTCTACCAATGTGATTTCTGACATTTCTTCTCAAATTCTAGAGAAAAGACCTGCAAGGAAATAAAGTAGTGATTTAAAAAAATAAAAGTAAAAGCCTCCCCTTTAAGGTGCTAACACAAATAATCTTGCCTTCTTAAATTCTGCATCCACAAAAATCAGAGAATTTGGAAATGGGCACCCATGCTGTGCTCTTCTTATGCGACTGAAGGGTTGATGTGATTTTGACCAGGATAGAGAGCATCAAAGCCGAGCAGGGAATCATAATCTAAATTTCATACCAAAGCCTTATACGAGATGCCCACAAAGCAGGACCCGATTGCAAAATAAATCCTCACACCCATTCTATCGGCATCCTCCCTTCTGCCGCTAGCAGCGTGGGTCCATTTGCTCAGCTCAGAAATTAAACATTAACTATGAGGCTGAGCCTCTTTCCACATTCCAAGGGTAAAAGTTGTCACTCAAAGTTTTTAAAGACACCCTGTCCAGTTGGAACGATGAGAAGGAAGGTGGAGAAGGTTTACAAATTTACAGATGTTGAAGTTGGTAATTTTTGTTTCCTAGAAAGTTGAGTCAATTACAAATCCTTTCCCACTCCCCTCCTCCCAGGAATAAAGGCAGGGCTTTCCCCTGCTCTTTGGGCCCCATCCCACTCTTGCTGACTTAACAGTGCCACTGAGGATGGTGAGAGGCTGTTTTTTCTAACATTGCTCATGTTTTCCTAGTTCAAACTCTCCTATAGTTCCTTCAAAATGCCAGAAGCTTTTGCTTAAGAAAAAACAAACCTTTAACCATGCTTCTACTCCAGCTATTTGTATACAAAATGTCAAATCAACATTTTCTGTCATTAGACGATGCGTTGTTGCTTTGGTTTGGGTTTTTTTCTGAAAACAGCTGAAGACAACAAAAGGAGTAAACCCATCTCAAAAGCTAGCTTATACAGTCCTCACATAGGAAAAATTCCCATTGGAGCCCAAGCCTCTTTTCTCCTCCTAAAACTTCCAAAGCTATTCCTGCAATAAAGCCATTCTTCGCCTCTGAGCTAAATACCTGGAATTATGGTCTGCTGTGGTTATGGATGTACACACACATACATGTACACACATGGGATTAATCATCTCATGCCTGCGCCTTCACAACTCAAACTCAGCTTCTATGTTATTAGCAGGTAGTACAAATATTAGACACATCTCTCTGAAATGCAAGCTGGTGAGACAATATTTCAAATTTTGTTCAATCTGGCAAAAATCGAATATCAGTAATCAGCAGAGATATATAACCTCAGATGGTCTTTCATTCAATTATTCTATTAATGTGATGACAAGCTTGTTTCTGATTTTTCCAGCCTTTCTTCTCAATACTGATAGGAAATGTGTTTGAGACATCTCTCATGATAACTTCAGACTCCGCTAAACATGATTAAAAACACAAAAGTCTAGCAAAAAATCAAAAATGAAATATTTATTACCGCATTTTGTGACTTAACACCTTTTTTTTTTCTTTTTAAAACATAACGTCACAGTCCTCATACAAGTATTTTAATGTAAATTTTGACAAAGCTTAAAGGTAACAGCATTTTCTTCTAGTGAGGAACACGTGCTGAGAAAGGAAGAATTCATGGACATACAATACCAATTCCACAGCAGATCTGATACTAGCAAAAACATTCTTTTTTTTTTCAATTGAGGTAAACACATAGAATATCTAACATGAAACAATTAATAGACCGAACTCTGTACGAAGTTTGTTACAGTATTCTCTTGCTTTTTTTTCCCAAGCTTTGAGTTCATGATAAAGTCCTAGGTTTGGTGCAAAGACCATTAGTAACTTCTTTCATTGAGGAAAGCTGCCCAACTTTTAGTTTTGTTTTGTCCAAAGCCAAGGCTCAGAACTACTGGAAGAAGCTTCTGCTCTGTCTGTTCTGTCTTTTAAATCTTCACCTGCAAGCTCTTTGAAGAAGAGTCCAAAAAAAAAAAAAAATAGATTGGGAGGAATGGGGAGAGACTTAATGAAGCACGAACTATAAAGATCTGTTTGAAACTAAAGGACGCATTTTATGAAGGAACAAAATGAGGGAATGGCAAGGCCTTCTTGGAACAGTCTTCTGAGTGATGAGAGACCCAGCAAGACTTATCATCTTCATCTCCAGGGTAGTTCTTTTCTCACTGGCCAAAACAGGTCTTTCATGGATAGTGACTTCACTGCTGAACCAAAACAGTCATTCTTTTGGGAACAACACACATAGTGTGGAAAACAAGGATTTTTTTTCTTCTAAAACTATTTGAGGCAACGTAACGGAGTGATCAACAGAAATGTACAAGTTAACTTAGTTCCTATGTTTATACTACAGTAGTTATAACTCTTGGAGTCTTTTTTTTTTCCAGAGGATCTGTACATGGACATTTTCATTTCAGTGAGCCCATGATTTCACATTTGTGTTCTCATTTCATTGGTCCTCTGTTGTTGATGAAAAATGACAAAAAGTAAAAAATAATCACAGCTGTCTGGAATTTCGTATTAAGTGTCAACATCTGGTCAAAGTTCAAAAGTCTTAAAATAGTTTCTGTTTGCTTTTGTTTTGTTTTTCCCTTGAGTTCCCTTATACTATTGGGCATGAATGTCCATAACCTGTCCACCAACACTGGGGTCTACAGAATTTAACATTGTGGGGCTCTGTGCTGACATGGTCATTCCAGGGTGGGTAGGGGGTCCTCCGTGCATCATCATGGCTGGGTGGTGGGGGTGACTTGGCAAATATGAATGGATTGGGGGTCCATGTCTTAATTGAGTTGGGTGTGGGGTCATCTGGGGAGGAGTGTAACTTGGCTGTGCCATACTCATACCCATAGGACC
>NC_138786.1:34045316-34097816 GCF_965178545.1 Coloeus monedula | reverse complement strand
TAATCTCCCAGAATGCCTGGTTGGAGCATTTATTTACCAGGTGATGGGACTCCTGAAGAATAACTTGATGAGGATTTGCGCCTGTGGGACTTGAATACAGATACTACTTGGAACTTGCCTGCTCGATTTGACTGGTCAATCATAGGCTGTACTATTCTTCTTCTGGCATTAATAAACCTGCAACAGAATACAAAGAATAGAAGTCCTTTCATCAGCTTGCTTCTCTGTTTTGAGAACACCTCTGCTTTAAAACTGACAGGATTTTAGCGTGCTGTGGAAATGTGTTTTGCTTCACGTTGCTTTTTTAAAGAGTATAATTTCACTTTAAAGGATTTTCCTCTAAGTGCTCAGAAATTGTAACGGGTAACACGCTTATCTTACTAGCCAGTTTAAAGCTGGATTTGCCAGAAGGCTTTGAACAAGTAAATGCGACCGAAAACTTGTGTTAAAAGACAATTGTTTCTTTAACTTCTTCTGAGTGGCTCAGATCCTGGTTAAAGTTCACAGGCTGGGAGACTTTCTTTTCCCCTTTCCATGTTAGGGACCCAGCTCCCCTTGCAGCTGGCCATAAATGAGGACCAGGCTTTGCCACTCCGTGCTTTCACAAGGTATCGTTAGGTCAGCAAAGCCATCAATTAGGCTGTCTGAAGTTTTATCACCAGCGCAGCAGCAATAAGTGCCGGCCCAGAAAGACTTCTGCTCTTCTACAACTCCTGTAGTTGGAGCCTGTAAAGGCGAGGGTCGTTTGGAGGTCAGTGCCAGCTGGGGGCCACCTCTGTGTCCAAGCGGGGACACCCCGTGCAAGGCGACCGCCCGCCTGCCCTCAACTCAGGCACCTTTCAACTCGTTAGAAACCCCCAGCCACAGGTACATGTGGTTAATATTAGGCCCAAAATAACCTTTTTTTTTTTTTATCTCGAACTGGGGTGGTTGCCGAGGCTTTTGAGCACTGGCAGTTAGTTGGCTGTGGAGCCTGGATTTAATTTTGCTAGTAATCCAAAAATAAGTGGTTGCATATTTCTTATTAGCTTAATGTGCAGCAATCCACATCAGCACAAGCTAAGCTAAATTAATTTCCCTAAAATAATTTTAAAACTTGCCTATTCACAGAATATCTTTGAAAACGGCAATTTTCTATCACTCGGGAGCCACACTTGTTTTTGTCCCTTCTCTTTGTGTTTGAGAACACTTTGGAGCCTTCGCGCAGGTTTTGTGTGCTATTTCACAGCTCAGGCTTTCGCCTGGTGACCCTTAAGGAGTGCTAATGAAGTCGAATACTAGCGTTTAATCCTCTTCAGAAATACTAACATGCCCATCATCCAAAACAGCCTCCAATAATTGCCATTGGGCCTGATCCAACGCCTAGCAAAGTCTTTGAGTCAGTTAACTGAAAACTAAGTTCATCTGCTCATTTAGTAAATTGCTAGCCTTTATATAGCATCAACTCCGCAAGGCTTTTTGTCGTGCTTCCCTCACTCCCTCCCACCCTCTGGATAAATTCCTTCGCAGATAACAAAGGATGGTGGCACACCTTCGATTGCATCTTCTGTAATCACAGTCGTGGAAATTTCATTAGACAGATGCATAAATGCTACAAGTAACACTAAAGGGTTCTTTTGCATCTCTCTGTTTACATCCAAAAGACATTCTTTATTCTTTAGGAAAAGTATCATTCAGCTGTCAGAAATGTCATCCTGCCTCAGAATTAGTCATGATTTCAAGTATTAAAATAAAAACTCAGACACAATCAATATACTTGTTTATTCCCTTCTGACTGTGGCACAGTGAAGGCATCTCCTACCCCAGTGCTGTGATTTTGAAGTGTGTTTCCGTCCTCAGAGACAAAGGTCCCTGATAGGACTTATTTGCTAAGTTGCTTTCCAGTAATGCTGCTGCGCTGACCAAATGGAGCCTGACCTGAACCTCCTCCATCCAGCACGCCTTTTATCAGCTAAAGTTAAGGCCAATAGAGATTAACAGGAAAGCCTGATAAGACTGTTTTCTCTTCTCCTATGAGCTTCTAATGGTGTATACAGATGGCAAGGTTTTAAAGAATGGAATGAACACTTATTTGTGCCTGTAAAAAATCACAGAAACACCCCCCCACAGACGCACACACTTTCCATCTTACTAACCCCTTTTCTTCAACCAGGCCACTCTTCAGGAAAACCAAATTGCTCTTTCGTTTTTTTTATTTAAACCCCAACCACTTTTATTATTTACATCTGGTGGTCCCCTTATTTATGTCCCTCTCCATTTCCCTGCACACACACCCCTGCTCACAGGGCTGCGAAGCATTATGGGCCTTGGCTCTCAGCAGGAGAACTCCACACTGTCTTCAAACAAATAATTAAGGGGAAGGTTAAAGGTTCACCCAGAGGTCATATCTTTGGATACTCCTCAGAAAGTTTACATTAGTAAGAAATGGGTGCCCTCTGAAGTGTTCTTTCAATGGGCTCGCACAACAAGGCAGAGCATTAAGAAAATTCTACATCCTTAAGGGTTTCAGGTGACATCTGCTTTACCTCTGAGCATGGAGACTGGGATACTCTGCTCCAGCCTTACACATTCGACAGTCTCCAAAGACTAAGCCTTTGGGACAGCTGTTGAAAACCCCATCTTGCCCAGCCATTCACTCCCAGAAGAGCGTGGCCTTATTTTATCCTGCCGATGCAAATAAAAGCAGTCTTTCACTGCAAACTCTACCTAGAAGCCATTCACTAGTTGTTTTGGCCATGGGAGTTCAAGCCCTAAAAGTGAGTCCTCCATATTTGTTTTCCTACCAAAAAAAAAAAAAAAGGCAATAAAAGTGATACCATTTGTCCAGTTAAAACTTGGGAAAAAGAGCCCTTGGGTTTGATTTCTGATTTCATTATTTCTCCATTTTTCTTTTGCACATCTGTGTAACAGCAGGTGCAAGCAGTGTCCTCTAGACCATCAACACTTCATCTAGAGAGAAGATACACTGATGTATACTTGGAAAGATATAGGAGCACAGGCTTTAGGCATCCAGGTAATTTTGGAATTCCATTTCTATGGCTCCTCTGAAAAATCTTGTCCATAAACAGCATCAGTTATACCCACCAGTGGGTATGTCGGAAAAATGACACATGGAATTATTTATATTTGCAAGATTGCAGGTGCAAAACATACATTTCAGGGGAAGCTAAAAATCGAATCCTAGTTTCACTAGCAGTAGCTACATCATGTAATGCATCAGCACAATTGGTAGACGAGGACACAGAATGCAGTGTTTGTACATTATTATTTATTCCTTATACTGCTCCATAAATATGCACAGTGCATAACAGAGACGTAGATAACAGAGTCCCTGCCCTAGCCTTTACATTTTTTGAGGACTGTTTTTGAATCCCTCGGAGAGCCATATCCAGGGCCAAAGTAAAACAAAATACAGCCTTTTGCACAGCACTTCAGTTTGTGTTGCAGAAACACTCTGATGTTGTTTTGGCACAAATGTCTTCAAAAGACATTAAGAGACAGGTGAAAAAAGAGAACACCAATGCCACTGTTTTCAGCATTATTTGGAACCCTATAAAAGCAGAATTCACAGCTCTGCTCCTGACACTAATTGCTTACCTTGCTCATACCCTTCACCCAGAGGCCAAAGATTGAATGGCCTGAAAAGATGAGTAAAATCTATCAAAAAGACATGGATTTCTTTGTTACTCTGCTGTTAATAGTAATTCCTATTATTTGGATGATAGCAGCAGTTAGATAACCCAATGAAGCTCAGTCTCACTCCACCCCATGCTTCACAACCACACTGTCCAAGAGTCTGAACAGATTTCCAGGCAAAGCCTGGGGGAGAGGAGAGACGCCTTCTCCCTGTTTGCAGAGGGGAACAGAGACAGAAGGAGATTAAGTGACAAGGCCAAAGTCATACAAGAGATCTTTGGCAGAGCCACACACCCAACATAGATTTCCTCAGTCCTCTTTCAGCGCTCCTACAATCTGCTATCCATATGCTATCTTTCCTTTGTTCCCCCAGCTTAACAGTCAGCACACTGGCAGGGGACTGCAAAGAGAGCTCACATTGCCACTGTTTGTGCCTTACCTGCTGTGTAGATAAAGATGGGTCATCAGCCTCCAGGGTTCGAGGCAATACCTTCACAAACTCTACATTCATATGGTACTTGGTCCTCATTCCAGAATGATAAATGAGGTGTGTAACGTTTAGAAATACATGTCATTGACATAGCAAGCTCAATAAAAAACTCACTCCCAGCATTTTGCAAATGACAGATTACCAACCTTTCGTATCCGAACAATAGCCATTTGAATAGAAAGGTTTTTTGCATCTTGTATTTTTTTCTTTAATTGCTAGCTAAAGCACATCTATTTCCTATAGCCAGAGTCTGTCTTTCTCATACAAGTAGTTCTGGTAACTTTTGTGGGACAGTTTATAAGAGCACAAATGAACAAGACCTGTCTCAAAATGCACTTTTATATAGACTTTTAAAGGAAGTAATTTCACTTTTACCTGCTTACAGAAAAACCCAGTAGAGCAGAAAAGGTGCACTAGTGAATATGCAATGTAGTCTGGTGATTTGGTAGCACTAGTCCTAATTGGTTCCTACCACTGATAATTAGCATGACAATATAATCAAAATATATGCATTTAATCACATCTCTTCAAATAGAGACTTGGTTTTCTTTGTCCAAAATAAATATGCATTCTGTACTTCATAGGAAGCCCTGCAGTTAATCTTCTTTATATATTTATCATATTTTATCTCAAGTCATATCAAATGACATTAAACTCAAATTTGCATAATACATTTTATTCTTAAATAATGTTCAGATAAAATCAGAGATATTTCTGCAAAGTGTAAAGAGAATAAATAGCAAATAGTGATATCTTAATCTGCTTTTTCAAATCTGGCACCTCAAAAATAATTTTGTTGTTGTTTCCATTGTCTTTTTTACACATACTGTACATATATTTTGAAACACTGGGACCACACCGTAACTGAATCTGCCTAAGATTAGTTCTTGAAATGAACTGTTAGTGACTGTACTGATTGGCAATCAGAATTAGAAACATCTCCAGCTTTGCTTTATGGCTATCATGGAAAATTCACTTTAAGTATGTAGGGTCACAACAGGTCTTGGTTCAGGAGGATGAAGTGCACGAATGCTTAGGGAACTATAATTCGTTCCCAACTTGAGGCCTAATCTGAACTCAAGCAGAAAGTGATATTTAACTCCCGTCACTTGTCTGTATGTCTAATATCTTCTGCGAGATGAACTGGTGCCAAACTGAGCCAGTCCCGCCCCAGCAGTGTAGACTGCTCCCCATGAGAAACTGAGGAACAATGTGGAGCCACCACGTACAACTCAAAACTTCAGTGTCAGTCTTCAATCTGGATTTCCACTTAAAATATCTATCCCAGAAAACGAGGTGCTAAAATATTGAATTTATTTAACAAACCAGCCACTGCATAAATCGGTTCTCAATTCTTTATGTGAAAACCAGAGAAATAAACAAATTTGTGAGATGAATTCACAAGCAGTTCCTTAAAAGGATTAATGACAAGGAAAGTTTTGACTCAATTTTAGCCCAAGACATTTCTGGTCTTAGACTTGAAAAGGACAGAAGTACTGAATGAACATTTTTACAGACTTAGTCATAGAAATAATAAAAATACAAGTAACGACAATAGCAACATTAATTTGAGGTTAGAATTGTTTGCTTTCTGTCATCTGAACAAAAAAAAAAATTAAAAAAATTTTTAGGTGCCCAGGGGAACAGTCTCGCAAGATTTTTCAAAAACCTGCCAAATGTGGATGAGCTCAACTCTTATTAAACCTACATAAACGGGAGCTGAGCTTGAAGAATAAATGGGGTCTAAGCACCTGCTTCAATGTTTTTGCTGAGTAAGAGTCTAAGAATGCATGCTAAAAAATAATCCAAATGTTTTCACCTTGGATGGGGAAATAAATCCTTGCCTAAATGATGTTTCAGTATTTGGACTATGAACATGTCAGTGTTTAGCTCAAGTGCATATGCTACACTGATCCCTTGTTGCCCAAGAATGCCCTAATTTTGAAGGGAAAATAACCAATGAAAGAGTCACAAAAAATGTTTTCCTAAGCAACCCAGAAAATTACTTCTTTCCCAGGCAGAAAAAATAACTTTAAAAGTCGCGAGCTGCTCAGAGCAGTCTGAAAGAATGCATTAGAAAAGACTAATTTGCAGAAACACTTTTATCAATATCCACCCCCCTGCCTTTACAGCAGTCTTTGCCTATCACCTAAACTTTTATCCAAGCAAGTAAAATCTATTTATCTTAGTTTATTTAATTTCTTCCTCCACTATGTATTCTTAACTGACAGAATTAGGTTTAGGCGTCCTTCAGTATGTGTATGTACAAAAATAGTTGAAAAAGCCCTAGTTTATGCTTCACTGAATCTATGCCACACCTGGTTACCAACTCATATTTGCAGCATTCCTTATAGGAAATTAAAAAAAAGCTGAGTTAGTCACCTGGAAATGAGCCATCTAAATAAGGCTTCCCTAAGTCACGAATATTGAGAAATGGAGTCAGTTACACGATTGCTTTTGAGAGGAAGCGGGAGGGACAGGCAGGTTTATTCCCTGGCAAAGCTTCACCTAGTTTTGGACAGCCTTGTTAGAGAAGGGGGGTTAAGGGCTGTTTACACCAACTTTCTAAAGCTTATTCAGACATCTCACATCTGTTAAAGGTGTGATTCAAAGGACCTAAGTCAGCATCCATGTTTGGTGAAGACTTCAGAAGATGACAGAGAACAACTTAGCTGGGTGCCTGAGGCAGCCTGAGGTAGGTGCTAACCATCCCAAAGACTTCTGCCGCATCTTCTATGTTTATGTTGGACCTCCTAAAAATACGTCGTGCTATTTGGAGCTGCCAATTGTTGGAAATCATGATTTCGCTCGTCCTGTAACTGTGAGACTGTCCTAAAAAAATCAGAAATTTAAACAGTGCTCTTCCCAATGTTTACTTTGCAAGTTTTTCAGTCATTGCGCCACGTTTTTAAAATGCTCTTCTCAGCCACAAAATCTAGAAACTTATTTGAAAAGATTCTCACATAACCATTGTCTCCTGGAGCTGGGACCTCGAGTTAACATGAAATAACTTGAGCCTTGTGATAAAATCGTAAGAATTGGCAAGACGGGCAACTATTCACCTCAGAGGAAAATCAGCCTCGTTAAACGTGTAACTCTCGGTTACCAGATTACTCCTTGCGAGCGCGGAGAAACCATTTGGCTCTGCCGAGGAAGGCCCTGGTGGCTGTCACGGGGAGCACCGGCACTGCAGCACAAACCGGGGGAGCCGCCCAGCCCTCGCCCCGGGGCACGGGCTTGTGCGCAGGGGCTTCTCCGGCAGGGAAGGAAAGGCCCCAGCCGCAGTTGGGGCTCCCCCGTGCTTCCCACGAACCTGGGGCCCCGCAGCCACCGGGGCTGCCCCGCCGGCCCGTGCTCCGCGGCCTTCACGGCCCCGCGCCAGGGCCGCGTCCAGCCGTTCCAGCAGCGCCGGCCAGGGAAGAGCCATCGCTCCCGGCCGCAGAACCGGGCCGGCCTCGAGGTCCGGCCTGGGTGGCCCCAGGGGAGGCCTCCCGCTGTGCAGCAGGGCGCCATGAGGTGGGGCCAGAGCACCGCTGCCGGACCGGGGGTGCCGCTGCCCCCGCGGAGCCGGGCAGCGCCATGGCCTGGCCCGCCTTTGCTCGGTGCGAGCCCCGGCGTGGCGGGGCGTCTGCCGGAGGAGTGCCGCTCCACACACGGCACTGCCGCGGCTGGGCAGAGTTTTCCTCACGAGCTCCCAGCAAACCTCAGCCTAAGTGGAAAAGTATCATCCCTTATTCCCCCTTGGTTCCTGGTGAGAAACAAGCGCCTTTTGGTGCATGCCACGTGAAACCACAGAACACACACCAGAAGTGGCTGTTCCTCTTTTGACAGTGCCATCAGGTTGTTCATATATGTTTGTTTTTTTTTTTTTTTTTACCACGCACCGTAAAAACGATCTTTAAAGATACTTGAAAGGAAGGGAGGAGACAAACAGACATACTTCCTTAGCTATTCATATCTTACAGATAAAATGTAAAGTCAATAGACACAAGCCATAGTATTTAACCTCATCCTGTATTTGATTTATTGCAGATGAGAATCAACTAGAAACTGAATCACTTTGAAATTTTTACTACTGACATTGAAATTCCAAGTTTGTATACATACATCTTGTGGAGCGCTAAATACAATTTTAGCTAATTTGGCATGCACTTTGATTTGCTAGCACTTAGAAATTCATGTTAAAGGTAGACAACAAATCTCCTCTAAAATCTTAAATAACTCATGCATTTAAAGATGTGTAAATTTGTCATCTTAAACTCCTAGGAAAACATTTTCAAAACTAATTAGGGTCCAACAGTGTTGAAAATGCAATCAGGAGTTGAGGGACCTCATTTTAGGTAACTTTAAAAAAAACCCAAAGTGTAGTTTCTGAATAATACCACATTCAAGTATTTTACACCTATTTTTAACTTACCAGTATTTAACATACTAATTTTTTAAAATCAATTCTAAATTGTCTGAAAAGGAGAGTTGTCAACAAGTTTAACATCTGTTTAACTTCCCTGACCAAATAAGATTAAGGCACTAATTCTCCTTTTTACTTTTCAGTGGAAACTACCTAAGTAGCAACTTGCCAAAAATGCATAAAGGTGTTTAGCAATTATGTAGTGGGTATGTTTGAAGAGATCAAGGTGCACTCACATGTCCTGTGCTATGGGGATCTCTGATTAGCTTGTCATCTACTCTGAAGAAGATGTAGCCCAACTCTCCTATACTATGTAACAGGCCAGCTGTTAGCTGTCTGTCAAGCACCTAAAGTGGACAAGTAGTCCAGGAGCAAAAATGTCACTCCTTTGATCTGGCAAGGAGCAGCTGCTGATTTATAGAGTAGGACTTTGTTCTTCCGTTCTATTTTACTTTCTTTCCTAAGGCAGAACCACAAAATCCAGCAGAAAAAAAAAGTGCCATTCTCTGCAACATCAACAAGCTCTGACAACTGCAACAGGGTTTTTCTTGGCCCTAACAAAGCTCTCAGGCATCTCCTTTGACGCTCACCTTTTTTTTTCCTTCTTCTTTTTGCAATGCGGTAGTTATTGTTTAATTCAGCTTCTGTAAATGGAATGGACTGTGGCCAGCAAGCCTGGGGCATAAACACACCTGTATGAAAGAAGCCTTATTGTAGCAACCATCTACAACCAACCTGCACATGCACTACCAGTTCGTGAGTTCAGAAGGAATGTTCCATTTTCCCTGACAGTAAATTTTGCCTTAAGATAACTATTTTTGTACCCACTGTCCTGTCTTGACCACGAAGCTTGTGCACTTTTTCATTGTTATTAAAATCTGAAGGAAAAAAAAATGTATATTTTTCTACCTGTCAACCAGGGAACGTCAGGAAATTGGATCCAAAGAGCCCACTTTAAAAAAAACACAGCCAAAATATATTTATAGAAATGCACTGCTGAAAGTTTGAAAACTAGGATCCTAAAGATGTGTGTTCTGTTTCAGATACAGTGATGCAGTTGCAAGCACCTCCAGCTTATACTGCTTCAGATTCTCCTCAAAAAAAGCATTTGGCAGAACAAGAACTCAGTAAGAAAGAGCATTTAATGCAACTAACCAGACTGCAGCACTGCCAGCCCTGAGTCAGTGCTCCAGTCACTCTCTTAGAAGGTGCTGAGCAGATTTCGTGAGGTGATCTGTTACACAGGCTGTTAAAGTCCTGCCTTTCCCATTGGTGTAGCAAGAGAGTTTTCCTTTATTTCCCTTATGATCTGTTTTCAAGTTTATTAGCTGAAAACCCAAACCTACAGGGCACAATAAAAGGCTGCAGTGTAACGCTGCTGAAGAGGAGAGAAGCTGTGTGTTTGACCCTGGTTTTTGTCTACACACAAGTTCAGATTTCTTTATACTGTAACTTTAAAAACAGACAAAAAGGGATAACAAAAACAAAGATGGGAAGAGGTGAGGGTGGTGGGGGCAACATCATGACTACAAGATCTTTTGCATATATGTTAGCTTGTGGAAATAAATAAGAACTATTACAGCCAGAGCCCTAAGGGAGGCAGGAAAATGATGATGTACAGGATAGTATAAAATGATATATTAAAAACTGTGCTGTCAGTGGAACAATAGAATATTAAGCAAAAGTCCATAATAATTGGCAGATATTTAGCTGTAGACATCTTTCTTTGGTTGGTGGGTACTAAAGTATACGTGAGAGGAAAGAGAACTAGTTAGGCAATTAGAAGTAATGGGCATAAATAATACACTATGTATAAATACATCTCCCCCTTTCCCAAGATATAGCTCTTATCCGGATACACCTAATAATCTCTCAGTAAGTCATACCCACATGCTGATATCCCTTGTGTTTTGCTCTTTGCACTGTCTGGGTACTGGAGATTCTGCTTATGTAAATCTCTCTTTCTGTAGATGCAGATGTTAATGTTTTCCCTTTAATTTTTACAATACTGGTGGCAAGACTTTATCAAATCAGAGGGTCTAATGTCTTAGTAGTTAAAGATGTGTCAACACCACAGACACCGTGAGACTGCAGCTTGCCATGTTATGGAATACATGCTTCACAGTGATGAGCTGGCAGCAGAACAAGTGTGGGACAAGTGTATTAAGTATGCTAAAATGAAGAGGTAAATATACAGATCTTCCCTGTGTCATACTGGTGAAACTTTTGCTATCTCTCATCCCATCTTGTGTTCTCTGTATTCCACATGAATCAGGGGGAAATGTTCTAAAAACATTTTTGAGAGTTTGTTACATATGAGTGTTCCATGGATCCTTGTGTCTTAGTTGTAAGCCAAACTGGTTTGGAATGGAAAAATTAAAAATTTAAAACCTCCTCCTCAGCCACTTCCTCAGCCTATCGCTCTGTATCCCAGGCTCTCATATTTTCTGACCTTCATCTCTCCAGGGCTCAGTCTTGCTCCCTCACCTACCTTGCTAGCTCCCCAGAGATAATTGCAAAGTACAGCTGGCAAGTCAGTGATAAAGCCTGCTGGTGCTCTGCACGGGTCCTAGATGGCCAGATATGCTGTGATTGAGGGCATATATGTGGATGTTGCACCATTTCTTGTCTCTCTGCCATTTTGAACAAGCTTCTGTCTTCTGAACAAGCAAGGACTGAAACTGTCAAGGTTTGCTCTTTCTAAAACCTTTGAAAGGCTGGGTTCTGCTGATTTCAGTACTTGGCTGGTTTATGGGCAGAGCAGAGCATTGGAGATGCCTGTGCGCAAGTACGCCACGTTTCAGTTGTTGGCGCTAAAGAGAGGTCTTTTAATGTATTTTTCTTTCTTCTGTTAAGGGATGTGTAGCTGGAGAAGTTTTTTTTTAATGCAGTCATTCCCACTTAAATAGCTCATGTGAAAATTAAGTCCTACAACAGAAAGAAACTTGAAACGGGTGTATGTATTTCTTCAGTCAAAACTGGCTGGTTCTGTAATGTGTTCCACTGTCCCATATTTTGCATACAATTGAGATACTTGTCATGAAATGAAACCCAATCCATATAACCTATCTAATATTTACCTTGCTTTCTTTATGAGAGCAGTTTGGAAACTGTGTGTGATCTTACATAATTTTAATAACTGGTTGCTGATGGATTTCGATATTAACTCTGACTGTTCTGAATGATAGGATGTAGAGGCTTAATTTTCAGAATTCCACTAATTGTTCCTGCACTGCGTAGGGGTAAAGGCATCTAAGAATATGTGTATAAACCTGCATTTGAGCCCACAAAACTTGTAATGGCAGGGCCATGTCCAACAATGTTCATCACTTCATCCTGGTCTAGTAAAACACTCAGATGCATAAGGCAAATTTTCAAAATTATTAAGTTCTGTTATCAAAATCATTGTAGGCCCTGTAAATGTTCCCAAATGTTCAGTGAATTTCTGAGTTAGAAGGCAATATTAGCAAATGGGTGTTGACACTAGTGCCTAAATGTAGCTGATCTGCTCTCAAGGAAATTTCTATCTCTGATTAGATGTTCCAGGAATCACCAGAAGATGGACTTAGATACCTAACTACATATTTTGGTTAAAAAAAAACAAAACAAACCATCACTTAACACTGAAAATGCCTAAATTCTTTAGGCATGTAGATTTCTACTTTTTAAGATCCCATCCCATCATCATTTCCGCTGCTGTGTATTTGTGTTTCCTAACAGTCAGTTACTTTCTGGAGTAACTGTGCTCTGAGTTAGACACTTATGTCAAATCAGGATTCCTATGGATCCTTTTAGACAGACAGACATCTTAGGACAGGCCTGATCTTCCTTATAATAACACAGATAAACATCTCTCCTTTTTAGCTGACACCATAATTATTTGACTGTTTATCTGGAAAGAAGGAGATCAAGTTTTACCACCCTATCCTGCTTGGTTTGGAACACAGACATGAGCATGGGTCCATCACCTTCTAAAAGAATATCTGAATCACCCACAGATTCAGTACAATAAACAAAGCCCTTTCAGTTCATGTTCTGAAGATGTTTCACCTGAATTAAGCAATTTTACAGTCATAATTAACCAGCACTTAACTTTCACACATCTGAAGTTAGAGTCTTAACCAAGAGGCTGTACAGTCAAGCCCATGTTCTTAATTAATTTTGTTTTACTGACTAGTTGTTGCATACACAAAATAACTGGAAATCAGAAGAACAAGAAAGGCATGGTAGTGAAGAAGAGTAAAGATGGAGCATTATGTTCAATAGCCCATTGATTGAGAAACTCGACTCAGTTGGAACAGTTAAGACATTGATTTAAATCAAGATGAAGAGAAGACCTGCAAACATATACTCTATTTAACAAGTGAATTTTCTAGCCAATTGAGGATAGCACTCCCTCTACCCCATTCGACTCTTTTGTGTAAAGCTTGGTATGGTTGATATATGACAAGAGCTTTGGCTGAGTTTGGCCCTTGGGGAAATATAGTGAGGCAAGGCTGATTTTGTGTTGAAAGTTGTGTCACTGCGGAACAGGTTACTGTCTATTTATCATTCTATATGTATTTGTGTTCCTACTCCTCTGTCCTGGAGGTCCTTTATATAATAAAATAACGGTGGACAGAGCAATATCTCACTTTACAGTATTGCTAGGTTTACAGTTCCAGATTTCTCAATTATATTCCATTCTAAGCAGGTTTGTGCATGCTCACCAGTGGAAAAAAAGTATATGTGGACCAAAAGTTCTTAAGCTTCTTGGGGCTAGATAGCAGCTAGATGATGCTGGAAAATTCAGTGGTGGCAAATGGTAAAGATTAACTTAAACTAAAGATTGCAGGGTTTACACTTGACACTCATAAGCAACTCAAATGTGATACATATCTAATGTGAGGAAATATTTAATAAAATATGCTACGCAGATCTTTTATTGTGGCTTAATTAGTTCATAAGCCAATATTTTAGCAACACTTTCATAAGAAGATCAAGCCAAGGTTTATATCATTTTTAACCAACCTTTGAAAGGAACATAAAATTTAAGGTCAATAGAAATTTTATGTAAAACAAAAAAAAAAAGCCAATGAAAAGAGGAAAAAAATGCACCAAATTCACAGGTAGCATCTTCAAACAAAGTAGTTCAGCATCATACTTTTGTGCATAAGAATTTAAAAATTATTTTGATAAGAAATTAACTATAAATGGAACAAAAGCAATGTTCTTATTCTAATACATTGTCCAAACTGAAGAAAATTTAGGAAGATAAATCAGTTAGTTAGAAGAGGGAAAGTTATTCTTTGTTTTTCGCTTCGAATTATTAAAATTGTCAATGATTTACTTTGTTAGGAATAATCATATCTTTAATTTGATAGCAAAAATCTTGTAGCATTTAACTATTTTGGAAATCAAATATGCCTTTCTACCTGCAAACTTGTAAACTTTCATCCATATAAAACAGAATAATAGAAGCTGCGAATGCAGACACCCCTTCAAATTGACTAAAGGAGAATTTCCATTTCTTTTTCTTGATTCTCCCCCGGTTGTTATAATCAGTCTTTCCAGTGTGACTATATTATGATCCACAACGTTTTTAGCATCATTGTAATCATAACAGCTATGCTTTATATCTGTATAAATCACATGAAGTTTAGCAGACCCTAGTAATGCCACATCCGTTTTAATCCTAGTAAATTCTAGCCTAAGACAGCATACCCTGTAGTGTCTCACCTGTGTTCTCGGAGACGTTTCAGGAAGTGCATTAGCTCTATGAGTCAGTGAAATAAATAAAAACAAATATATTGGTCAATAGCAAAAGAAAAATTTAGCACTCTAAAAGGGTTTTGACAGAAGCCTGAGTTGAAAAATCCAGCTGTATTTTATATATGTCCCCTAACCACCAATCAGTTTTGCTGAGATGAGTGGTCCAGTTAGCTGCCTAATTTTTGATGCCTGATAACATGTGTTCCCAGTAAAAAGAAATATGTCTAGATGACCTGTATTCCTTTAATTCAAGAAACTAGGGTCTATAAAAGAAGAAATATGAAAACATAATAATGCAAAATTCCACCAATTTCACAGTTCCATGTACCTGATTGCTAGAACAAATCTGATGCAAAGATGTGCAGCTAAGATGGGTGCCTACACTTCATTTTCAAGTGTAGTAAAAACAGATAAAAAATTGGAAAGGGAAAATCTTTTTGGGCATGTTTTGCATCCAGACCAAAAACCCCCATTTAATCCTTCTGCCAAATTTATTCCGAGTGCTACCAAGATCATGCTCTGTTTTTTTCCGATATAGCACAGACCTATAATAACTGCTTAAGCATGCCATACTGTATTAATCTTCCTCATGAATGCTGTCCCAAACCAGTTTCCATGGAGAGAAATTAAGAGGTATGTACAGGCAAAGGAGAAAATATATGGCTATCCAATGATACAGAAAGGCTCTTTAGATACAGAAAGGCTCTTTAGATGGGAGCTATGGTAGAAAGGAAGTATTTTTCAATGGAGATTGCTGAACTGAGGGGAGGACAGCACTAGACAAAGTGAGCAGTGAGGAGAATGGGGGGAGGAGAAAGAGACACCTGTGTTGAAGTAGGTTTCAACATTTTTTTAAAGAAGACAATTTTGAAATTGATCCAGAAAAGGATGGAGGAAGGTTGCTGAAATGCCTGAAGTAGGACGTGATTTTTTTTTTATGTGTGTGTGAAGCACCAGCTTTTGATACATTAAGGGGGGATGAAGAACTGGGACTTAGAGTCCTGGAAAAAGGGGACTACAATTTTCAAGGTGGGAAGAAATGAAGGCAGAAGAAGAATAGACAAATCGTTGAAGTGGAAATAGGAAGAGGGGTGGACACTGGAGGTGTGAGAAAAAGAACACTAGGAACACTAGGAAATGCATGTGGGTTTGGGACAGTGCGAATAAATGTGTGAGGAGTATTGAGAAGTAAAACTCTTATTTAAGAATGTCTGAGAGAGTAATGTTGCTCTGGGTTCACTGCCAATTTTGTTTGCCAGGTTATAAACCCAAATATAAAATGATAATAAAACATGAGCTTCATTTAGACAATACTCTCTTTATTGTAATAGTTTGTTAGCCAAGCAATCTGCAGTAGCTGCAGCTGTGGCTTGTTCCATCTCATCAGTAATTTTAACTCTAACAGTCATTAGTGTGAAGCTTTCCACAGTATTTTGAAGTGATACTTTCCTCTCAGTTCTTGAGTTCTGTTTTGTTTGAATGGACTATGTATCCTTTAACATCTAAATAATTTGCCCTGAAAATCATCACAACACAGCTACACTTTGGAACAGAAGATGTGAATATGGTTCTGATAAAACTATGCAATATTTGTTATAAAAAAACCCCAAACAAACCACAAACACAAAATGTAGCTTTGAACAGTTTATGATTATATATATTCAATATCTTTCTCCATAATATAGTCCAAAGGACCAAGTCCTGAAACAGTGTGCACCTCTGTGAGGGGATGGCCTCTACATGCCATCAGCTGCTTAATCCTCTCTGTTTGTTGTGTGCAAAGCATTAAGTAGGCTATCGCTTATGACTGCTTTAAAAAGTGCCTGCCTGCCCTATGACTTTTCAAAAGATCTCAGGATGAGGTTAGCACGATAAGGAGCTTGATTTCTCTAAGCAACAGTTATTCAGACTGATGTCACCTATTCATTTACTGGAGACCATACAAAAAATATAAAAATAAGAAAAAATAATACGCAACAATTGGACTTGAGTCTGAAAGGACAGCTACAATATCATTACCACCAAGTGCATAAAACATGAGCTCAATGTTGGCCTACTTAAAATTACTTAAAATTTTGCTGTGGAAGAACAGCAAAGTAATTTATAAAATGATGGGGTAAAAGTAAGAGAAGCCCCATTAAAAGCTTTTTCTTTTCTTTAAATGAGAGTGGTGTACAGAGTAGGACTGTTTGAGTTTGAACCACTTATTACCTTTGTACATTTGTCTTTCTTAACTTCTATTAACTGATTAGATTTCCCTTAGAAGTAATTGTGCATTGACAGATAATTGTATCATTGTGGCTTCTTATTGGGGAAAAGTATTACATCCAAACACTTAAGATAGATAAAACCAGATGGATGTATCTGTCTGTCCATCAATCTCTGTACTCAAGAAGTCTTTGGGTATTTTTGGAGAATTAAAATCAGTTGCAAACAAAAGGGGCATTTTAAAGAAGCAAAATACACTTAATTAAAAAGATGTCAAAATTCCTTTATTGTCAACATCCACAAAATCTGTGACACGGTGATGTTGTGTAACTTGAATACTAGTTCTCAGAACCATAATGAGTAGCTATTAGAAAAAGCAGGGACTTATTATTAGTATCCCCACAGAGTTATCTTCTAAATTATTTATACTTGCAACACTTTCACATAATGGCAGTTTTAAATTCAAGCAAACAAAGCAAACCACACAATAAAGAGAGGGGAAGAGAATTGTACAGAAACATTTTCTGAATATATGTAGTTAGAAAGGCGAGTCAAACAAACTAATCAGATTTTTTTTCCTATTCAGATTCTCATGAGATTTGCAATAGACAGCATCAAAGCTTTCTGAGGTTGTGTCACCTTGATAAAGGATTGAACAGCCCTGTATCTGTTTTATGTCTCACATCTAAAATGTAAAGGAATGCAACTTAATTTGTCTGGTGCAAGTTGGCTTATTTTCTTTGAAATTCCACAGCAGACCATCCACAAAAAGCTTAGCTATCAGAAGGGTGCAAATGACACCAGAGCCTTGTGTTCTCTTGTGTTCATCCCCTAGGTTATGGTGCTAGGTTTGCACAGGAGTTGGGAGGGAGCAGCAGGGGAAGATTGTTGGTTTTATATAAACTTAGCATTGTGAATTACTAATTCTGCTTTCCACACATGCTTTACTAATACACAGTGTAATGATTAACACTTCAGGAGTCAATGATTTTCAGAAAAATTGAGGTGGGATGCCTTTTTTTTTTTTAAAAAGAAACTCTTCAGCCAAACTCAAGTCTGCTCAGTGCAGAGATAATTTGGATTAAATTGAAGAGAAAATAGCTCAGACTGAAGACTCTAATGGTCTCCTTCTGGGCTTAAACTGTTTGCGTTTATGAACATATAAAGATCATCCTGTTCACTTTCCATTAACCAACCTATGAAGTTTTGTCTTAACCATCAAAACAAATTCCAGATGAAATCACTTTCTTATTAGGTTACTGAGCAGCTAGCTTACTTTAAAAACAAATTTCTACCCCACAAAAAGGAAAATCCCAGCATGCTTTTTCCCTCTGTAATAGAAGTACGTAGCTAAATATTCTCAGCGTTTTGTCAGTCATAATAGAAGCAGGTTTTAAAAGCATCCAGTTATTCTGAGTGCCTCTTTTTCTGGACATTCGGTTTAAGGTGCCCAAAATAAACACACAATGAAAATGCTGGCCTTCTTTTTAAGCAAAACGACCCTTACATGTACTAAAAATGTTATTTGCCTTATGCTACTTCAGTTGCACAACACTCCCCTCATTGATTACCGTCGAGTTACATTAGTTTAAAATTGGAGTAACTGAGTAGTGGATCAGGTCCTATAGTCAGACATATGTTTTCCACTACATAATGGCTACTTATATATTTATGAATTTTAAAATGCTTTTCAATTCAATTATCATTGTTACTGTGTGCAGGAAGTAAAGAAGTAAATTGCAACCAAGCTTTCAGGGGTTTATTCCCTCATGAAGCACTTGTATTTCAAGTGTCGGGGGAGGGCAACTGTACAATGCCCTCTACATAATAAATAATACTGTTGAATATTCTTAATGTTTTTGTGTTTGTGGTTTTAGGGACAAAACTATTACCTGTTGGAATTTACATGCTATGTAAAATATAGTAAAGGATACTATGCTATCATGTCTTTAACCAAGCTGCACAGAAAGTTTCAAGGAGTTTCAAAATAATTGGTACTCAGATCTATTCTGTTCTGATCACCCCTAGAAATAGCAAGTACTCAAAAAGTGATAAACAGCTTTCAGGCAAATGCATAACTCCAGTGTCAATTGGAGTTATGTGCAGACACTCAGAGCAGAAATAGTATATAGCTCTCCATTCCTGAACATGACAGTCATAATAAACCTTAACCTCAACATTCCCTGCTTTCCTCAACCACAGCTAAAAATGCTACACACATTTATACCATCTAATGAACCAGACATTAAAAGGAAACCACGGATCTATACCAGTAGATTATCAGGAAGAGAAGTGTGAAGTGAATACTTGCTCATTACAGTATCATGGTAGTTACAAAAAGGAAAGACCTAATACATCACTGTTGTCATCCTTCAGCAAGAGTAGGGGATAGTCTACCATTGGAGGTCCCAGCAGCTACTAAAATAACTGCTATTAAAGTGGATAGGGCAAACATATAATGCAAAATCCTTGGGGACAGAAACTCAGACTCACCGTGGTGAACCTGGAAAGGAATGATGGACGTTTGTTTTACTCTTCTTTGATGGCAGTACACAGGAAGGAGACACTATGGAGTGAAGTAGGACTTTGAGTTTGAGTGAATTGTGTCTGGTTTCTGAGTCTGTTACCTATTCTCTTTCTTAATGTGTATAAACCAATTCATAGTAGATGATGACTCCGATTATGAAAAGAAGGGAGAGGTATAAGACTTGCTCTTTAGAAGCAAGTAAGTAAAGGAGTAGGAGTGAGTGGAGTTTAGAACTGACTCCTTTTCCACCCACACCTCCTTGAAGCACTGAAATGATCAAAACCTACAGCAAATAGTGGTCAGTAATGAATACATATCACCGTAATGAGCAAACACGAAGAACAAAACTCTGCTATCGTTATGCCTCAGAGACATATTTCATGCTATTCCTACAGTTTCACTAATAACCAAACCCCGAGTCTACCTGATGCTTGGTTTCCTGTTGGTTAATAATAATTATTATTTCTTCCCTGTCTTACCTCTCATTTTCCTTATTTTGATATGATACATTTTATATTGGTTTTGAGACAATTTGACAATAAAGGGCACAAAAATATCTAGATACTAATATATCCATTCTTCTGCACTGCACAGGATCTACCTTCCTCTGATTGAAATTCTGATGATGGCTGAGGGCCTGATTGCACTAGCTACAATTACTAGAGTCTGGTTTACAATTTGTTCTGTAACTGCTTTTCACAAGTAACTTTTCAAAAGTCTTTCTAAGATTATTTTTTTTATGTGGATAATTAGACTGATATTTAAGAATTCTAATCTCATATAAATGCTCAATCAAAACACATATTTTCCTGTGAGCTAAAAATGTCTAGATTTCAGTTTTGATTCTCAAAAGAATGTTATTGTTCCTGCAGGATGTGAAATGGAACATAAAAGAGCACTTTACCTCACCATTTGAATTGGATAAATTCTTTTCTCCTCTTTTTTCTTTATTTTTAAATGTTTAATTGATTATTGTTGTCTAGGGTTTTTTTCCTTGATATCTTTATCTTCTTCTCCTGTAAGTGTGGGTTTACTGCTTTTAAAAAATCTACAAAAAGAATATTGTCCTCATTTTGTGCTTTTTATTTTGTATATTTAATTCCTAAATAAAAAATAGACATTTTCAATTTCAGGACCCCATCAGTTAGCTGTCTCTCTTAAGGACTACCAAAGAGAATACCAACTAATTCTGACTGTATGATGAGTATTCCAAGATGCACCAATTCATCTTTTATTTACAAGCCACACCACAAATGCTGGTAATTGCCTTTTGGCAAGTACTGATAGGAACTGGACTAAAACTTAGAGCCGAAATTGCAAATATTTTGGCATATGAAATACTTTCTTGTCCATAAGATAAACCTGTTACCAAGTGGTAGATGGACAAATTACAATGTCCTCATGAAACTCCAGGTTAATGCCTCCCTCAGAAAGAGGGGAGGAAAGAAGAGGGTTTAAAAAAGCCCAATAAATAATCTTTGCAGACAGTAAAAAGAAATGCAACTCAGCAATCAGAGAGAAGAGGAGAAAAATGACCACTGGAAGTGAGAGGGCAGGATATACAGATACAGAAGGAATTCACTTCTACAGTGTGCACAGAAAAAAAGTCAGACACCTGAAATGACTTGTTCAAATACATTTGTGGGCAAACCCACATTTTGTGTTGAGGAAGCACAACTTAAACCAGACTATGGTAGAATGTGGTATCTCCACTGTCATGTTTCAATACGAATTATTAGAGACCCTGGTTTAAAAAGGAAAAGACTGTCGATGTAGACTTCAGAAATTGTGGCAGCAGGCAGAACAACTATTTGTGCTTATGATGAGGAAATATGTAAGCTTCTCTGTGGCAGCCTGTTAACCTACTGCTTTTGTGATGCCACATTTCCCCTCCTGTTCTCCCCTTCCCTTAGCCTTGGCCATGTAGCATTACAACTCTTCTCTGCATTTTGTTTCACTTCAGCTCTATTTATTTTTAATCCAAGCCTATTTTAATGGATTTCTTTTAGATACATTTCCTATTAAGCAGATGAATTTGAGATTCTTTGTAACATGTGTCTTATTTGAAAACAGATGCTACCCTCTGTCTGATGAAGTGAACACCATGGAGAGGGATAGCAAGTCAACTCACTTTGGCTTCCAGTGAAAGAAACAAAGACCAACAAAAGAACAAGAGGTGGAAGTGTGCTGAAGTGGCACTTGAGGACATGGTTTAGTGGTGAACATGGAGGTGGTGCTAGGCTGACAGTTGGACGTGGTCATCTTAGAGGTCTTTTCCAACCTTAAGAATTTTATGATTCTATGACTCTGAGTGTCAGGATCCAGCAGTTTTCATGGACCTAGTTCTAGGCCATCACAGGAATGGTAAGTCTGATTTTCCCTGGTTTTGCACTATGTAAAGTCTCTCAGTGACAACAAAGTTTCTCTTCATTTACTTTGGGACAAGCAGGAGTGTCATCAGATCAGAACCTCCCAAAATTTTATATCATATGGGTCCCTTCCAACTCAGAATATTCTATGATACTGTACTTTACAGTATATAAATTGCAGGCACGGTAAGTACTGGACCTTGGAGGAAGGTACAAGTAATAAACATCAAGCATCCTTTTTCTTTTTCCTTTAAATAAAACTCTTTTATGTATTTGAAGATTATAAGTAAACAAATTGATTAAAACAGTCATTGCTTCATTGCCAGGTCATTTTTTCTTAATCTTGAGATTCATAGTGGAAGTGAAGCATGCATGCCAAAGCACCTTCTGATTTATCTGACACTGATATTTCTTGCTTATTTTACAGTGGCTGGAGACAAGAATCTTTATGCCGTTTTCTGAGCATGCAAGTGTAAGCAAAAAGTTATGTGTTTCCACTGAAATTCATGTTACAGGTAGCTTGCACCCCCTTAAATGACTGTTTCTTGGAAGTAAGTTATTGTGCAAAGTCAGGGTCAGAGTAGACTATTACAGACCAAGCATCAAGAACACATGGGGAGGGGCATTGCTGGAGAGGAGTCTGTGGGGATAATTCCCCACTGTATTGTCCCCATGGTGATATATCCTGCATTACTACTGCACACTGTTCATTTAATGTCACCACATACAGCAGAAACAATTCATACACCCCAAATTTGCTGGAGTAAAGATTCATAGAATCTGTGTCCTGAGCTCAAGATAAAACACCTATATCATGTGCATGTTTTGCAGTGTGGCTTACAGATGCTTCTCTGTGATTTCATGTGCTGGTGAATAGTACTGACGACTGTTACGCTGGTGAAGAGTGTTGAAGGCTGTAAGAGCTCTGTGGTGGTACAGGTGTTACTGTATCTTCAGTCATTTGCTATTTACCTCCACATCATGACACATAAAAAAAGGAAAAGATGGACACAAACTGCTGCAGTCCTTTGCAGGAAACTGCCATATGTCTATGTGTTGTCCTACAAAAGCTGTTTGAGTAAGTTATTTCAAATGCTATTTGAGGACTGATTCAAAATTCACAATTGAAATCTGTGGAAAAACTGCAGCTCTCCTCGACAGACTTCAAAACAGGAACATGGACAATCAGAAGGAGAGACTAAAGGAGTAAAACTACTTTGAAACTGTGATCTTAATCTGCCAGCCCCCAACCACTGCCTCACTTGCATTACCTACACAGGGACCCAGTGTGACTTTCTGGGAAAGTCAGAGAATGAAGCAGCAAAATGCGTATATATTTAGGAGAAAAATATCTTTTACAAAATATTTTTATGTTATGTTAGTGCTTTTCCATCTAACATATTTTAATGTGATGTTTTAGTTAATTTTTATCTTATGCTATAATATCTTGTGACATAACACAAAACTATGTTAGTATGATATTCTAAGAACCAGCTTTTGCAGTTTTTTACCAGCTTAAATTTGTTCCTTCAGTGTTTAGTTACTGTTTGAACACCTCTGTGGAAGCACACAGCTCCATCTCAGGGCTACATTCTGGTATCTTTATGCTGTTCACATGGTGAATCCACTTCCTGATTTCATCACTTCCTGATGATACTTAATGTCAGAAAGGCTGTGCAGACTATTATAATACTGTCAGGAGACTGAATAATTTAGGGGACAGATTTCCAAAGCTATCCATGTACATAAAACAGATATGTGCATTGTATTTATAACAGTATGTGAAGGTTTAGAAGTTGACCCACTACTACATTGTTGTGGTATACAGTGAGCTTTGTGTCTCAGCTGGAGCTTCTAGGAGCTGCCTTATTATGACTAATAAGTCTACAGATTAGGTGTCCTGGACTAGTTCTCCAAAAGAGGAAAACCAGAAATCTCTGAATAGAGTTGTAGGAAATACTTGCAGTAGGCGCAATCAAATAAAATTAATATAATGCTGGATTTCAGCAGAAAACACGCACCTCAGCCAAGGTTCATAGAGTGATTTTGGACTCATCTTTAAATTTGCTTTACTATCATATCGTATTTCAAATCTAAAGGAATTGTTGTAGTCAAACTGATGCTCAAACCACAGCACTGTTTCTGGGTTTGTCTGTGATTTTTGGGGAGAAAAAAAAAAATTAAGTGGGAATTTTGACATATACAAATAAACAAAGTCATGTGGCTGAGGAATAAAGTTCTTCCTCAGAACTGCTTTTATGCAAACATGACCCTCCAGAACCTCAATGAGCCAAAGACTGTTGGGACTTGCTCTCCCTGATTTAGCAGTTTACTTAAGCGTGTGCCTGTCTATAAGCATATGGATAACTTCATTAACATGACTGAGAGTTAGGCAGGTGCTATGACAGCCTAATGGAGTTAGGCCTTGTCTGAAGAATGAGTTCTCAGTGTTTGTTCTTGAATAAGTCAGCCAACAGTCATCTCAGCTTTTGCTGAGCAGACTATTTTGTCCTTTTTATCAGTGGCCTTTGACTAAACTTAACAATATGATACTCAGCAAGAGTGAAAACTTTTGGTTCTATATAAAATTATTTCAGCTCATTATAATAAAGGCCATAGACATCAATCATGATTTTATTAAAAAAATGCTAAACTAATGATTCACTTCAGGAAAAACACCCAAGGTATCTGTGAGTGAGATGGCATCTACTTTTCATCTGTAAAGAGAGTAAAGTCTGAGAAATGAGGGATTAAGGAAAAGGCTAATGATACAGGAAGCAACTGAGAAAGCGTCTTATCTTGAATCAAATGACTGGCTTTTCCCTGAGTTCACTCCCTAGATCTGAGTAGCAAGAACTTCAAGCAATCAGCAGTACTCCATCTTTCTCTCCAGAAAGCAATATTGTTCTCCTGTGTAGACGTGAACTCTAAACTGCTGTGCCTTCATTTCTCTCCTCCTTTTATACATCTGACTGACAAAACTACTGAGTTTCAGTAGGCACTGAAAAGTTAAAATTGAGAGAAAGAAAGGCGTCCTGGAAACCATACATGGGCAGACCTCACCACATTCAAGACCTTCACAAAAGAGTACAGTGTTAAGGAAGTTCCACATGGTTTTAAAGTTAATAGAAAAATCCTGATTTATTTTTCAATATAAAACCCAGAAATATTCTCAGTGTCTTCCAAAGCACTTACTGGCTGCTTTACAGGACACTCTGCCCATCAACATACAATATATTCATTTTTGAGATGCAGTGTTGCTTTTAAAATGCAGGTTTTGTTTTCCGTCGGTTTGTTCCCTCCATGTATAATGGCATATTCTTCCTACACAGGGAAAGTAGTCCTTATTAAACTTGCAGGCTTACAAATGAACAAGGCCAGACAATGTAAAGAGCTGTAGAAACTTTTTTGGGGGTTGATTTATGTTGAAACAAGCAAGTGAAATACAGCATATTTTATATTGTCTGATAAAGGATGGTTTATAAAAAGCCCTTCAAAATGCAATGCTTTGAAAACCACAATGAAAAATGAATTTTTGATAAGTCTTGCCTCAGTGATAGTCTTGGTCAAGAAGAGACATCTACTATGCAAGTGCATTACAGGATTTTGACTTGAGAAACTCTGTATGGAGTGTGTTTTACATCAGTCATTGAATTTAGGTAAGGAATCCCGAAGAAAAAGAAAGAAGTGATAGAACCAGTAGACATTGAAGAATTATTACAATCTATTTAAGGCAAGAAGCACATTCTGGACTATAATTTTCCTGATTACACAGAAATGCCTCACTCTGATGATCCGAATTTTTAATCCCTTTCTGCTTTCATTGGTATTTTTGAAGATGAAACATAGTAAATCTTCTAATTTCTCCCAGTGCTCAGTTTCTCCTGCAAATTGCCCTTTTATCATTGGTAACATCAAACTAACGAGTTCACCATTCCAACCTTATTCTCCAAATAACAAAAAAAAAAAAAAAGGAAAAAAAAGGAAGACAGCTGAGATTTCAGAGAGGCGTAGAAAGGCCTATCATTCTGGATTATTCACTTTTGTATACCAGTCATTAGACATGTCTCTCTCTGAAAATTCTGACTTGGGAAGATTTTTGCCAAGACAGCATTCCTGATTCTGCATTGTCCCACATCTTGGATATATACATCATTTAATACGAAGCCAGTATGAGACAGTCTAAATAGGTATTGTGGGCTTTTGTATGCATTGAGTGTGGAGTTGATCACTTAAGGTGCAAAACATTGACAAATCATCTTTAGTAACATTTTTCTGAGCAGAAAGGTTTTTTCAGAGCATGTGGCCTTTAGGAATCTTATGTTCTTCAAGCACTTATATTCTTCCTCTTCACTTACTTTTGATAAGTGGTAAGAAAAGCTAATTATACCTTTACTGTTCCATAGGGCCAGGTTTCACTGGATGTAAATCACTTTGGTGTAGTTATGCTGATTACTATTATATGTTAATTTTTGCATTCTCACTGTCCTAGAAAGCACCTATCATAGCACTTCACTCCCAGGGTAATTGAGCACCTGTAAATGCTCAATTCCCAGTAAGGGAATTGAGGCTACACAGAAAGTTTTCTGGTACACTTGTTGCCAAATGGAAAGGGGTCAACTTCTTAAGAACATACTGACATCATGTTCCCTTACACCTCAACCCAGACCAAAATATGGGTTAACTAACAGTTTAGGAAACCAAATTAACAGATTTCCGTATTGTGTAACATTTCTCCACCAGCAGAACACCTTGAATTAATTCAGGCAGTGTGCATGTTTTGAAACTTTTGAAAGTTCACTTGCTGCAGTAGTCTTGAACTTCATTTCAGAGAAGTGAAAGTGTGTTTGCCACCTTTTTGTGAACTCTCCAGAGAAATAATGTTCAGTGTAATAAGCATAAGCCTTGCTACCTGACAGGAACTTGTGGCAAGACCAGTAGCAGTGATCAGCTAAAAATGTTCAAATTGTGCAGACCTGTGTTTATGCCAAGGATTAATTTGGCCATTAAGTTTGAATTGTATCTGGGTTTTAAAAATTCAGTAGAGCTGTGTTGCTTTGAATCCAGGGCCTTAGATTTGGGTTGACCTTTCCTATTCTAGCTCAAAAACATAAGTAACTGAAGCAATTTAATACTATAACTAGTATTTTAACAGCCACAAGGGCCTGGTAAAGGTGTGGTATTTTCTCCTCAGTTTTCAAATCATCTGTCTTTCTCTACAGTTTACAAAATTGCTGTTGCCCTGACATCTTCTGAAATGTAAGCAGGGTTGTTGGTTTTCGTGGGTTTTTTTTGGGTTTTTGGGTTTTTTTACCAATAGATCTTTTTGAAAAGAAAAGCCTTAGTGTTACATAGATTTACACTTCTTAAATAACAAATAATACTGTATAAGCCTCTCTTCCTACGTGTTTTCCTTAGAAGTCTGTGGGAGAAGGGGGAAATGCAAGAATTCAATGAAACATAAGCGGCAAGTAAACTGTTCTATCCTCTCCAATTACACAAAAATAGGAAGGGAGCATCATTTTCAAAGGAACAAATGTTACACAAGACATGCCCTTTAAATCCTTTTTAAGGCTCTGTGACCTGTAAAACTATCTGCAATATCAGCAACAGAAAGCCTTGCACAGAACAAATGCTTATGTTTTATGTGTACTGTATTTGCTAATCATTAGTTCATAAGCAAGAGCAGATATACAGTGTGCTATAAATAATGACGGGAATGTAAAAGTGAATTGATCTGTCTGGCTATCTAGTAATACTGCTGGCAGAGAACCAGTTTTGAATGGCTGCCAACTACCATAGACCCAGCCAGGGATTTGTCTAGGGGTCTTGCCCTGTCAGGCAGAAAACAGTCTTAAGCTGAGCTCCCAGAACTGTGAGCACCGCCTACTGCTCAACAATGAGCATTTCCTGCAGCGTCCCCTTTACCCACTTAGTTAAATAGCAGAAAACATGCACGAGTTACCAAGCTATGAAACCAAGCATCTAAAAATATTAATCACTGGATAGAGAGGTCAGCGTGCTTGTGAACTGAAGTGAAATACATTGTTCAAATTGACTACACACACGGAGAGTGAGAAACTGGGAGCGAGATCCACACAGGCACACAGACACGCACAAATATGCTAAATTTATTCTGTTGCCAGAGCCCTTAAAGCATTCCACAAATGTATGGTAGCTACTGTGCCGAAATCCTCATGGGTGAGGTAGCAAATAGGCAAAAGAACGGAAGCATTTATAGTGATCTAGATATTTTTAAGAGGATAATTATGCTAAATAATGTGATTGTAATAGAAACAAATGGGGTGGGGCTTTATTACAGGAAAGAAAGGAGGTGGCTCAGAAGCAAGTCCTGACAGCAAAATTATTTCCCCATCTCTAGTGCAAATGGAGCAAAATGGTGGGCTAATTTTCCCCTCTTCCTTTAAGTCAGTCATGCTGATCCACTTATTGCATTGCTTGAACTAGTTTTCCCTGTGTATAAACATGGAAAGACAGCTCAGGCAGCAAACTTACCTCGGGATGCCTTGCAGGGATTCAGTAATGTGCCTGCTTGGCACTGTTTCTTGTATCCCTCAAGGCTCTCTCCCAATCTCTTTGTAAGATCAGCTCTGGCTCAAAAAAAAAAAAAAAAAAAAAGAAAAAAAAAAAAGAAAGAGAGAGAGGACGAAGAAGAGGAAGAAAAAAAAGGAGTCCCATCAAATGATACAGTTCAGCTTCATGTAATCCCTTTTCTAGATGATTCTGATACACTGTTTGGTACAGGATCAGAGTGTGTCGTTCATGTGTGTGTATGTGCGCGCATGTGTGCAGGCACATTGATTATGTCTGTTCAGTATTTATATTCCTGTATAAACCTATATATTATCTTTGCTTACAAAGAGAGGACAAGTTGCTAATTAAGTACTGGTAAATTGAATTTCTTCAAAGTGAAGCTTATAGATCAGAGACCACAGGACTTGGGCTGCTGCTTTGGTTTTGAATTTGGTATTGCTTTATTGAATTTTATAAATACCAACCAAATTCAAACAAAACTGATTTAGATTTCACCTCATCACTTAAAATATATTTTGTAGAGTACAGCCTGTGCAGTAATCCTCTGCTATACTTTAATTTGGTTTTAATTTTATAGGCCCTGTTTTAACTGCATATTTCCAGACCTTTATTTCTCTCACAGCTCTTAGCAAAATGGTAGCTCATAAACACAAGCTCTGCTGTATAGACTTTGCATTTCATCCCAAAGTATTTCCTTTTTTATAGCCATGGTCTTTCCATCTTAGTGCTCTGAGCTTGGGTCACAAATCTCACTGCTATTCCAGTGTGTGACATCTTCGCTCGTTTGCCGCTGCTCATTAACAAACAATACTGCTGTGAAATTGGTTTAATGACAAAGTAATAAAATTGCTATTCTGCTCACAGATTGCCTGAGGCACTTTGAGCTCCTACAAGGCTTACTGTGGGTGCCAAGATACATTAAGCTGCTTATTCGTAAAAACTGCATCATCCGTTTTTTTCACAGGTTTTTTCCTTTCCCTATCTAGCCCCTGCTTCTTTTTATCTTCAAATAAAAAGATATATTTGCTTATGTTCTTCCATGCTGTCAAGTTTTTACTTTCATGCATATTTCTGGAAAATGAAAGTGTATTTCATTTCATTTTTCTTTTTAAAAGGTCACTCTGTCCCTATTCCAAGGTTGTTCCTGGACTCCAAACCCTTTGCAACGCAACATTAAGGGGGACTTATTTTAATATACCGTATTATGTAATTGGGATACTAGATAGAGTTAGTCCTATTTTAGGCATAGCTGGATAAGAGAACTACTTATAGAATGAGTTTCCTTTTTTAAAGAACTGATTCGTGCAATGCAACTATTTTCTGTCAAGGTTTTAAGGCAAAAGCATTTTTTTTGGTTTCTGCTTTAAACGGGAAAATAATTATATCATACCTAGTTACTTTTCATACTCAAATTCTACAAATACTAAAATATGGCAGAGTAATGACAACCAAAAAGCTTTGAGAAGCATGTGGTTTTCATAAAGAACTGAATGTTTTAGAAAGTCTTCCTTTTCTTTTTCTTTACACCCCCTTTTCTTTTTTCATTTGTGTGAGGCCCGTATAGACCCAGAGATTTCCTGCTGGCAGACATTGGTAAAACAACCCAGTTGATCTCTGACAGGTGGACATGTCCTGATATAGTCAGGCATCTTAACACTACCAAAACAGTGTAAACAAACAGTCCTAATTAATACTACTTTCACATTTTAAACAAGTATGCTAAACATTTATATTTATCAGTTTTCATTCAGGGAATAATTGTAATCTCTAAATGCTTCATTGCACTTACATGTGTACATTTGCACACACCTATATAAAGTACTTTTTAGGGAAAACAATGGGAAAAAACGCCCATGTCTTTTTTCCACTTCAATAACAAGTAATTTGACCTGCTGAGTAGCTTAGGAAATGTGGTTTGGGTATCTGTGATGGTTAGCTAGCAGTGGAAAAACTGGTTCAGAAACAATAAGACCTGGTCTGAACATGAATCTCACATACACACCCCGCTGCCCCCCTTCTCTGCTTCAAACCTCAGACTGATCCTCCTTTCAAACATCTCGTGCTTCAGGGCTTCCCCAGGTCAGATTCATTGCAGAATGTGTCTGACCTGAGGAAGCCTCAGAGCATGAGATTTGAATGTAGCAGGCTGATGCAAGCCCAGGAGAGACTCCCAGCCTAGTGAGCACCCCTCGGTGGGATTATCCAAGGTAGGAAGGCCTGCTGGAGGTCAGGAAAGGATTTAAACACGCACAGAGGAAAGTGAGGGATAATGGGAGTCACTACGGCTGAGTTGGGCTGCTGACTCTGCTCAGAGGTGGTCATGAAATACGTTGGGAGATCAGGGAAGAAAAGGGAAATAAAATGGAGGAAAGAGGAAACTGTGAGTCAGAGGTAAAGGATAAGCTGATGTTTAAGACAATTTAACTGGCTGCTGAGAGGTAGACAGGACCTCCAGAAGTGCAGGAATGGAAAACCTGCGAAAGGCTGGCAATTATCCTCTTGGTTGAGGAAGAGTTAATGAGGTTAAAACCCACATATCACAGAAGGTTCAAATCAGAAGTAGATCCTTTTTGTGCCTTCTATAAGTATTTTCTAATTTTCTGTTTCCCTATGACCTTTTTCTGTGCCCAGTAAAAGGAGTGTAGAAAGCATGCTAAAACTGGTTATGGCCCCATGATCTCCAGGTCAGGTATTTTTTCCTCCATGTGGGGTTCAAAACTTCCTGCTGCCTGTTCTAAATTCTGCTATCTAATCCAACAAGTGACTTACAAACTTTGTGTAGCCCAAGCATGTGGGTGTGGGTGCTGTGAGTCTTAGAGTCACTGACTCTCTGCTTAGAAGGGATTTCCCCACTCCAGAGGAAGCTGACAGTTCATGCTCTTTTTGTGCTGCTTGGGAGTTGCAAAGGTGCTCATCATCTTGGTCATGGAAATCAATGGGAGCTAAGCCCTAAGTAGGAGTTAGGAGCACACATGTGGAGATCAGAGTTTTCATATTCCAACCAGGAGAAAACCTACAACGCATCCACTGGAAATACTAATGCAAGATTAATTAAGCTTCTGCTTAATTCTTCTGCTAGGCAGATTTGGGCTGATTTACTGTTCAAAGGGAAAATATTCAACTATCTACTTATCCTAACGTTTACTGGAGATCCTAGAAGTACGTATCAGGCCCCAAGGATACTATACAGAAGCTTCTGAATTACTTTATTTTCCTCTTTGTGAAATATACACTCATAACTTGCTTATTTTTCTATTCGCATTTTAATGGATCAAATCTAGGCCCAAAGTTTGTGTTGTAGAGAGCATATGTATATCTTTTCTTGGACCCCTGTGTAGAGCACAAGCACAATCTGAGAAAAGAATTTGGCCCATATGAAGGGATTGTCAGGTTTTAAAGATGTGGTAATTACAAGCACACAAGGAAGCCATGAAAGTCTGGATGAAAAATTCAAATGAGCCAGCAAAGACACAAATTTGGCTTTGAACTGGGAAAGCTCTTGCTTTGATCCTGATCCTTTTGGGCTGCAACCACAAGTTCTGACAACAAGCCACATGTGTATATTGAATGAGCTGATCGGGCTGACTGAGAGGTGTGTCCACTGCCTGTTCTTGCTACCCTGCATGCTTACATCTGGTCAATATTTTGGTATTTTATATTTTTCGTTTTATTTGCAACTGGTGGCTTATGGTCCTGTGAGCACGGATGACTGAAAAATTTAAAGGTTAAGGGATAAGATGTTGAACACAGTGACACTGAAATTTTGAAAGGAAAATTACTGAGTCTGGGAACTATTCTATAGCAAGTATCTCATTTCTCCTTATCTTTCTTTCCCCAAATGGATAAGAAAATGCCTTTGGCTCTCTATAGGTTCTCAGGTTTAGTATATCTGTGATTTTCCAGACTGACTCAACACACCTCATTTTGCTGTTTTAGAACACTACCTACGAATTTTCCATAGACTTGTTTTGAAAAGCTTCCTCATTGTTTGTAAAGTGATAAATGAAGGAATTGTTTATTTATGAGTAATTAGTGCAGTACCCCCATGGCAGATAACCTGGAACAGATTTTCTGGTGCAAAATTGCTAGAAAGTGTGTCTTTATTAAAACAATCAGGCCAGAAAAATTGTCTGAATGTAGAAGAATACCCCAGTGTAGCTACAACTTTGGTAGGATAGAGATAGGATGATGTGGGCAGCAGCTATCTGTTGTGCCAGCTGTTGTGCAATGGCAAAGTACAGAAGCAGAGGAAGAGGACTGGCTGGGAAGGCCATTGCAGCCAGACTGGTGTGACAGAGGCACAGCAGGAATTGTCCTAGTTTGTCTTTGCAAAGAATCTGATACCTACAGCTGCATCAAAACCCAAATGCAGGAGAAATGAACAGTCTGAAATTAGGTAAAATGTAAAGAAACTCAACTTATTAGATGGACTTTCCATTAAAAGATTTGGTATTTATACATGTCAAGTGTGACTTGCACTGGGCCAGGACAGTCCCACAAGACACTATGCCCCAAGACTCTCTCATGGAGCACAGCTCCCTCAGCTTTCCCCCTGTTCTAAGGGAGCAGCAATTTACTGCTAGCCCACACCAGCTGCCGATAATTCCAACATCTTCTCTCCTCCCCCAAATCCGTTCATAGCAGCTTGTATTTTGAGAGTAGAGGGGAAGAATCTCCTCAAGAGATAACACATTGAAAATAAATGTTAGCTTCTATAAAAGGTACAAGCTTAAGTATGCCATGCCCACTGAATTTATTTAAGGATACAAGTTCCTTTAAGCAAAATGTCAATATTTCATTTCCTTCAAACTATGAAACTATGTTATTTTAGTTGAGCATTAAAGCAACTCTCTGGTTTTATTTGCTAATTGCAATAAGCCTTCTCAAAGGAATGTGATTTGACAGTTTTTTTAAATGCAGATGACATTAGATTTTGGTCTACAGAGTAAACCAGAAAAATGTTTGCTGAAGGTTACTAGACTTACTTTTCCAAACTCCCCAAGTATTATGCTTTATGAAGGACTGTGTCATTCAGTTATACTTGCACCTTGACAATGATAACTAGCATGGTGCCACGGAAACCGGAAAAATGCATTTAGGGCTGGGCCTATGCATCAGAGAACAGAATCAATCTTCCTAATTAACTGCAAATTAGCAATCCCAAAATGAGTGGGATCAACCTGTCTTCACTGGCCAAGAATCATGTTAAGTATATAGCTTCCTCTAAGTGCCTCTAAATTACATTTATGCCTGTATAAAGTAACATTCTTTTAATCTAATGCTGCATTAATGTCACTGATCTGAAAGTT
Source organism: Coloeus monedula (assembly GCF_965178545.1). NCBI lineage: Eukaryota > Metazoa > Chordata > Aves > Passeriformes > Corvidae > Coloeus > Coloeus monedula. Next base: position 34,064,563 of record NC_138786.1, on the reverse strand, counting down.
ATTGCACAGTTTTAAATTTCAGCAGATAGGTAGACAGATAGAAAGATAAACAAATTAATAGACAGTTATGGAGATAGCCTGATATTTTGTTATTCAGGGCTCAGAGTAGCTCATAAATCACACTGAAGCCACAAACAAGGTACTAATTAGCATAAGTCTCTGTAAAGAAAAGTTTCTGTTGAATGGAGAAATTCTTTAAGGCCACTGAGTAGTAGCTATTAATAAAGATAAAAATAGTAAATGCAGAATGGAAGATAAAATGCAAAAATGGGACACAGTAGATATTTGATTAATTCCATCCCTAATGATCAAAATCTCCAAATAATGTTAGGCTAAAACTAACATTACTGATATACTGTTTTTACTCTTTAGGGTGTATGATCAAAAAATCTCGGGTATTGTGTGAGTACAAAGGACTGACCTTGGGTGAATTAGCTTAATTAGTTAATGCTTGTAAAGCACTAGATGGGTGTTAAGTATTAATTAATTATTAATTATTATTGGGTAAAGATGGGATTTGGAATCCCATCGCTCATACATGTGCCCTATCCTTCATGCAAGAGCTTCATGGGGGCCCCACTGCTCTCTGCTTGCCTGCATGTCTCACAAGTCTCAGCAGAGTTTGGCAGCCCCATTCCAAGGAGAGGGAAATGGGGAGACAGTAGGCACTTTGTCCTGGAGGCTGAGTGAAAAGCTAGATAGAGAGACTTTATTTTCAATTTTTTTAGTGTCTTGCTTTGTGATTTGATGAGAAAATTTGCAGGTTTTAGCTAAGCCAAATTCTCAGTGCAAGTTCCTTAAGGAACTGATGCTCAGATGAATGTCCAAGTTTATCTGCATGTAATGTGAGATTCAAAATGCTTTCCTTTCAGTGCTGTTTTTTTCAGTGCTTTTTTTTTCTTTGTCTTCTTTTGCCATTACCTCATAAAGGTCGTTAACCTTTTTATTATCATGATTTATACCATTTAATATTTAAAGAGAATAGTTAGTTTTAAATTACAGAGGATCCCTGACGAGCTCACAAAATATACCTTCTCGAAATTATTCTGAGGTATCCTTCCCAGTCACCTTTGCCCAGAGCTGTTCTTGATCAAATGTTGGTAAAATTCATTTTAGGTTTATTTTCAGGGTTATTCAAATATTAGTTATTATAAATCCCACTAAAACACTGGCTTTCAGTCTAATATTTTCCTTTCATTTTAGTATGATACATAACTATTGGTAAATGACATTGAAAGGAATGTAACATTTACCTACGTTTCACTTCACATTAGCATTGTCCAATTTCTCATGTTTTAAATTTTTCTGCCTGACTGCAGCCTAGAAGAAAATACATGCTGGAATAATTATATGAACAATTTAGATTTAACATATTGAATAGCAGAAGAGATCATGCCCGCCCATTTGTATTTTTTCTCCCTTTCTCCATGCTAGTCTGGAAGATGAGTAATTTCTCTCCTTAGAAGCATACCTAATAAACAAAGCTCTAATGCTTAGAAGGGAGTGAGGGGAGGAAAGCGCTTTATTACTACTGTTAGATCAATACACAAAAATCTCAGGATGATAGGGTAATTAAAACACGCACAAAGTAATTCATCAACTTTCACTTGCCTTTTGAACCAGCTTTTTGATCCCTGATGTTTTTACTTGCCGGAATTCAAGACAGCTCCCAGCCAGCATTTCCCACTTAGCTTACAGCCCTGGTTTTCATTCACAAACAAGAAATTGTGTTGGCCTTGCAACGCATATGCTTCATGTTTTTTCATCCCTTCCCTGCTCTTTGTCTGGTGTGAGATGCTAGCTAGCAGTGAAATTTACCTAAGAGCTAAGAAAAAGGGGAAAAACAATCTGCGCTGTTTGACAAGTGAGAAGTTCAGCATCTACTCAATCACTGATAATTTTATGCTGCTGGTTATTACACTTGGATTGTTTGTAAGTGCTCCTATTACAAAATGAAATAACCACTCCTGCTGTAATGAATAGACCAAAGAGTGTTTGAAACATTTTCATGATTAAAAATAATATTAAAACTTTCTTTGAGTTATCTAGTGGAAATGTCTCATTTCAGCTGGGGGCTGTGAGGAGCAGCGTTCGCACCACAGAGCACCACTTCCTGCGCTCCCAGAGTCGACTGTTATGATAATTACCTTACTGGCATTCCTGTTTTGTTTCCCAGACCCCCAAATGTTTCTTTTCTAATGACAGAGCTCCAGTTGAGGCACTTAAAATGGAACCAAATACTTCTTAGAAAAAATTCAATTCCATACTGATTAGCAAAAATTTTAAATATGACTTCAGTTGAGCTTGGCTATTGTTACAGGTAAGGACTGTGGATCACTGAAAGCAATGGATTTAGGTCTTCATAGGAGTTGATTGTGTATTAATGTAGCAGAAAGGCTAGGAAAGATTTATGCACTGAATAGGCTCAAGTTCCTGCAGAAGATTTAATCATATTTCTTTGCTTACACAAAACACAACCTCCCTTTGTTATTTATCATTTGCCCTGTAAATACCTGCTAGCCTATAAAATCCTCTGTTATTATCTTGTGTTATGATGATGCACAGGGTGTCAGCTAGGGATCAGTCTCCTTGTGCTAGGCTAAATGTACTGATCAAATAATAGAGTCCCCACTCCAAACCTTTCCCAATCTGCATATCAGACAGAGCTCACAGGGAGATGTGAGAGGGTGGTGGTGGTTTGGGAGGATTAAGTAACAATAAAACAAACAATTTAGCATAAAAAGTAAGAGTCACTTGCCTAACAAAGACAGATGGGAGTGATTTAAGGCACAGGTAGAGAGGCAGACTCTAAAGAAGCATTTCAAAGGGTGTAAAGGCTAGTTTTAGATGGTTGACAGGGAAGAATCTCTCCACACAAGATGGGGTACATCAGTACAATGACAATGGGTTGCAGTTCTTGGTTTGATTTTTCCAGTCACGAAATAAATAAACCAGGGTACCAAAGTCAAAGAGAGAAGCACAAGCTTCTCCATGACAGCAGCCCAGATTTTTTACAGGAATTTAAAAAATATCTCTGCACTGTTTTTTCTGTACTCCCTGACCAATAGAGAGCCTTGGTTGCAATCACTGGTGCCCCAGTCTGCTGCTATCACTTTTGACTGGCCTTAGCAGGGGCTTTACAGTGGGACCACACTAGTAGTCAGCTGGTTTTTTTGGTGTTAAGATAGCCATTTAGTTCTAAGCAAAATGTTCAAGAAACCCAAAACTTTAAAAGCATCTTACACCATTGCAACTAACTAATTTCAACTAAAATGCAATTATTTCCATGAGACCTAGCTATATATACCTGGCACACTTTGAGCCTAAGTGGCTTATGTAAATATGCCTAGCTTATTTTCCATAGAACTTGAACTGCTAAGTCACTATAGACTTTAAAAAAAACCCCAAACTTGGGGTTGCTCCCCCTTATTTTTCTTTCACAAGATGAAATACAATATTCAACAGATTTATGAAAGGAAACCAGATTAAGTGGTGTATTTCACAACTGCTAAAAAGCAAACCAAATAATATCTGCCATTTATTGAACATCTTATTCTGAAGAATAATCCAGCTTGGTTTCAGATTTTCAAAATTAAACATCCAAAATATTCACTCCTGGGATGAAATTAACTATGAAAATTTCTGCTCGGAATCTAGTTATTTCAAAAACTTACTGGTCACTGAAAATAGGTGCATTATAATGATGTGTCATCCACTATTACTGTAATAGGAACAGCTAATGAATAACAGAATTATATTTAAAATGAATAAAAATTATGAAATTTGATGTGGCAAATGTGGTATACATTCTTCAGTAAGCAAGCTTTAAATGAAATACAATTTTTATTGGAAGATAATCCATTCTAGCAATAAACTCAAACCCACAATTTTTGCAGCCAAAAATAGCAACTTTGCTGACAGTCTTCTCTGAGCCTTAAAAGCAACAGTCCATCACACAAAATATATTTTTATTTCTGATAGCTCTCAGTTTCTGCATATAAAGAAGAGGTTATTGTAGTACCTAACATCACAAAGTATGACAGCATTATTATTGATGTTTTTAGATGGAATAACTGAGGCAGAAAGAAGCAAAGTGACCTGCCTAAGCAGCTCAGAGACACAAGAAAGAAAATGCCCTATGTCTGTTGGGTCCCAGCATACAATTCTCTTGGCTACACTGCCACTTTTTATGGCTGCTATTATGGATTACTTGATCTTAATGTTTGAAATTCTAGGGTCTCAATAGGATAAATTCTATTTATCCCAGAATACATCTTATGTATTTTCGATTGCCTTATTTAATACAGGTTTGATATCTTAAAAATAAACAACTTGTAGAAGTCAGAACAAAACACATACAAATGTTTGTGTGTTGCAAAGAATAGGAACTGTATTCTTCCATAAGTATGAATTCAGTAGAGGACATAAAAATTTCCTCTCTTTAAGACCTTTCAATCTCAAGGGTTTGCCAATCTATCCTTTTCTCTAAATCTTATTCTCTGTCATTGATCATGGCCTGATTTGTGGATGTAAGAAACATCATACTATAAAGAAGTTCTTCTGGCACGAACTCCTCATTCTCAACTGACTCTCCATCTTATAGTTAGTGGAAATAAACATGGAGCCAATTCATGCAGTTCTGTACTCAGACAGACATCCTCTGATTTGAGCAAGGCCTGGCAGGACCTCCCCTGGGATGGAGGCAGTCCCTGTTGTGATGTGGGCGTTGTACCATCATTGAGCTTCCCTGCCACGCAGCACATGGGCTACCAAGCATTTTCCTAACAGTTGTTACTAGTCCTGGTGAATCTGCCCCTATTCCTGGTGCTGTGAGGAGATCCTTGCAGCAGGATATGCCCTGCTTCATTTGAAGGCTGCACCTGACTTCATGTCCAGTTGAGAAGGATATGGATATAACTGTCCTCTACCTTTGCTCTAGACCAAGCATTGTAATCAACACTATTTATTACACAAATGCTTTTGCATGGCATATAGATTTTGTTGTCTTAGAAATGAAAAGTTTCACAGGAGCTGAGAAAAAAAATGAACCAACAGCCCCCCAAGCCCCCCCTTCCCAAACCACCCCCCCAATTATAAATTATGAAGAGAAAAATGCTTATCTCCCCACATCCATGCTTGAACAATTCACAGAGGGCTGACCGCGTTTTCATCCAGCTGACCAAGACCAATGTAACTGTAGGCTTGTGCTGAGGTGTAAGGTGTACCAAAAAATATTGCACTGAAAAAAGGACAGGTAAAATATTTGGACAAGGATCACATCCAATCCAAATCTAGCCTCATAAGAAAATAAAACCTGAATTTTTCATAGACCATCTTGGGCTTTGGCACTGCAAGTTCAGTATTATGGCCTAAGAGAATAGGAAGAATGAACCAAAAATCTCAAAGCAATATGCACTTGTTAAAGAAATATTGCCTCAGACCTAGCTATATAGCACTGTGACTGTGAGCTAACATATTAAATTCTCTTTAATTCAACAAGTACTTGAGTAATACCTTTGCAAAAATTTTCACACTTCCAACCACAGTTGCTGTGTTTCTTCTGAGCAAATTGAAAACACTAACTATAAGAGCACATAGAGGAATTGTTTCATATCACATTCCCTCACAAACTCTCACAGTTACTGACTTCCTGAGATATTCAGTCTCAAAAGTTGAAGTTGCTGTGCCCTCCTTGAAGAAGAGGTTGGGTTCATCAGCTCTGTGAGGGACCAGAAGTTAGGGCACAGCGACAGTCTCAAGGAGGATAACTTGAAGTGTGAATATACACTATATCAGCTGTTAATAATGAGCTGTGCATGCTCTCCAAAAGAGTAAATCAGAATTATCCCACCTTCGAGAGGTAAATTGTCTCAGAAATGCTGCATTTATCATGGAGAACACACGTATAAGTAATTACCACAAAGTGTCTGTCAAGATAAAAGTGCACATTATACTTCCTGGTAGGTTTTGTGCCCATAAAACCTGTTGTGTGACTCTCCTAAGATAGAGAAAAGAAGGAGAGAGAGATTGAGCCTGCTTTGTCACCTGTAGTGTCTGGAATACAAATGTAGTCAGGAAGTGATGGATGAAGTAAAAGAACTTCTCAGTTTTTTGTTAGTCTGATTCCTCAGGTTCCACAAGAGCCAAGATTTCACCTGACTGTGCTAAGAAGGAGTTTTTCTGATCTTGATTCTATTTCTATTCAGGATATGGGTAGACAATCATAAGCAAATGATTTACTATTCCTCAATAAGAGAGCACTCATCAGCTACACCTCAGTAAGTGACTGCTAGTCTGAGCTCATTATACAGCAAAATATGTTTGTATGTACCACTTCTTGGGGGATAAATACAAGAGATATTGAGGAATTTACTCTTTAACCAGGCATCAAGTGTAAAAGACAAGTGAACAATGTGCATGGGACAATGTGGGGTGCTTTGACAAAGGATGCTATGGTCTCATGACATCCTAGCCCAAAGCTTGTTTTGGACTGAACTTTTGAGGATAAAAAGTAAACAGAGACAGGGCATAATCACTCTGATTTGGGGTAAGCAGAATTGGGCCCAAGTTCATCCTGCATAATGTCGAACATTGGAGAGTCACTCCCACCAGCAGCAAAGAAAACTAGGTACTTTCATAGAGCAGGTTAACCTGTGATCCAGACTGCTCTGTGAAGTACTCTTCTCCATCTGTGTTGATTAGAATAGAGAAACAATACTCTTAATTTAAGTGCTCACTTAGCTGCTTAATGTCAGCTTGAATAAGAGTGGATGAGAACCAAGAAAATTGATCAAAAGCATAGGTCACCTTTTGCAAGGTATTAGGCGAGCTACGATGTTGAGCTTAATGTAGAGCAGCAGAATTTTAATAGTACAGTGTCAAACTGGGAGCTTCGTCTCATAAGCAAATAAAAAATTGAAAAGCATTCTATCCTCCATGTCAACAATTTGTAGAGACAGACAGAAGAAACATGGCAAAGGTAGGAAACATAAGAACTAATCCCCACTTTGCAGCATTGAACCACCACAGTAAACTGTTTCTGGAGCTAAATGTGAGCCCAGCACAGAGAGATAAGTCAGAATCATTTCCCTGGGGGCTAGACTGCTGCAATCCAGAAGGACAATAGACAGGCAACAGATCAGTTAAGAGAAACAACAGCTAAGCAGGAAAGGCTACACACCAAAGAAGCCAGGGACTTACAGCCAGAATGTATAGGTGCCACTCCAGCAATAACATTGACACTTAAAGCAATAGCAAGGAAACAATCACTCCCAGCTCGTACACAGTATCTGAAGAGTTGTGACAGAGCTAAACTGACTTAACTACAAAACATCACCCAGAACACCCTGCCAGTACCAGGGTAAGAGGGATTCCCGAAGATTCATTCGCATTGGAACTGCCTTAACCTGGTGAGAAGATTATATAAAGAGTATAGACTTCCAGCATAAAACCAACCAATAGTATGAAGACAGCAGCAAAGTAGAAGAAAAAAGGAATATCCATAGAAATAAGGATTTGAAGACCTGCTCAAAAGTCAGGACACTTGAGGTACTTTGATGTCTCAAAAATTGTAGGAGATGGCATGGGTGCCACATCTCCAGATTGAACTGTATGCTCACAATTTCTGGTCCTCAGTTGAATGCTTGTTGGCACAAAAGTCACAACAGCCAGTAATTGTTAAAAACAAAAAGTAATAACTCACTGAAACTCAGAGGAATAGTCACAGGCTGTAAGCAGAAAGAGCTTGGAGATGGCCCCAGGAAGTCATTCTGCATTACAGGTAGCATGAAGCCTAGTTGTTGCTGCAGAAGCTCTGTAAATAGCTCTTCTGACACTCAGCCAGATAATTTGGGAAGGATTTTGTGTACCAGCACACAGTACATGAAACACCTATTAACTTCATTCATTCCCCAGCCAGGACAGGGCTAAGCAATCTCCAACCATTCCATGCAAGTGCTGCGTCATAATTCAGTCATCAGGAGGTGCTTACAGAATCAGGAGCCATCAGCAAGTGCTGCTGCCTGAAGTCGAAGCGCCTCACCTCCGTGACACATCAGAGCATCAAAGGCTCATAAAGAGAGTGCCCCCAGGCCACTCCCAAATTCAAGTCTTCTGTGTGGCAGTACTGCTAAACCATTGAGATAGCTTCACTTCAGCTGTCAGAACTGGGGCTCTTTTGCTGTCTGCGTGTAAAAGCACCATTTTCAGGCTGTCTGAAAAAATAAAATTATACTGGGAGCAGGGAGAAAGAACTGCAAAATGATGCTTTCCCCTCGCATAGCAAACCTCTCAAACTAATCAGTCATAGGGGAGGCCAGGTGTCATTTTTGACATATTATTTAGCATCTCTCTCTTTGTTTTATTCTTTTCTAGACCAATGCTGTTTTACTAATTAAGGAAAATGAAATTTCCAGTGCTTGAAATTCAGGGGTGGCCTCCTCTGTGAGCCAGTTTCCCGGTTCTCCATGAACAATTCAAAAATAGAATCAAGTTGGGTTTGTTGTTTCGTTTCTTTTAATTGGTATCAGTTTGTCTAGTGCACAAATGCACATGGATGTAATTTAGTGAACTTCAGTCTTCCTCTTGTGGCAAATTGATAGGAAAATTTTATTATGAGTGGAACAATGACTACAGGGAGTGAGGGAGAATCTTGGAGAACTACACGTAATTCGGTTGACTAAATGTAATACCTGCATTATCTCAGTAGCTAATGAAAACAGTGCTGAATATTGGCAAAGCCTAAACCATTTTTGATTCCAGCTCCTGTCAAAAGGACACTCCATAAATCATACCTGAATTTTATTTAGTGTCAGGAGCCAGTAATCTGACAGAGTGCAATGAGGTGTTTGGGCCAAAAGCTGTATACCAAGTCATGTGCTCCATAGCTTTGTAATCACAGGGTCACATAATCCATCTATGGATTTTAATAAGTAACTTATTATGTTCCCTTTAGTGTTAATTATTTTACACATCACTTGTTCCTGGTTTATTGACACAATTTAATATCTTTATCATATAAAATTACCAGTATAGCCAATTGGTATTTATTATAAATGAGTAGCCTGTGGAGACATTCTGTTATTTCCTTTTTATTCCAAAATGTAAAAGATACAACAGGGTCAGCATCATATTAGACCTTGATTATCTTTGAGATGCAGCCAGTCTCTACGAGCCTTGTTAGGGATAGCAAGGTCAGAGTTATTGATGATGATTGGTCAGCAATTTTCAAGTGATTTTTCTTTTTTATCTGCTTGTCTTTATACACCTGAAAAAGGGCCAGATCCAAAACACTCTGGGTTTCATTCTGCTAGCTGCTGTTAATCTGTAAGAGAATACACAAATACCCTGCAGGAATGGGATCTAAATACCTAACCATCATCTGTCTAGAAAACAATATGAATCTTATTTATTTTAGCTAATGGAAAATATTTTTTCTGGTTCCAAATGCTAGCCTTTTGCATCAAGTTTTCCAGCTTCTTTACAAACTGTGATGCTTACTTATATTTTAAAGAAATTTTAATTAAAGTATATGCTCTTAAACATTTTAAAATAAAATAATAACACATTTTTATAAAATATAAAGTTTCAATCAAATCCATATCCCTTTAACTACCCATTCTGCAATAAGAATCCTAACTGAGGGTGAAGGTGTGTGTTACATTTCTTGGAGGAAGGTGAGTCTGAGCAGTCTATTACTTTGAACTCTGTCTCATTCATTTTTCTCATGAACATTTGAACAATTTAACTTTTCTCCATGAATGTTTGTTGATAAATTCTTTCCAAGCTCATCCACTTAGCAATAGAACAGCGATTTTTCAGGTGGAGAAAGTGGGAGGAATCTTTACTACTGTCTTCCTGCCTTACTTTGAACATTTGTGCTGTCAGACTCATACCTTTGCACCAAGCACTACACTCCAGCAGTCCCGGCAGAGGTAGGGTAGGCAGCAGCTATCCTAGAACTGCTTATGTTAGGACTTTCCCCTTGTTGGATTAGGAATGGCATAAACTACATATCAGGACTATATTCTTGTAGCTCCCTACCCTGTTCCAGTGCTGACTGGCTCATTAACACATTGATAATATATGAAGACAAATACAAATATTGCACTGCTTTAGAAATAAGCGAGAAGTTAAAATTTCTTGTACTGTCCTTCCCCATCTCCCCAGCCAGTCAGGAACCTGAAGGAGTCCCTAACTGTAGGTTTGCAATCAAGCAATGAACAAATGTCCCCATAAAACAGTTACTCAGTGTTTGTGAAAATAACACCGAGAACCGGTCACAAATAATAGAAAACTGTCGAATGTGAGAAAAGATAAAAGGCACTGTCAAATCCACAGTCACATAGGCTTTGCAGTCAGAGGGCTGAGCTCCACAAAGAACAGGTAGAAATATGACTGTGATGCTTGGTGCTCACGCTGCACAGAGAGTTTGGCTAGAATAAGAGCTGCTTTACCCTGACAGGGTTCTGGGATAATCATAATGTTGATGCAAGAATATTTCTCCTTCAGCCTTCTGACTTGTTCCTTCGGCACAGGACTGGTTCCCATTCTTGTTCTTCCATAGACTCATGTACTAGGATCTAGGTATTCCACTAATTTATGATTGTTCTGCTGTTCCTTAATATAGACCCATGTGCATATGGAGTTACTGTTCTCCAGATAAGATGGAATTTTAAAAATCTCATCTTAGCTAAGATCTCATTTTTCTACTATACTTTCTAATAGTGATATTTCAGGGAAAGACCTGCTGTAAGAGAACCGGGAAAAAAAATAAAAGGTAAGTCTCCTGTTTTTCCAACTTGCCTATTCCTAATTCAGTAAGTTGTTCCTGCACTGTCCATGAGAGAATGAAAACTTGAGAACATCCTTCCTTTTGTTAGTAAAACTGTTGTACAGCTATTTTCATGGAGACAGTGATCAAAAATCATGCCATATGGCTTAGGCAACCAATGGAAAAATGGAAAAAGTGAATAATGATGCATGTGGGGAACTGATTTTGCAAGCCATCCCAGGCTCAGATTTATTTACGTAAAACACTCATTGAGTAATCAACAAATGAACAGAAAAGCAAAAAACACCGACTCTGTCTGAATTAAGTCTGTATTAAGAAGAGATTTCTTCACTCTATCCCTAACTGTGTTTCCATTCTTTAAAAACTCCTGGGCAAAATCAAAAAAATATTGGGGAAAAAACTGACCCTGGTCGGTCAAATTGCTAGTACATATTAAGAGAGGGAGATGGAAGTGCAGCAGGGTTTGGTCCTCCATCCTTCACAGCATAATCTCACCTATTGAATCATAGCATGGTTTGGGTTAAAAGGGACTTCAAACACCATCTAGTTCCACCCCCAGGGACACCTGGAATGGGCAGGAACACCTTTCACTAGACCAGGTTGCTCAAAGCCCCATCCAACCTGGCCTTGAACACTTCCAGGCATGGGGCATCCACAACTTCTCTGGAAAATCTGTTCTAATGTTTCACCACCCTCACAGTAAAGAATTTCTTCCTAATATCTAATCTAAATCTATCTTCTTTCAGTTTAAAACCATGTGCTGGTTTTGTCTGGGATAGAGTTAATTTTCTTCACAGTAGCTAGTATGGGGCTGTGTTTTGGATTTGTGCTGGAAACAGCATTGATAACATGGGAATGTTTTCAGTACTGCTGTGCAGTGCTTACAGAGAGTGAAGGCCATTTCTGCTTCTCACTCCACCCCACCAGTGAGGGGACTGGGGAAGCACAAAGAGTTGGGAGGGGACACAGCCAGGACAGCTGACCACAAATGACCAAAGGGATATCCTACACCATATGGCACCATGCTCAACATATGCAGTGGTGGGAAGAAGGAGGAAGGCGGGGTGCTGTTCAGAGTGATGCTGTTTGTCCTTCCAAGCCACAGTTACATGTGATGGAGCCCTGCTGTCCTGGGAATGGCTGAACACCTTCTTGCCCATGGGAAGTGGTGAATTAATTCCTTGTTTTCCGGTGTGAAGCTTTTGCTTTACCTATTAAACTGTCTTTATCGCAACCACAGGTGTTCTCACTTTTCCAATTCTCTCCCCCCTCCCACTGGCAGGGGGGAATGAGTGAGCAGTTGAGTGGGGCTGAGATAAGACTGAAGTTAAACCATGACAAAGGTTGCCTCTTGTCCTGTCGCTGCACACACTGACAAAGAGCTCCTCCCCACCTACCCTGTAGGCTCCCCTTAGGTACTAGAAGGTGCTGTAAGGTCTCCCCAGAGCCTTCTCTTCTCCAGGCTGAACAACCCCAACTCTCTCAGACTGCCTTCATAGGAGGGGTGCTCCAGCCCCCTGATTATCTTTGTAGCTCTCCTCTGGACCTGCTTGAGCACATCTATGTCCTGCTTGTGCTGAGGGCCCCAGGGCTGGACACAGTACGCCGGGGGGAATCTCTCAAGAGGTAAGTGGAGGGGGAAGATCACTACCCTCAAGCTGCTGGTCACGCTTCTTTTGATGCAGCCCAGAGTACATTTGACTTTCTGGGCTGTGAGTTCACTGCCAGCTCATGTTCAGCCTCTGATCCACCAGTACTCCTGTATCCTTCTCTGCGGGGCTGCTCTCAATAGGTCCGGGTCCTCATGGGATTTCAGAATGGTGAAAAGCATTTTACAATGCCATGGTGGCTGATGCTGCTCTTCAGCAGCACACCTCCCTTCACTGACTTGAGAGAGAAACCACATCTTCTGGCAAGCACCTTGGAACAATGCTCTTTCTGAAATATAGGCCATTTCCTCTCATAAGTACTGTACTGAAGCCACCATGATGATTTGTCACTATATTTATGTCTTCACGTGGGAACTTTTGCCACATTTGCATTCTGCTTTCTTGAGATAAAAAGCTAATGCTAACTCATGGCACCACCACTCCCTCACTAATAGCTGTTAAAGTTTCTTTGCTTATCAGTGTTTTTCAAGGAAGTTCACAACTTGAGAGGTCGACTTTAAACAGATTGAAACATTAGCTTGTAGTGACAAATATAAAAGATAAGATATGTCTGGAAACACATGGAAAATGTGGGAAATATCTTTCTCTTGTTTACCTTGTGAGGTAGAAAAAGAGGAATAAACCTGTTCATGTTCCCAATCAAATACTAGAACAAAGCAGGTCTCAGACAAGGGCTGGGACACAGCAGCAAGTCTGAACTAAATGAATAGTCAGCAGCAGCAATGATTATGAGTCACATACAAAGAAGGGAATATGTTTTCTACTATAATCACAATAAAACAATGAAGTAGGAAATGGAACTTGAAGCAAGCGCAGCAAAATGTTCTGAAATAGAAATTTTAAAGCACTGCTTTTTCTATTTTCTCTGCTGATAGTTTTCTTCTTTTTTTCTTTTTTTAAATCAGAGGAAATCTGGATTGTTCACACTGGAAAGAAGATATGTTTCTCTCTTTGCTGGTAATCTAAGATATCTCCTGCAAAAGAACTTGGTCTGTGACTAGAGAATCCCCTCTCCTGCCATGCAAACTCTCTCATTCTGACATTTTTCTATATCCAAAGCTCTCCAAACCCTGTGAACCTGCAGAAAATATAACTAAAATAAATCTCAAAACCTAATATTTTCATGTATGAACTATTTGTACTGACAATATGATTTCACTGCAGTGTGAGGTTTCAGGTAAGTATTACTAGACCCTTTCTCTTGCAGAGGGAAGAACTGAATTAAAGAGTAATTACCTCTCAGAGCAGTGACTTACATGTTTCGAATCTCAAGGATAAGCCAAGGAGAGCTATTAGAGTGTATCATGCTGGGAGAAGTGAAAAAGCTTAACCTTTTGGAAATTCTTCAATGAAAGGTCCAGGCCCAGTGCTATGTCCCTAAATTCCCTCCCTTTGTTGTGTTTCAGGCTGGGACCAGTGGAGGGGACAGAGATGAAGAGGCTGTTCTCAATTCACAGGGGACCTGTTTGGGCTGAGAGAGCTGAGGAGTCCAGCATCACCAACTATCTAGAAAAAATGACCCAGAAGAGGTGTTTAAAAAAAAAAGTTTAAAAAAAGGAGTTAAAAAGAAAAATGTAGGGGAGGAAGAAAATTCACCGTTATTGTGCGTTAGAGACTTAAATACTTGAACAGATTCACACGGTCAGACTGTGTCATAATCAGAAACAAATTCCTTGTTTTCCAGGAGCTGCCTCAACTAGCTCTTTCCTGGAAATCTCCAAGGAAAAACTCCCCCAAGAGCAGGGAGGCAGAAACAAGGCCCTGTGGCTGTATTCTGGAGTTCTCCCTCCTTTCCCTACCTACCCTGCAACTTGGCACTGTCTCGGCTAACATAAACAAACCTTCGAATATAAATAGTAAAATATTAGCAACTTTCAGGCAGTTTCTTTTGGGTGAGCAGTAAAGGCTTGGCAAATGTCTTCTCAAGCAAGCCCAGTGAGAATTATTGCTGTCATTAGGGAACCAGTCTCTGGCGAGTCCTTGCCTGCAGTGCTAGCCCAAGAGAGGGGGAACCTTTTAAATTAATCTAGGTGCAGAAAAGAAAACTAATGTGGGGGAGGGGAGATGTTGCCAGCAGTTGAAGTCTGATGGAAAATTTAGTGTGATAACAGTATATTTCCTGATTATGGAATGGTTTCTGTAGGTTTGGTTTCACACAAAGGAAAAAAACCTGCCAAACAGAAAAGTGAGCAAATATGGTCTCTATTATAAATACTTCTGCACAGAAGTGCAGAAAGAGAAACCTGTGCCCAATGCATGATTTTTAGACAGTGGGATTTATTATCCTCTCTCCTGATGGGTGGGAGAAGGATAATGAAAATCCCAATTATCAAGAGGGATGGAAAGCTTTGTTGTATATCTGAATAGGGCAATGGAATAATTGCTGATTTCTGAACAGGGGATGCACTGTATATGCTGGGGATGGCTGCATTTCTCCTCCCTCCCCAGTGAATCTGGCTACCTGCTTATTTTTGTGTGAGTTTATTTGAATTACACAACTTGGTACATTCCTTTATTGTTCTTCATTAAATACAATCAGGAATATGAATTAGATATGACAACACTTCAAATAAATACATATCCTGTGATAATACAGAGGAGATCCTTATTTCCAACTTCCTTCACACAGTGAAATGATGAGACACAAAGGAGCTAATATAGTTGAACTTAAGGAGGTTTCTATTAAATCTCTCCTTGAGCTGGCAGTCCTTTCTTTTCCTTTCCCCTTTCCTCTCTGCTTTGTTGACTTTTAAAAGACTCTGGTTGTTATTTGCACAGTGTTTCTGGAAACAGCATTATTTTGGACAAGGGTTACTCTTCCCAGAAATGCTTATCGGGCACAGCAGGGGACAGAGAAATTGCAATTTTAGTGTCAGAATAGGCATTTCAACAATCAGTCCCAACACTTCTAAACACAGGAAGCTGGCAATGCTGCCTCTCTTTCCAAACACAAGTGGTGCAGTTGCACACTCAGCGCTGATACATCCAGCTTCCTCCCACACCCCTAATTCCAAACACAGAGACTTTTTTTTTTTAAACTTGCACCAGTATCAATCAGGAAAACTGTGCTAAAGCCAGTGATGTTTCACCAGTGAAAGCAGAACTGCAAGTTAATGGAAAATCAAGTCTTTTTAAAATTCATTCAACTTACTGTACAATCTTTCTGGTTCAACCTGAAGATCATGACTTTTGAAAGGGCCTCAGCCTGGCCTCCTTTCCTAGAGATGCAATTTTGCATCTGCAATCGGTTTAAACCACAATTTAATTACAGTCATAAACCTTGCCAATTACACATCCAAATGTCTGATTTGTGAAGCAGTTGGGTAGTTAGGTAACCACATATAGGACTTGCATTGAAAGTGAACTTTGAGCCTAGATGCAAAAGTTAATACTAAAATTTGTTGTTTCAATTTTTCAATATTTGATGCTTGTTTCTCTCTTTTGGTTTTTATTTTTTATTTTCTGAAAGGTGTGACTGTGATGACAAGGAGGAAAACTGAGCTCATCAGAACTAGTTAGAGACAGAACTAGCTAGACACACTACTTGGAATGAACTTGGTTATATTTGTTAATATCTTTAACAATGATGTTTTTGATGGCTCATCCAAAACATCATGGTTGGAAGACAAAACACTAATAAAGGAAATTTTCCCTGCAGGCTAGCTGGACTGGAAGCATACAGCTTTGCGTGACACTTTCACTAGCCACAGATTTGCTAAGAAAAGGATTGTAAGGCACTACTACATGAAGTAATTTGAAAGTTGAAGCAATAAAGTACAGTGTAAATAATTCAATTTTTGGAGAGAGTGGGGGCAGTTGAGCTTGTCTTAAGTGGGTGGATCAAGCAGATCTATTACTGGCAGTGGAGGCTGCATCAGTAAAATTCATCTTCTGAAACAAAATGTTTCTTCTTTAGACATGGTAACACTATGTAGAAATAGCATTTCACACAGCAGCTTTTCATATTAAATTTATAAACATACGAAATTGCTGACTAGAGAAAGGATCCTTTGGTTCATCAAGCCTTTTCTTTCAGTATATTTCATCCTCAGCTCCCTGGTTTATCACTATATCCTTCAGTCCTTTCTCTCCTGAGATAAAAATGTCCAGCTGTCTCTTAAACTCATTTAGATTACTTGCTTCACTGGCCAATTATTCCATATGTTTACTACTGTTTCAGGCAGAATTATGTTACTCAATTCCCAGTTTACTCTTGATTTCCTAGATTTGCAACGTGTTTCCAAGGTCTGGACTACTGATTTTAAGAAGTAGTGTTCATGTTTTGTATTGTTAAAAGTATATAGAAAATTTTAGTATCCTTAGCTATTCCTTAGAGTTCTTACACACAGTTAGATAAGTAGTCATCTTTCCTATGAACAACAGAAGTAGATCAAAGCTAAATCCATGTCTTTAGCTTTATTTTCCTCCTGAGTTTATACCCTCTTCTTCTTTCAATGAGTCCCTCCAAGCTCTCAAGCAAGAGAGGTGTCTAATGACTCCTTGAGACAGGGGCACTCACTGAAACTAATAGGTTCATCTCAGAGGCACCTACCTTTTTTTTTTTTTTTTCTCTGCCAGTGAGAATAGACCTATCGTTTCTGGGTTTTTGTGACAAATATTTTCTTAAAGGGATATATCAAAGTTGAGATATGACAGAAAGTGCAGTGACTCCCAGATCACTTCTCACTTCATTATAGCACTTTTCGCAATGCCTGTACGGTATCTGGTACCTGTCTGTTTTCTGCTATCTGCTATACCTGTATGGTAGCTTCTGCAAATATTTGATGTTGCAATAGCAACTGAGGTTTCTCATGCAAGTTACTGGTCCTCTTAACCTCCCCAGAACGGGAAGGGTTTCTTGGCTTTACGAAAGTCGGGGCAGCACATTCTCCCTCTTTGTGAGAAGGGATGATACTCTCCCTAGAAGCTTATCTTTCATCAAAGAGTGACACCTACGTATAACTTCAGGTGGAATTTTGCTACCAATTGCTACAAATCAAACCACATGGTTCAGTTCATGAACCTTTCATAAGCTAAACCCTGCAGTGTTTACACAGCATTACAAGACACATAATTAAAAAAAAATAGTTGCTGCAACTGAAAGTCTACCAAAAAATAGCATCTCCTCAAGAATCTGCCCAAGGGCTGAAGTCTGGGGTTTGGTTTTGGCTCTGGCACTTTTCCCCAAAACCAACAGGACTCCACCCTGTCTTAAGGTTTAATTCTGGGTTTTGGTGACTGATCTAACTCCTGTTGGGCCTTCCTCATGAAACACATGAGGTTGATTCTTTCCCCATTTACATACTAAAAATGAGAAGTAATACTGTTTGAGAAATATCCATCAGAAATGAACAATTTTTAACTTGAGGACTCATAATTTTCCATTGCACATTTTAATCATTTCCTGCAGAGGACAATTTAATCTATGGACACAAGGCTTGCTTTTCTACTTGTCTTCTGCGGATTTGTTGAAGCAAGGCCCTTTCCAAGTTCTGGTTTCCGTATACTGAAAAACATTTCCCTAGAAAAGTGAAAATATCAAGGAATTCTAGGAAAAATTCAGTGAAAATATTCTGAGAAAGCATTTTAATGTTTTCCAGTCAGAAGCTATCCAGAATAAACCATCTGCTACTTAACGTAAGCAAAACCTTCGTAGTTATCAGTTGCTTTTTGGAAAAGATCAATAATATCCCAAGCAAGTGGTAAGTAAATATCTAAAAAAGGGTTTGCAACTTTTCTGATTTTCAAAGTTGTAAAATATTTCCATTGAAGATGTGTAGTGAATTGAAGCAACTGAAGTCAGCTGGGACTTTCCTCAATTTTTACAGACCACTCAGGAATAATCCAGAGATTCCCAGATGGCAGACTACAGGCTGAAAACCACTGATCTACAGATATCATTTGGATAATCCTCCTAAGTTTTTAATATTCAGTTAAACTTGCTTCCAAATGGAAGTGTAAGATCAAGAAAGTCATGAGCACCTTCTTTATTTGAGATTTGTCATAGTTACCTAGACTAGGTGAATAATGATATAAAGCCTATAAACAAATGGAAATTGAAAATAATTAAAAAGCTGAAAATGCATATGTCTGAAAGATTGTGCAGATATTGACTTTACAGAAAACCAAGGAAAGATAGAGCTAAAAAAGATAGCTGAGATTTTTCCATTTAAATAAGTTTAACTCAGGAAAAAAAATTAAAATGCATGCTTCTAATGTTTTCCTCAATTTCTCATTATTTTCTATAGGACCATGGCACTAGTCAAGTATGGCATTTAATCCTTATAGCATTACCTCCATAAGTTAAATATTTTCTGTCTCCAAAATAGATATTCCTTTGGCATGTTAATGTACTAAACCCAAACATATTCTCACTATATTTATTAAAAAGAAATGTATCGATCAATCAGTTAGTCAAGAGTTAATTTTTAAATTAGGAGTTTTTTTCTAAAGCTTAGATTTCAGTTCTCTAAAAACCTAGTGTAGGGCTTCTTACCTGCTGTCAGAGTCCTCTCCTATCTATCCTCTGCTGTCTATCTTCTATCTCCTCTCAGAAAAAAAAATATAATTCTATCCCTTCTCATTAAAACCAGTTATTCTTTTTAAAATGTTACCTGGACCTGGAAATGGAAAAGTCTGAATTTCAAAGCCATATCAGATATGTGAACAGAATTCATTTCTTAAGTGTCTATACAACAAGTTACAGCATTAACAGTAAGCATTTTACAGTATACTAGCAATCTGGAGAAATGCCTAAATCTTTCACAAGTATTTTCTTTTTCCTT
>NC_138786.1:33875316-34040316 GCF_965178545.1 Coloeus monedula | reverse complement strand
CGTGATAGCTAGGAGAAGCTTTTGGAGATCATTAATTCATATATAACCCCCAGAGAGCTGACTAAGTAGGGTTTGAATAGGCATTAAATTAAATATGCATATGTTTTAAATGTACATCATTCATTATACAGCAAAATGAAACTTTCAGGGGGTTTTGATACTGCTTACAGATCACACCACCTAAACACACCAAATAAAACTGATTTTCTCCTGTACTGACATTACATTTTAACACAGAAACCTCTTGCACCTCTACTTCAATAATTTTTTTCTCATATGTTTCCAATGCCCTACCTACTATTCTGTAAAAGAAATAATCAGTCATCTAGAATTAGTTTTTTAAGAAGACTGAATATTTAATTTTCCATTATCTACACTTTTAAAAGCAGGCACTGTTTAATGCCATTGATGAATTGACATTTAGCAAAGCAACATCACTTCACAGCAAAAAGGGTTAAAGAGACCTGTATTAATATAGAAGTCAAGCTTTTAATATTCTTCAAATATTAACAAAGAAAGATGATAATGTTGAGTTAATATGGGTTAAGGATAAAAAGAAAATAAATTTTTCTGATTGCTAAGTGTTGACACTTTTTTGGCTAGGCCTGCAGCCTTTTCTTGAAGGCTGTGTAATTACAGAAGGCTTTTCCCCTCCTTCCCCCTCCTGCTTCTAGCCCACATTAGTAATGACCCCTTCACTGCTTCAAAAACCACTAATAGTCTTCAGCAAAGGCAAGAAAAATGAACAGGATAAATTGGAATCCACAGTCAGTAATTTGCATCATATGAGACTGCTTTGGCCACTCACACTCATTCCTGGCCATCAATCGTGCGCTGTCAGGTGCTGCACTCTGCCACCATGATAAATATTCCTCCTAACACTCTGATTCGTCCAAACAATGTAATTGTCCTCTATTCTCCTCTTGGTAATGGAGATAATGAATGACTGCACAAACAAGAAGGATTGCTCATCACAGACACAGGGGTGGCTTCAAACCGAAAAGCCCTGAGTACAAATTTTAATTGACTGAAAACACAGGTTGAAAGAAAGGAAATCCTGTCTTCCATTTCCAGGCTTCGAGACAATCACTTCTGAGCCTTCCCCTTCTGGGTTGAGGGGTGGGTTCTTTCTCCTGAATGTGGGCCCCCCAAAATGGGTAAAATGAGACTAGAAAATTCTGCCTTTGGAAAGCAGCCACACAAATGCTGTCCAGTATGCAATTCATGTAAAACAAGTCCTCACTGTAATTGTGTTTAATCCCAAACTGTGAGGAGCTGCTGTTGTAAAAAAAAAAAAAAAAAACTAAAAAACAACTCTTCCAAATGGAAACAGTTCCATCCCGTTAAATACTTATTGTACTGTAAGGAATAGTATGTTTTTAAAATTTCAGTCAAAATATAACCACGCATAAAGTGAATTGCATTCAACAGCAGCACAGAGCTTGATGGAAATCACTGAGCCTACTCAGTGTGATAGCCATCCTGGAGCTATTAAGACATTTGAAAATTGGTACACACAAGATCAACAAACACTTAAAAGCTGAGATCTTATCAAAATTCACCTTGCACAGATGGCTTTTATTATTTCTAATTAAGAGTGAGGGACAATAGCACAACAACTCTAACTTGTTTAAATAATGTTCTACATTTTGGGGAAGACAGAGAGAGCGAAAACTGGTGTTGTTTTCTGTTGATTTTTCCCCCCCTTCAACATCAGTGATTCTACAGCTTTTAAATGTGAAGTGGACTGTTTATCTGAAAGTGTGCTGGCAGACTGCCACCATATTTCTAAGATTAAAGAAAGGATTGAAAACAATCAGCTTTCCGAGGAACTGAAACCACGACAATATGTTTCTGATTAATTTACAAATACATGTATATATTTAAGGCTAAACTACAGAACCAGAAAATTCCTACTAGTTAGTCTATCACAGGCATTCTTACACTTTATTAGAACAGACATCATATTGAAATAATAAGCATGGGAGGCCTTCATTTCTGCTTTGATCTATATTGCTAAATGTCTGACTGGCTCAGATTTAAAATAAACTTTGGTATGTTTGCACTTGAAAACTGGAAAAAGACCACAAATAATAATTTGTTGTCGGTTTCCATATTATCTTACTAAAAGTTATAGTTTAGTCTATACACTGCTGGATGCCGGGAGATGTGAGTCCAGTCACCCCTGCAGTGGCTAAGCTTTCTGGTAGGAATACACATTCTAGTATGGTTGCAATGATGATAAGTCACTTCATCATCAAGTAACTACCTGAGATGAATTACCAGCTTTACCTGCTTTGCAAATCTCGTGCAGGCATTTATAGCCTTAAATGCTCAGGTATGTACTGAAGAAGGGTGTGACAGGGCTCCTTTTGCTCTGAACATATAAGGGCTGGGATTTCATGACCCAAACCCTGCCAAAAGCATCGCAAATGTGAAGGCAAGGTTTCAGGATGTTTAATGATGCCTTTTCAGCATTGTCCTGTGTAATTTAAAGTGGTTTTTTTTTCAATGTAAGTGTGGTCAATTTTCTTCCAATAAATTAAATGACACTTATGCCCAGCATAGTTGGATTTGGTAGACTTGGGAGTTTATATATACGTACGTAATAATTTTACTCAGACAGAGGTACGGGTTATAGAATTTCATATAAGATTAGTTTATTTTCTTATTTAGAAAATTCTATTCAGAGGAAAGAACATAAAGGGGAGTTTCTAATAAGAAGAATCTAAATTATTCACTCTTAAAAGGCATAATGAGTACAAACTGCTAGGGATTGTTTCAAAAGGCAGGATTAAAGAATACACTGACATCCTTTAACTTTTCTCAGCCTATTAAAAGCATTCCCTAATTGTCTGTTTAAACGTTAATCTCAGTAACAAATGAGTTAACAGTCATAAAAAAAGAAAATCTCACCAGCTCTAAAAATTCCCATTCTACTATCTCATCACTTTATTGCCAAGGTAACCATGGGTATCTCATGAACTCTTCAGTGCTACCGGATGGTCAAATAGCAGTGCCACAAGACACTCGGTCCTCTATCTGTGGATGATCAAGCCATGCTTCAGATAATGAACTGAGCTCCAAAATGGGTGCACTTCTCATTATCTGTGAGACTGCAACTCTTTTAGGAAGCAGAGGAAGCACTTGCATTCCAGAATTTTCAACATTCAACAACAGAAAGTGCTATGAGCCCATTCCCCTGACAGACTATGCATTGGTAGGGCTACATTTAAATCATGGTCCTAGTTACTTCAGATATCACCCATCTCATCACTTTAAAACATTTTTAATGTCTTAACTATGTAATGCCACTCTAAATGGGGAAGGAGAAGAGGGACCTCCACATACAGCACCACAGAACCAAGTTTACTAAGCATGCTTTTAGAAAAGACTGATGTATCTCCTGAACCAAAAGCTTTTCAAGCTTTAATTAAAGTTTACCTGTTTGATCTAGATCTCTTAGTATCATTATTCTTCTCTGTTATTTACATACATGCTGCCAGACACATTGTAATAGTTCTCAAGCACTTAATGCCTCTTTCCCAAGCAGAAGGACTGTTGTTATACCTGTTAATTCCCAGAGAAGACCACTCATGTTAAAAACAGTGAACACCTAATAAAGCACCTGGACAGACAGACTTAGCTGAAGAATCAGAGTTGTTGTGGAAGATCTAACAAAAACCACACCAGCATTGGCAGCCCTGGCTCCTCCCAATCAATAAAGGAAATCCATACTTAAGTGCTGGATAGTCTAGAGCTGATTTGAGCCATATTCTGCTAGCTGAACTAAGGCAAGGAGATATTAAAAAGCAAAGCTAGAATAGATATAGAACAATGGCGTAAAACACCCTGTCTCTCCCATATTCCTTACTCTTTCTTGTCTGATGAACAAAAGACTAGGAGGACCCACTTTTCTGTGTTTTGCCACTTTAAAGACATCAGGTAACACATTCAAAGAGACAAGCTGATGTGCTAAGGAAGTTCAATATACATGAGAGGGTTGCTGATGACATATGGCTGCTTTTAGACACAACAAAAAAGAAAGATGACCAGATGTGTGGTTTGCAAAATGAAAGCTTGAGAAGCACATTTACAGGGAAAAAATGGATATTCTAAGGAAGGGAAGGAAGATGATTAATAAAGTGATAAGCAGTGTTGTGGTAGAAAAAATTCCCATCTTTGCAATGGAAACAGAACAATGACAGAAAACCATACCCTTTGGTGCTGTAAGAAGAAAAACAATTTGCAATCTCTTATGCAAAATTTTCCCCCTGAAAATTTTCCTTCAAGTAAATTAAAAGGAGGGTAAGTAGCCCATACAGTGATTTTGAAAATGGTGACTATTCACATGGACAAGAAGGGTGACAATAAACATTATCACACATCAAGTACAATTTGGCTCTATTTTCTGTGAAGAAGAACTGCAGTTCCTAATGAAAATATTAATATATGATTGTTGTCCCAATTTCTTGCAAAGCTATCAAACATTTCAGGGGTTTTGACACATAAGAATAAACAGACACTTTGGTCTTTTAATTCTGAATTTTCAGGCAGTGAGTTCCCTGAAAGTAGGATAAATACTGGGATGGTCTGACATAATGAATGGAGAAAAGAATCTATGGAGAAAATGGAAGAATATCTGATTGGGATGGTAGGAATTTCATGGTGCACTTTTTAAGGTAGAAAAGAATTTTTAAAAAATCCAAACAAACAAAGCAACAAAAAAGAAAATGCAGCAATAACTGCGCTACAGGAAAATATTATGGTTGCTATTTATAAGACTCTAAAGCTAGCTAACCGAAAATATTTCTGTTGCAGCTGAAAGGCAGAATGAATTGCAGGAGAGAGAGACACTCAAAGTTTGACTTAAATTTTGCTGATAGATTAAAAAGAGGTAAAATTGGTAGCTATGGAAAAGATTAAATGATTGAAAAGATTTAAAAATACATTTTAGGTAACAAGAAAGTACTGGAGAGAGAGGAACAGTGATATTGGACCAATGGGTTTTCAGGTCAGTCTCCAGACATAAAGCACAATGTGTAGTAATAAAACCAAACAGTATTACAGCAATTTTCTTCTCCTAGATATTGTATGTGATCTTCTAGATGTTTGGATATAAAATCCTATTTCCATTGAGTCAGTAAGAGTTTTGCCATTATATTCCTTAGAATTTGATTTGAAGCCTAATTTAAGAAACTTAACCTTTCAGTAAACATACCAAAACGTTACTTTAAGCTTCTGAAATACAAAATCCATATTTCAGACAAATATTTAAGAGTTGTCTGTACTATCTTACAATTACTGTAGACAAAGACTGAAAAGACAATACGGAATGCATATTAGAACAAACAGATATACCCCAACAAGAACTAAAATTATAGTCAATACTTGAAGACCAAAATCTGCAATGAAGCTAAGGGAAACAGTCTTTCAAACCACTAAACAATCAGTATGGTAAAGTAGTCTCAGAAGTAATGGAGGCAAACAAAAATAAAAATACTGTAAACCCTGAAGTAAAAATCATATTGAGAAGGCCTTGAAGTGATGAACAAAGTTAAGCTGTAAGACAGAAAGATTACTTCCAAATAGTTCTCTTTCTTATTTAGAATGAAGTGTCTCATCAAGTTCTGCTTTGTTAATCTCTTGAGAAAAGACCTGGAGCAAATAGGGGGGGGGTGAGAACACCTTACTTAATCCAAGTCAAGAAAATAATCAGCACTACTAAAAATAGTGTTCCTTTCATTAATATCAGGAGGCAGAACTGTGTCCCTTTTAATGGCTTTGCAAAATGGAACTGTCTGGTGAGCCTTAGATTATTCTTCTTCAAAATGTGAATCTTTACCTATTGGCAGGCTTATCAGAAGTATCTATTTATGCTAAAGATCAGCCCCATCAACACAATTTGGATGCAAACATCCACTCCTGACCCTATACAGTCACTGGTTTTGATGTAAGGTACTTCAAACAAAGGGTTGCTGTAGATACCAGATTCAGGTATGTGACAGTTCTCAAATTTTGCATTTACTAATTTCTGCAATGTTTTTTCATGATTGCCTAAATTACTGGCTATGACTGAAGCAGGTGGTCGTTTAATACGAGATCTTTTTATTTAGCCTTTCCAATTTGGGTCAGGAATTTGTGAATCATATAGACAGAGGAATGGAAACAGCATTAAATATTAAACAGTGATACTCACACAGTACAGTTACAACCATCTTTGATGGTTAAGTCATCTCACTGAACAATTCTTTTTTCAAGATTGGGTAAGCTAAAGAATCTCAGGTTACATGTTTGAAAAGTTCAGGACCACATAAGGATTTTCACAAATCTGGTCCCAAACAATCCCAGTGCTCTGCTTTGCAATATACTCAGGGAATCAGTTCCTACAGGGCTGATTTAATTGAATTTGAACCCCTGTCTAACCTATGGAGCTGGTTCTTTTTTGATTGCCCTAAACCAAATTCTTACAGAAAATGGTTTACAAATGCATTATGAAAGAATGCAGGGTTCACAAAGCCATGAAGATAAAGCCCAGTTTCATTTTTTTCTGCACTATAGACAGGATTTACAATTGATAGGAAAAACCCCATGTTCACGATGAATGATAATGGGCAAGGAACTAGTATATTCAATCAGTAGCTGGCTTCTGTTAGCTGGGATGGAGAACTGCATAAATCAAGGATTCAAGGAAACACAGAATAGGGATAATATAACATGTAAATGAGAGCAAACATGGATGTGAAAAGATTAAATACCTTAAATATCCAAAAAGCAGAAATATTTTCCTAATGATTTCAAAGGAAAGGAAGATTCAGAATTAATCTGATCTAAACATGTGAAACCCCAGAAGCATTAGTGTTAAATAGATCCTCATCCTGTAAAAGAGTATGTAACATATTGTGGGCTATTTAGTGAAGCACCCATTGCTGAATGTCCAGAAAAGTTTTCTGAACTTCAGCAATACATTGCAAAGCCTAATTTAATGAGGAAGGCAACATGGATTTATGACAGCAAGGTCTTTCTTAATTAACTTCCTAGTGTTGTTAAATAATGTTATCACCAGAGCAGAGGAATGGAAATGCCATAGATATTATCTCTTTCAGTTTTATTACAGCACTTGATATAATTTCAGATTAAAGACTATAAAGTAGAAAAATGTGTCATAAACAAGTAACAACAAGTGGTGGGTTAAGCTGTGAAGAGTGAGGAGACTCTTTGCACTTTTATATGTAATTGAGTTAAGCAACAATATTAGATAAAGCTAGAAATACAAAAGATTCATGCACTGTTAGGCATGAAAGGTATGCTAAAGGGCCAACCTACCACCCCACAAAGGCAACAGAAGTTCTCTGAAGACTTCAATGGAAGCTGAATTGTAAATTTATTAGCCTTTACTGATTAATATAGAAAGCCTTTTTTTCTTGAGATTCAGATGCTGTTATGTAAATTGTGAAAAAATGGTGTAGAAAGTTGTAATCAATGTTTTCTGAAACATCTTGGTACAGTACATGAGTGAAAGTATCAACAAGCACAAAAATGTGTATTGTTATCTCCCTCACCACCACCTTGCTGGATCAAAGTACAAGCTTTGTTAGAGGTCTTTAGTTTAATCCATGATCCTTCAGGTTCTGCTGTTTTGTAGATCTTGGGCTCATCTTTTGCTTCTGCTTTAATTTGGAGCTATTGTGCACCCATCAGGCTAAATAAAATCAACAAAGTTCAATAGAACATCTTAATTTTTTACTTTACTACACAGGTGGAATAGGCAGGGTAAATCACATCAGAAATGTGATACTAAATACTCAGAGGCCTGTAGAACATAGGCACAGGTTAAGCCACAAGTATGGAATTTTTTTATGTGAATTAGTTACTAATACCGAAAAATCTATCATAAAAGAAAAGCTAAGCTACCCAGAACTGATGTCTTCAGCACCAAAACTTATAAACTAAGAGAATGATGCAACTGACTTGGAAAACTATTGCTATGATTTAATCTGTGTTGTGTTATAAATGGAAAGTTGGATTTTTTAAACATTTTTTGTGCCACATTCTGGCAGTGATACTTACACGGTGCTATTAAGCAGCACTTTATTCCATCTGGGAACCCTTTGAGTTTCCTTGGGTTACACACAGAATAAAACATTAATCAGTACAAGTAAGGTCTGGCTCTGAGTTTGGCTCATAGACAGAGGACTGGAGGGAGAACTTTGTTTTGGTTAGTCTCTGAGTAGGAGACTTTGAATTTCCTTTTTACCTAAGCTACATCTGCTGAGCTAGTTTATTACAAAAGAAATGGGAACTATGGCAATACATAGCTCCAAGTGTCTCCCATTCATACCATAAATATGTGAGGCCATGGCTCTGGGCAAGCTTTTCAACACATTCAGTAGCAGGATTTGATAGAATGCAACAGCTAACTCTCATTGCACCTCTTAATTTGCTTGTTGGAACTTGGCAATTTACCTTTCAAGAGCCACAGACCAAGTGGATATCTGTTTGGCACACACAAAAGTTCTTTTCAGGGATCTAGTGAAAGGGTAAGGTATGGACTGCAGCTTAATGAAGTTATAAGCTAGTGACATATCATGCCAGAAAATATTCATGACCTACTAAAGGGGAAGAAAACTAGTCATCACAAAATAAGGGTTTATGTTTTAATTTTTAATGTACATAGTTTAATTTGTATTTAGCTGGTTTTATAGATATATATAGCTATATATCTATATATAGATGTATAGATATAGATATATATATATACACTGAATCTGCAAAGCAAAGGCAATGGCTGCAACAACTTTTGCAGTACAAAGACATCACATTAATAGTGAAAGCCTGAACCATTCATAGTTAAGGCCAGGTTTATTCAGGAGTTCATCTGAGTTTTGGCAAACGTTGTAAGACTTTTGGTTGCAGTGCTGCAATCAATGCTTTCATGTGGCAACTAGGTGAAACTGCTGTGGTTCAGGCGAAGTCTCACACTGTGTCTGAACCCAAAATCTCAAAGATGAACTCTAAGCCATGAATTTGCATAAATTTACAAGCAATTCCAATATTCTGTGAAGGGAAACTGCAGCTCAGGTCTTCAAAGGATATCTACTTTCCAAAGCATATGTAGATTCTGTTTGCTATTTTCTGAGTGAGTCCAGAAGAGAAGACTATATGCTCTCCTCTTCCTGGAAAGGCCTCTTTTCTGCATCTGAGTAGAACATCCAACACAAGTTGGCAATTTCTACACTGGCAGCTTGTGTACAGGGTTTTGAAATTCCTGCAGAACCAAGACCTGGAGACTTGTCTCGTTGAACAGACAAGAGCTTGTAACAGGTGATAGGAAATAATAAGGGGCTGTTAGTAGCCAGCATTGATATATCCAGCTACCGGTGACTGTTATGAGGTTCAGAGCAGAAGTCATGACATTTTGTGGTTTTGGGAGTGGGAGGTTGAGGGCTTTGAATTGAAATGGTCCTTTTGGACAAGGGTTTCTAGAATATAGGTGTAAAAAGAATAAAACATCTAAAAAAGCGTTGTGCCTGATTTGAAGCATTTATTAGTGCTCATGCCTCCTCTTTAAAGTGATATGATTATGATTACATTTAAATTTAATCAGCTTCTGAAGGGCAGCTCAGGTATGTGAAATGAGAGGGCAAGCACATGGAAGAGGAAGTAGCTTTGCAAGGTGTTTTTAAGGTCAGGAGAAATAGGGATGCTAATGCAGCAAGATGTAGGCTTTATTTTGGTAAAGGATTTAGCTCAACCTCAGGAAGACAACCTGGAACAGAAAAAAGAATCTGGGGAAGTCAGAGTAACAGGTGGCTGAGGAGCAGAGAGGGTCTCTAGAGCAGGAAGTATGGCTGTTGGGAAGCCCTAGAACAGGAAGTATGGGTGTTGGGAAGCCCCACAGCCAGAGGGACTGAGAGGCTGGTTTTCAGCAAGGCTGAGGTGGGAATGATGGGAAATTAAGTATTATCAAATTACATTAGGGTTTGACCAACACCTGTGCATCTCTGGTTTGTTTCAGAGTTCCTCTGTAGAGTTTGAATTAATTTATTGATAAGCCTCAGATTTTAAAAAGTATTAAAAGGCCTCAGGAAATTATTCCAGGTGGTTTATAATCTCAGTTATTTGGGTCTTGCACTTTTTTTTCCATTTCTGTTTGTATTTGCACAACTTGCCAGTAGTCTTAGGTGTAATAATATATACTCCACATTGATGTTCTGCCTACCACTGCCACTGAGCGCAATATGCTGATTTCCCTAGGCTTAAAACAGAAAAAGCATGAAAACACAGATACACACACAACCCATCACATAACATGCTTAGGAAACAGTAGATAGCAACATCTGCCATAGATCTGTAACATTTTAAAAATATTTACTAGGAAAATGTTAAAAGAATGTATAATATTTACACATTAAAAAGTCTTGATCCAAAGTGGTTTTTTTTAGAAGTATGTACTGTTCTGCTATGTGGCAGGTGCCCTGAGCTAACATTAATCTGAAAAGAAGCAAGAAGTGTTTGGTGCAACCATAGAAACATTTAGGGACCTAAAGACAAATCTATGTACGATTAAACAGAATAGGAGTCAGGTGGCTAATGTACCTGATTTCCGTGGGAGCTGGGCATGCAATGTATTTAGTTGCTTTCCACAATTTGACAAGTTTTCACCTGCATTTTTAGTCACCTAAATGTATTTAAGATCTGGTTTAATAGAACCTGTTGACCTTTCCATGTGAGACTGGATGCCCTCCTCAGAGACCACCATCCTGCTGAACATCCAGTGCACAACTATCCACTATCACTAAGTGAGAATAATCTCTCTCAGTATTTTGGGAGCCTGTGGAGCCCCCATAAACCCTTAAGAAATTAGGCAACTTAAAATGAAAGCCAAGCAATTTACTTGGTCTTTTACTGCCCATTTCTTCTGGATAGCTTTTTAATAAAATCTCCTTACAATCAATAAAATATATTTATAACAAAGTACCACACTCCTACCAACAATCTGCGAGCTGGTGCATACTCTTCACGGCTTATAAACTGACACACTGTAATAGCTGCACAGTTTTTAGCAGCTGTCTCTCACACCATGTGTCCTGCCCAAGTGGAGACTGAGATTCAGACATGGTGTTCAAACACTGGGATTATCCTGTAATTTTCTGAATAGATGGCAACCATATGATAATTAATTCCCTAAAACCAAGCAGGGAGAAACAGCTGAAGAGGGGAAGGATTTTTACATTGCAATGAAGATGCAATACCCAGGGGGCTTTCAGATATTCTGGACGTGGGTATAGACAGGATAAGAACTTCAACAGTAAACAGACAAATTGATATTCTGTTCCTACCCACACTACAGTTTTGGAAATGATGTGTGACTTCCATAAGAAACAGCAGGTGAATATGCACATCCATCCTAATACTTGACTCTAAATGTATTTATGAAAAAAGGAGTGCAGAAATCTGAATTCTATACTGATTTTAAAGAATTAATCCTCTTCCTTCTTTTTACCTGAATGAGGTTAAAAATCCTCTCCTGCAAATTGCAGAAATAACTCTCAGAGCCTGGCCTTCTACCTCAATCCACTCCACATAGGAATAGTGGCATGCTTTCAAAATTATTTTTTCAGCCTTGAAAATCCTATTCCTTCCATCTTTGTGATTAGCTTGCCTCTACTGGCTCTGCAAAGTAAGTTGACAGGACAGGAGGCCACTCATCCCAAATGCAGTCACTGAAAGCTATCACAGACACTGTTACATGGTTTTAGCTCTATATCTTAAATGGAGGTGAAGAAGCAAGATTTTAGCCTTTACTCATAAGCAATAGTAAGATGGTACAATTTGCATCTCTTTTATGCAGGAACAAAAGTTTTGAGTAATCTTAATCTATATGCTGTTTTCTTGGCTTTCTAGCCACTGTTGAGTTGGCTCATCTAGTTATTGGAAGTAAGAACTGACTCAGTAAATCACTTGATTTGCATAACATACCTGCTTTTAACAAACAATGATTTCCTCAACAAAATGTTAAAAAGTTGACTTTTTCTTTCTTTTATTCCACTATTCACTAGTACATAGTGGTGAAGTTGGCAGATCTCCTTTACAAGTTTTAAAATTTTCATATGCTGTTGGAGTTCAGAGAAAATTTGAACATGCTCTTAGCGTTACAAAAGACTCGTGCCATTTTCATGTTTATCTTGAGAAACTTGCCAGTAAATTAAGTTGAGGAATTAGCATAACTTAATATTTGTATGTATTAAGAATACTTTCCAGACAGGAATCTCAAATGTCTTCATGAATGTTAAGGAATACAAGCAATGAAAACCTTACTACATCACTCCCTGGAAGAAGAAAACAAGAAAGGAAAAAAGAAGCAGATTTTGGGTGGATAAAGGGAGGCTGAGAGATCCCATGTGCCTGAACCTATGTCAGGAGAGGAAAAATACACAACTGATGACAGAACCCAGGGATGAGCTTACAGAGTGTAGCAGTAGGTTTGTGCATCAAGAAAAGACACCTGAATCAGCAACCAGATTTTTAAGAGCACAGGGAGGGTAGTGAAAACCCTTGAGTTTTATAAGACAGGCACTTAAGATCTATGACTGATGAATGAATCATGATATTTCTCCAACTACAAAAGGTAGTACTTGCATTTCTTTTAAGCAGAGAATAATTCCTGGAATAATTAAACAAACAGAAAGGATTAAGACAGGTTGGAAGGACTGACATTATGGCTGATTTTCAAAGAAGTTTTAGGTTTAGGGGTGCTAATCCCATCAAAACAAAATAAGAAATGGGTGTCAAACTCCCTGAGGCCTCATTGAAATTCTCAGCTCATATCACTGCAACTGATTGCATAGGAACACAAATTAGAGTTAAAATGGAATTTAATTCTATCCTGTACATATGTTCATTTTTTTTCCTGCTATTATTCATTCATTACTTTATTTTAAATGCACCTTTCATTCAGTGATTCACAGAAATGAAACAACCACAGAGAAAACACTCTTCCTTCCATAACCCCCAAAATCCTAAAATTTTAGAAAGGATTAATGCAATGGACCATAGCATCAAGTGCCTTGAATTGACACCATTTCTTTGCCAATTTAAACTAGCTGAGTACATGGCCTCCCATCTTTTTGTGTTTTCTGAGGTTATTCTCAGCAGCACCTGCACAGTAAATAAAGGTAAAAGTGCAACAAAATAGACTCAGACATATCAGCGAATGAGGAGCTCTGCTTCCCATATACATTAGTGAACTTTTCTCCTGACAAACAGGCTATCACCGTATAATGGGCTTTTCCTGAAGTTTACTGCGGCACTGTTTATAATAACATTGCATCCAGCCTGCCTTGTTGGTACTTTTGCATTGCAGGGTAACAGTTCTGAGGTGGCAGCAAACAGCTTCCGTGCTTGTGTCAGGAGAAATAAAACTGTTATTATTTCATACACTTCAGAGGCCACACTCGAACTCAGCAGCTCTGCAGAGCTGTTGTGAACAGAAAGCTCTGCTGTAGAACACCGGGCTGCCCCCTCAACAATAAACCGTCTTCTCTCCCCTCCGTGTTTGGCTTCCTGCCAGTTGCCCATTTGCTTTACACCATCAATTTATATTCACTGAGATGGTGTAAGGTTCTAGAACAGCACTGATTATCAAATCTGCCTGCCAAACATATGAGCAGTAAAAGCTGGTCTTCCAGAGTCCTACATGTATCATCCAAGGGCCCGATCCTGCAAGCTCGCCCGACAGGGAGCAATGCTCAGATCAGCCAAAGTCAACGGAGCCCTGAATTTACAGCAGCAAATGCCACTGCTAGGAAAAAGTGCTAGTGGGTTGAAGTCCTCAATGGCTTGGCTTTCCTGCACAGAGTTTTAAAGGAGATTTTCAATAATCCCACCATAGCGTAAACCCTGTCGGAGTCGTCGGAGAGAGCTCGTAGCTTTTGTCACATATTTTGATTACTATTTCATTCAGCAGCAATTTGCCAGATGATACTATCTCTTCTGGTATATGTGACGCAGTTTTTAAAAAGCCTTTAGAATAGCCATGCAGCCACTCATTCCTTGCTAATCCCAAAAATTGAAAAGCCAAAAAGGTCTCGCCTTCTTACCCCTTCCCTCATCCAAAACAGTCCAACATCAGAGTTCAAAAAAAGTTAAAAATCATGACACTTCAGAAAAAGACTTTAAAAGGAATACACGGGCTGATCTTTATTTGCCTTTAAAGTCTAAGAAGCATGCTCTTCTGGCTTCCAAGCTTTCTATTTTATCATGAGGTCTAGGAATTTACTTATTTAAATGGAAGCTTATATTCTCAGAGGAAAGAAAAAACAATATTTACAGCTGGGACGGTCCTTTAGAAAGACACCAAATGTCATGAGAGCAGCATTCAGGAGGACTGAAAACACTGCATTAACAATGGATTTTAGCAAATTAATTAGCCTTGCCCATTTTAATTTTTCTTTCACAATGCTTTAAGCTTGTGAGAGTCAGCCACAATGGGTTTTGTTCATAAGTTACTTTGCATCTAAAAAGAATTAAAATATTTCATGCTTGCTTTTCCGTGTGGTCATATATTGGTAATCCTAATTTGAATACTTTCACCTCCTGTGCAATTAGTTCTCACTTAAGCCGATAGACGTCATCCATACGTAAGGAAAGTGGGATGGATCTTTAATGAGTGGGAAGTAAATGTAACAATGAAATAGCTAATGAAGAGGTTTTACAGAAACAATACAGCTTTCTGGATTTGAAACAAACGGGCAGAGATAAATACATCTACCTACTCTTTACTTAAGAGCTATAATATTGGGCTCACTTAATGCATTCAAAAGTATGCATGCATTTTCCAAATGTTTCCTAGCTGTATTAATCACATCTCAATCCTAAAATGAACTCTGTGCAAGAAGACTTATGCACATCCATAGTGTTATCTGCAAGATTACAGCCTTTATTGCTGACTATTTGTAAATAAGGATAAAAGTCAGCGTAGACATCTCTTCAAATGCAGCTTTAAAATACCATATGTCCTTATGCTTGTGTTATGTGATGAAACCTGACAGATCAAAGGACCAGATTTCCCACTCTACATTGATTATTTACTATCATTCATTTTCATGCATTTTAATATGTGGTATCTACATTTAGGTTCTTGAGAGCCAGAGAGAATTCAATCTGCAATACTTGGATCCAGACTCTGAACTTCACATAGCTTGGGGATCTGGCATTTTGGTTCAGCGTTTCCATTATGTAAACAACAATGTATGTCAGATGAAGTCCGCACTGTCTTCAAACCTGCTCAAGCTGTCTTACCCCTTTTCTCCTCTCCAATATATTCACCTTTTCCCCTCAAAAAAGGGGGAAAAAAAATCATTTCACGGCTAGAAATTCATAACAGATTTTGACTGCAGGCGTCAATCCTTCAAATCACAGTGTAAGTCAGTGGCAGGCCATGTTGTCTTTCTAAACATAAACTAACAGAGTGACCTGATAGAGACAACAACAGGGCTTCTGACACTTCTTTTATTGCCCAGTCATAAATTCATAAAGGGATGTATACTATCACCAATTGGTAAGTTTGCTGGATAAACATCAACACCAATTTAATGGTTTGCGTACACATTGTAAACCAGGGAATCTTTATACAAAGAAATCAGATAAATCAAACATGAGCTGAATCTTAGAGGAAAGCAATTAAAGCTTTAAGGTAAGGTTGCTGAGGGAAGGCCCTGTATCGCATTATAGTGTATAACAGAAAATGTGTTAACATGGAGTACAGTATGTGAAATTAAATTAATTAGTAATATAAAACACTTCTAAAGCAGCATGTCCATTGACAGATAAATAGATTAAACATAAGAGATAAATAACCCATTCAGAGATCTCAGCTCTTTTTTTATCAAAGAGAAGAAATGAAAAAAGAAATCAAACTTCCTAAAAGACAGAGGTGATAAAAGCATAGCTAAAATAGACATTTTAAAGCCGACTTGTTCGCCCCAGGCTAGTGATTGAAAAGAAAAAGCATAGCCGGACCATAAAAAACCTATTGGACCATATTTCATTTGCTATAGTATATTTAAATGTTTCACTGCACACCAATTTAAATCTAGTGCCTTATAGGCTGGTGTAAAATACCTCAAGCTGTACTACTTTCTGAGCAACGGTAAAGAACCTTTCTTTGAGAGAGACTCCTTACAGATACCTCACATAGCCTTTCTTAGGGTTAGAAATATACTTAAGACTAAATGGGCAAATTTTTTCTGCTTCTTTTCCCCCCTACCACAACAAACACACGGTCTACTGTTAGGATTAAGGGCTGTTAGCACAATACAGACTAGAACAAGAGGAGCTCCCGGAGCCCACATACAAAAGCTTAACATGTTCTCTAAATTCCAGACAAGACATTTGTACCAGGTACAGCTCTCCATGTAAAGCCCAGTCCGGAGGTCTCTGCTTGTACTTTCTGGCATGCAACTGGTGCAATTCAAGGAACCGTTCAATGAATTGCATATAAAATCCACAACTGCCTGTTACTCTTCACTGATTCCTTCTGTGTATCTCTCTTCCGAGCTTCTACCATTTTCTCAAAAAATTTTTCCAGTTCCATCAGTGATGGTAACATACCGCTGACAGTTGAGTGCTTCCCTCATTCCAATTTGCCTGATGAAACAATTTGATAGCACAGAACCTGGGACAATACTGCTTCCCTCAGGCTGTATTATGTTCACTTCCCAGCTGAACATCTCTCCTTTCTGAGGTAAATGGCATTGTAAGTTTTCTGGGATCCCCATGGACACACCAAGCTTTTGCAAATTACAGGCACATCTTTGGTGGTCCACACTCGATTTCTAGGATCTCAGGTTTATGTCTATGGCATCCAACACACTGCAGTGTCATTTGTTCCCCACCACCTGAATTAGGTGAGCAGTGCAAACGTGAATTGACAATTGCCTTGATGCCTATTCCAGTGTGGAACTTGCTATCCAGAGGAAAGTAAATTTTGTTTTGGTGAAAATAGGCTTCATCTCCACAGTGATAGGAGCCTACATGTTAGCCATCATAATGGAAAATGCTTTTAAATCCTCCCTAAGGGAAATGTATTATCCACCATTTCTGTAAAAAAAGTTGGAGGGGGTGGGATGTAAAGGTAAGTATTCTAGATATATGGCAAAATCTGCTGTTTCTCCAGCAGCCTGAAAAGTGTGCATCATTGTTTTAATACAGATGGTTAGAATTTACATTAGTTAGATTTGTTTGGGTGCAACAGAAAAAACATAACCTGTAGTTCTTTTGGAAAGCAGAATGCAAAGTCAGTATTCACCTGCTGGAAATTCTGCCACTGCAGAGGGGCACTCAGTCAGGATATTATGAAAAAGCGGAAGTTAGTAAAACATCCAAGGGTGAAGAGAGAGGGCACAGGACATACTTCGAGTGAGTAAATCACGCTAACTCTACAATGCAAATTTTAAAAGCATTTTGAGCAAGTTAGATACAGAAATTAAAGCCACCCTGAGGGAACTTTAATTTGCGTGACTGGGTGATTTGCTATCACTGTGTAACTGCCAAAGCCTCACTGAATTTGGCAACACCACAGAAGTAACCTTCCCATGCAGGCAAATCACTCACTAGTAATATCTGCACTGAATTAACCTGTGTAAGCATTTAAATGTGAGGAATGCATTTAAAGACAAATTCTGTCCTCATGAGCAGTGCTACAAATCTGCAGCAATTTACTACCAGTCCTCTTCCTAATTTCTGGAAAAGGACTCCTAAAACTTGTCCTCTCAATTTATTTTAGACAGAACAGGTATTCCTCTTGTAAGACAGTATTTCCATTTGCTAAACTTTGCTTTCTAAATTGATATTTAGTCTGCAGAATGTTTGCCCAAGTCTCAATTATTTTGGAACGTTTTAGCAAAAATGATTCAGCCATTTCTGAAAATGAAATTAAAGAAAAATATTGGTATGTTGTTTCTTGCTATATTTAATTGAGGAGAATGTGCTTTGGAACAGAAGCATAACATTTGGAGAAGGGATGGCCCTGCTCTTGGGGATGTGCCTTTTGCCATCTCTTTGAAAATCCACCCACATTTGGCCAAGCTATAAACCTTTGAAAATTTTCAATTAGCACTAGTTCAGTAAAGACATTTAAGAGTTTGTCAGCTAAATTCTTCAAAGACTCCATCTGTACTGAACATGCTCCAGCCTGTACATGCTGGCATCTGCAGCACCCCCCACAGAAAAAGGGAGCGTGCACCACTCCAGCTCTGAGCAGGACTTCCTTTGAAATGGTCCTGCTCCATTACAGTGGACCTTCCAAGACCCGGGACTGCATACAGGGTGTTGTCACCTGCTTCCTCTACATCCCACATCTGTGTGGCAAGAGGGACCACAGGGGAGTAATGTAAAGAAGGCTGTGTGGCATTTTTCTTTTAATGTTTGCCACCAATGTCTGCCATTAGTGCCTTCAAAGGAGTGCATTAGTGGGAGGCTCCTCTTTTGCAATGAAATGGGAGGAGCTAAGTCAGGTCCCAGCTCTTCATCCAGCCTCCATCACCCATTTCACCAGCCCTGATATTTCTTTTTCCTTCCTCATTTCCCTCATCTCACTTGAATCCCAGGGTCCAAGTCCAGCAGCTGCCTCCTTCCAGTTCATTAGCTTAATTAATTCACAGTCACCTTCTCCCAGTGCTCCAATTCTACTCCTTTACAACTGGAGTCTCCTCATTTCTCTGGAGTCATCCAGGGAAACAAGTGGAGTCATCTTCCTTACTCAGCCAGTCCCTCTTCATCTCCTCCTTTGTTTCATAGGATCTCAGTGTGACACAAACTACATCCTTCACTCTTTTGGATAGTTTTGGTCCCGTCTGCATTTAACTCTGTCAGCTTCCTCCATCACGGTCCTAGGTACCAGGAGGAATTGTAGGTGTGGGATAATAGTTCATTGCTTCAATGCCTGGCCATGACTCTCAGCTACTTGGAAACAGCCTTGCAATAGTACATATAGTCCCTCTATAGCCTGAGTGCAGTTTCACAAGCACAGGGTGGTGTGGGATTCATGATTCTGGCTATTTAGGACTAAATTTCTGAAGGTTTAGCTATCCAAACCCGGAAAGACTTCAGTACGCATCTGTGAACTGTAATTTTTGCTAACACTTATCTGCAGACAAACTGTTATATTTTTATAGGGAAAGCAAAAGCACACTCCTAACGCTGACCTGTAAAATTTAAAATCCCTCCCTCTCACAAATGGGGTCACTGAAGTCTCTAGAATTATTTAAGTTAAATAATGTGCACCACTTTTTTTCCAGCGATATATTTTGTCTTAAATTTTTCTTGACATTTTAGCTGTCTTTTACAGGTCCTAAACAGGACATTGAGAATGAGGTCATGATGCTATTTTGCAGTTATTGGTATACCCTGTATCTCAGAATCAGAAACCAAATGTTTTAAATCCTAAGATTAGCGGTGTCTATAGGTATGGCCTTTAATTTCAAGAAAATTACTTCAAATCAGAGCTCATTTTCTATGTAAAATAAATGTGTAATGTGTCAGGTGCTTGTAGGACCTTTTAATTGTATCAAGTATTTAAATTTGTGTATATCTTTATAGTACATCTAAGCTATCTGAAAAGTTTAGCTTGTTTGTCTCACATGGCAAAACTTTTGTGAACTGATACAGTTTTCTCTGTTTACTTTCCCTGCTTTTCCATCAGCTCTACTGGACAGAGCAAATGCAATTTAACTTCATTAGTCAAAGCAGTTAAGATAGTTCTTGATGTTGCATAATTTTTTGCCAGTAAGAAGAGTACAGTTACTTTAATAATCTAACATAACACTTTGTCTCAGAGGTGTTGTATCCATTGCACTGCATTTTATAGATCACTAAGCAGCATTAATTGAAGCCCAATTCCTTCAGTTTGACTGTGGAGGACTACAGACAAAATGGGTTTTCTGTTGAGGGAAAGAGAAGATGAAGACTAAAAGAACAATAAAAATGTACTTTGCAAAATTACCATATTCTCTTTTTGCAATTCATGACAACATGGAGAGCTTGAAAGCTAAGCTTTGTATATCTACCAACTCCACAAACCTGCAAAGTTTTTGGCCTATCTTCTACCTGTACAAATTGACTAATGCTCAAAGATTACCATGGCCTGAAACAGCCTAACTGATCTGAAAATATCAAGGAAAACATTTTAATTTTGGGGGATTTTGTTGGAATGGCTGCACATATGACTCACATCACATTTGATCTTCCATTTTTTCTGGGTTCTGTGTTAAGATTATAACATGGATTCCAGGAAATAATTTCTGACTTCCTTCCTGAAAGTCTGTGTGGCATCTGATCATGGGAAAGAGTCCCTTAGACTAGGTATAAAAGGTTTGATACAACCAAAGTGTTTGCTGCTTATGATCAGCTCGTGTATCGCAAGTAGGACAGGGTTACACCGTAACACACAGCAAAAAGTTCTCAAGTTTCAGACCTAGTGGGCTATGCAAGCTGACAGAAAATTATCTATTTAAGTTTTATTTCTCTCCAGGGCTGCTGTGCTTACAAGATGGGATCAATGCTGTACATTAGTTTGTCCACTGCAAATACGCTTGCTTTTCATACACTTACATTTTGAGGAATTCCAGGAAAGTGAAAGAAACAAACCAAGAAAACAAGATGTTTTAAGATTTTTAAAACAAACAAACAAACAAACCAGCAAGTAGATCTCTCAAATCTAATGAAAAAGCAAAAACTAAGGAAGAAAAATCAACACAGATGGAAAAACAGTTCTATCAAAAGCTATGCTTTCTAATAAAGCTTTTGTAAAATTTCTTACACAGTCTTCACAATTAAAAGTACCAAATCAGTGTCATATACTGAAAAAATCCTGAATTAATTTTTTGGGCATGAAATTCCCTCAAATTTGCCTCTCTGTATTTTTGTAAACCAGGAATCCACCTTCACAGAAATATAAGGCTTTTTTGCCTAGGAACTTGGTGCTTGGAAAATGAATCTTTTGGCAATTGAAAGATAAAAACTGTCTTCTGTAGAAAATGGCTTGGATATTGAGTACTGAAGGAAGAAGTTTTTAAAACTTCACTGAAGGGAAAGCTTTTTAAAGTATAGTTTGATGATTCATGCAATCTCTGCATTGCGTGTCTGCATGGAAATCCCCAGCTTTTTCAGCATCCTGGAAAAGAATTTCAGAAAGTCATACAAAATGATACTGAGAAAAGTCAAGGTCTGAGGCCCTATCTTCCTCCCATTAGATCAAATAGAAAATAAAAATAAATCCTATTGTTTCTCTGCTTGTCTAAAACAAGGCTGGGAATGAGGTGTGGAAACGAAACCATGTTCTCAAGCTTAAAGGTAGTCCTTTTAGGTCAGGGCTCTGTCACACCAGCAAGTCATTGTAGGAAATGCAAATTTCCACTTTGCATTGCAGCAACCTTTCTGTTGATAGGGGACTTCTGTCTCCTGGGCTGCCGACCTGGCAAATTTCACATGCATTTAAAAAAAAATCACACAGAGAATTAAACAAAACTGGAGTTGAGGAAAAACACATCAATGTAGAGGCTCTATTTAAAGAGGAATTTGGACCTTCTGTGATGTTTCCTGTATTTTAAGCGCTTTTCTTTTTCCACTCAATACATTAAAGGGACATGATCAAGGCTAAAGGACCTAAAATTAGACCTGCCAGCTGTGTTTTGGTTTGTGAGGATTCACAGGTCATGTTGTCCCTGTGCACTCACTGTCTGATCCATTCCCTGAAGGAGGGAAAACACTGGAACATAAAGGAATTCTGATACCCCTTATGTACTTCAGTATAGTCTCTGCTCTCCTCAGAGTAAATTAGACAGACAGAAAGAAGACAGCAGACACATACCTCTGATCTTAGAAAAAGCATAGGGCTCTTGGATTGTTATTTTATTCTTAGCATCTATGTTTCATCTTTCATTTTGGGAAAATAATAGGCTTTAAAAGTTCATACAAAAAAAAATACACTAATATTCTGAAATATATTTGATTGTGGATCAACCACGTTATCTTTTACAACATTCTTTT
This sequence comes from Coloeus monedula, assembly GCF_965178545.1. NCBI lineage: Eukaryota > Metazoa > Chordata > Aves > Passeriformes > Corvidae > Coloeus > Coloeus monedula. The sequence continues at coordinate 34,018,266 of NC_138786.1, read as the reverse complement.
GAAAATATCTACCCCTTCCATAATCCTGCCAATGCAAGCTGAGTTTTTGTGTCTTAAATCACTCATTAGTCTGCCAATTTTCCACCTAATAGCTCATCTAATTACTGAAAAGCAGCTCTAAATAGTTTTCAATTGCTCTATAAAACTTTCTATTAAAATTTCGAGGGGCAGTTTATCCAAGAGGCATTAATCCGACCTCTAATTTTCAGGTGGTACAATCCTAACTAATTTGCTTTCACAGGTCAAGTAGTACACATATAACTGTACAGTTTGGCTGTGTTTTTGATCTTTGCATGTGCAAAATAAAGAATTTTGAGTTGAGGACCTCAAAATTAGATGCAGTTTTGGAGAGTTTGTCCTTACAAACCTGCCAGATGATCTTTGCTTTTGTCAGAACAATCATCCAAATGAGTCAGTCAAACAGACAGGGGTGTGTTATTGCCCTGTAATTAAGGGTTGACAAAAATCTGTAATTTTCAAAGTACTAATTGAAAACGCATGTGGAAATGTTATACAGAAAGCTAAATTTAATAATGTTAAAAGCTGCGCTCTCTTCAAAAAGAGGTCCATATTTTGAATCAGAGCAAGTCTCCAGAAGAGCCAACTTTTTTTTTTTTAATTACAAATGCAGGATTTTAAGCTTAAGTAAACCCTGGAAAACACCATCTCAAATTCAGCAGTGTTAATAGGACTCTTTGTGTTGTCTCTCTACCACAACCCCAAGATGGAGAAAGCAGTTGCATAGAACCAGAGCGGCTCCAGCTGCCTCCTCATTGGACTCATGGTCTCAGTACTTTCTTCTGTAAAACTGGCACACAGGTGCCAACACTGCAGAAATGGATCATACCCTCCAAACGCACCTAATTAAATTTGAAGGGGGCAAAGGGGCTGCACCTTAACATGCAATACTCATCCTCTAGCCCCTTTCAACTCCCCCTCAGACTTTTGGGCATCTAAGAAGGCCTCACACTATGCAGATAGACCTCTGGTGTCAAACAATATGGAATTTTTTACATGAGTTCTCAAGGGAATACTTCATTACAGAACTGGAAAGAAAGGGATACATCACAGACAAAGAAAAAATTTGAAGGTAATGTAACAACTTTCTTGGTTGATTTGCTTTTCTATCCTGTCCTGTGTTTAATTTTAAAATGTATGTATCAAGGCAAAAGGAGATTTAGTTTAGTTACTAAAATATTTGCAAATCATGCACACTCAGAAAGACAAAAACTCAGAGCTCTTAAATCAGGATGTACTTAGAAGTAAGAGAAAACAATCATATTATCAAGAAAGAGATAAGAATCCCTCTAACATCATATGATATTTTCGCTCCCAGGGTCTAACTCTGGAGTCCAGAGAACAAAGTGGTCAGAGCCCATGAAGCTGGTGAGAACTCCTTCTGGGACGTAGAGAGGTGTACGTGAGATTCTTTCCATTCCCATCCAATGATTTAAGTAAATCCATGGTAACATCCAGGTGAAATTTTACAGTCATAGAATGACTACAGTTTATAATACTAGAAACTACAGGACAAATATAATTTAAATACTGCTCAAGGAAACAATGGTAAATGAAATCTATGGAGTCCAGGATATTTTTAGTATCTATGCTGTGTTGTACAATTTGTGTAATAAGGGATAGTTTTTATGACTTTCTCTTGCCATTTAATTTCAATTCTGCAGCTATGCAGTTTTTGAAACAGCAAATTCTTGATTAGTGTGCAGTGATGGTGCAAAATTATAAGTGTGAATTGAGGCAGTACTACACTACACTTGTGTACTTATCAGGAAGCATAATACACAATTCTAGTGGCAACCATTCAGCCACTGGAGCGACCTCACTAGTTTAATATGCTCAGAGTTGCTGTACAAAGTGAGAAAACAAGTGTATCAGCATGCATTAACCATGTTTTGCTGTAATCATAAGCAAGTTTTGTTAATATGTATTAACACAAGACAACTCAAAAAACATTGTAGATGCCAAGTGTAAAAATGTTGTTGGTATACAATGTATATTACAAAGCAGCAGCAGTAAAATAGATCTAGCATTTTGTTTTTCCATAGATTAACTTGCTGAAGAGATTAAAAACAACCAACCAACCAACCTGATTCCTTTTCCTGGTTTTAAAATCAAGTCATACACAGTTAGAAGGGGAAAAGGGATTTTACCTTGGTATTTATTTTAAGGATCCTTAGGTGCACACGTCCAGGTCAAATGCGCCAGAATGCACCTCACAAAAATGCACACCCCAAAAAGATCTGGTCTAACATTATAGGTTTTGCTAATTAGCATATCTATCAAAGATTCCCCAATGAGAGGCTCGAGTGAGACCCCCTCCCCAAGGAGCCTTCCCCTGGATGGTTCTATCTTGGTTTACAGAATGTGTTCTGGAGAGGACCCTGGGGTCTGGGGTGCACTGATCCCTAACTACGAAGCTTCTAAAATGTTTAATCTCTCATCTTAACAAACAAGTCCAAGAATGCAGGCAAAAAGCACTAAGAATACAGAAGCTGCAAAAAAAGGTGTAACAGGGGTATAAAAGAAAAGGCAAAAAATCATCATGGCATCAAACCAACCAACAAAAACCCCACCACACCACACAATGAACACACAGAACACCAAACACACAACAAAAAGCTCTTATTTTGGCTATTCTGTTGTTAGCATGATTTCTATGTAAGTGTACATATGCTAATGTACACATTTACTGTGTGCATGTTTCTGTGCATACATCTACACGTACACAAGGAGTACAGCACATATTTTTATATATACGTTTATTGTCACATATAAACACATATGCTCCAGAGCTTTCCTTTTAGTGTTTTTCTTGAATCTTTACATGAATAATATCCAGCATCATGGACCTTGAACACTGATGACTCTGGTTAACGCTTTTATCCTTTGCTTGAAATTACAGGATCAGTCTAGTCAGAATTTATGAGAACCAGACCCCAGACCTCACATAGCTCACATATTAGACCATTAGGTATCTAACTACCTCTGAACAATTTCAATGCATTATCTTGCCTTCTCCCTGGGGCACAAACTTCACTCGTCCATACTTTTAATATATTTTGTCTGCATGAAGCAGATCGAGTTATTACATGCCAGCGGATCACGACTTACAGAAATCTCATTGCTCTACAGTGATGCAACTAATATCTCTCCCTTCTCCATTCTGAGATAGTGCAGTAAAGAAATGGTCAATGGTGTAATTTTCACTAAATTAATTGAGAATGTATTGAATGCAGATTTGCTATTTAAGCTTGCAGATGGGCTAATTAAATATTTCCACCTTGAAATATATTTGTGTGTGCATATATACGCTGATACACCACCATCCATATTGACATAGCTAAACAGAAGAATTTTTCAAATTGCTTAGAATGCTCACTGCTGCACCTCACATAGTGTCCTTCTGCTGCAAGATGTTTAACACTTAATTTTCAAAGACAATGTAAAATCTGGGTGTTGTTGCCAAACATACATTTGCACTATGGGACTGGAGTGGTTTTGTTTTGGGTTGGGGTTTTTTTGATTGAAATATAACATAAAGTAAGATTAGAAATCAATTGACCTGTGAACTCTCCTGAACCTTTTACCTGGGTTGCAAGGCCATTACGTTCTTTTCTTTCATTAGCTTTTTGTTGGAGCAAGGCTGAACAGGAAACAAGGGTGATCCTGTCTCCTCCCTAGAGGCTGTTCATCAGCTGGCTCAGTTTACAGCAATAAAAAAAAATTGGAAACATATAACAAGTCAGAAACCTTATATTTTTCTTTAAACATTATGATCAGCATTACAATACTACTATTAATAGCAGAGGACAATTGGGGAATTGCACTCTTTTTGGAATTCCTCCTCTGCAAAATGATATGCTTGTATTTTCCCTGCATTGAAGTACCTGCATTTATACCCCAGTTCTAGCTAACAAAGTGATTTTAGTTTTGATCTGCTAAATTAGTTTCCTTTCTAGCTTTCATTCTCGATGAACAGAGTATTACTCACAACAATTCTGTATTTCAAATTTAAATTCATTCTTTAAAAAACAGAACTGAAAACCTTGTTTCTCCTTTCAAAAGCAGTTTGAAGCACTATTCTGCAAAGTGCTCAGTGTCTTGACAGAGATGCTTAGTGCCAGAGCAACCACAAGAGAAACAGAGATACTCGGCACCTCAGGGAAGGCGCTTCACACTACACAGCATTGGACACTTAATTCCTAACTAAAACAAACTCCATCAAAAGGTCATCAGTCCTGGAGACTAAAACAGTTTTGATGAAGTCCAGTCTCCCACTCTGTTGACAAGCGTCTCAATTATTTTCAACAGCTCCTGGTGTCTACATCAGAAGAATGCAGAGCAATCATCAGGCTGAGGTAACCACAGGTCCCTCTGTGAGAATCTGCAGAACACGCACACTGAGCAGTGCTTTAAGACAGCTATTTTTTTTCCACCTGAGGTAGGAATAACTAATGATGTAACCAAGTTATCAGCTACACGTTTTGACATACCGGCAGTGCATGAACTAATGCCTTGTAACTGCAATGCAAGAAGAAATAGCCCCTCGGGATAAATTCTTTGGAAGTCTATGTGAGCAAAGCGGTGAAATGTCTGGATGGAAAAATCTAGAACTTTTAAATAGGACTGGATAGGGCTTAACACTGATAAATTTTCCTGTGTGCTACACTACATGACCAAGGTAAAGCTAATTTGGTACTGATTGATGAGTCTTTGCTGATTTGCCCTAGCATGTAGATTAATGTAAGATGCAAGCTGTATTGACAAAACTACCATACTCTTCCTCTTGGCACTCCCCTTGTCTTGATGACCAATGCACATACCTGTGCTATATATATACACAGTATGTGCACAATACGTACACACCTAAGACATCTCAGACTTCAACTTCCTCATTTTTTGACCAGGTGATCTTTCTATAAATGCTTGCTCATTGCCTGCCCACAGCTCCCTTGCCCAAAGCTGTGCCTCTCCCTCTTCAGAAAGTTGCCAGGTAGAGGTTTAGCATAAACATGCCTTTCAGAAATCCAGCTGCATCCTTTCCTATCTTTCTCTCCAGCTGTCTCACCAATACATCTCTCCAATTGCCACAAACTGCACAGATTTTGGGGTTACTGCTACACAAAATTCCCTTTTTTCCCAGTACCCCAGCATTCTCTGGAATGCCCCTGAATGCCTAGGCTATTGTTGACAAGTGAGTCCAAATGGTATGTGCTACTTTTGCATTTACAGCTTACATTACATTGCTGTGGTGGGAGGCAAATCTTCTCTTGGTTTCTTGAAAGCAATATACTAACAGTACAGGGAGGCAGTGCACCTTCCTGAAGAAAGGTCTTCTAAGCCTGCAGAACATGCAAGAGGTAGACGTCCTCTAAAAATAGCTATGGGGCTCCCTGTCTGAAATGAAATTCATTTTGGCACATGGTTTAAAAAACAAAACAGAACAAAGCAAATCAAATAAATTCAAACACCAACTTTCCCCCAGCGTAAAGCATAATGAATGAGAAAATAACAAATGAAATTAAGACACTCAAAAAATGCATTAGTATTCACAGAATCACAGAATGGTTGAGGTTGGAAAGGATATGTGGAGGTTATCTGGTCTGACCCCTATGCTCAGGCAGGGTCATCTAGAGCGGGTTTCCCAGAACCAGGTCCAGATGACTTTTGAATACCTCCAAGGATGGAGACTCCACAGCCTCCCTGGGCAGTTTATGCCAGTGCTTAGTCACCCTCACAGAATGTTTCCTGTGTTTCAGTTTCTGCCTATTATCTCTGGTCCTGTCCTTGGGACCCACTGAAAAGAGAGTGGCTCTCTTCATTTTTACACCTTCCCTTCATGTATTCCTATACATTAATGAGATTCCCCCTGAGCCTTTTCTTCTCTAGGCTAAAGCCCCAGCTCTCTCAACCTTTCTTTGTATGGAACAAGATGTTCCAGTCCCTTAACTATCTTCATGGCCCTTCATTGGACTTTCTCCACTATGTACTGGAAACATAGCTCAACACGGAATCCAGGAAAGAGAGCGCAAAAGATGTTAACTGCTGTGGCATTTTCACCATCTCACATGCTCTCATATGAGAGAACGGGCCCTTGCAATGTCGTCTCCAATGTGATGTCTAAAGGAAGTATGGAAAGCTCAATGAAGGATCTCTATTGACTAGACTCAGTATCCCACACCAGAAGAAACAAAAATTTCAGCATTGCTCCTCACAGTTCTTTCTAATACTTGACGTTGGTTAGGTACAAAATTATTTTCTAAGGTTTTTTGAACATATATATCATTAGTGCTAACTATTCACAGGTATGCATTTTGTCCTTGCTAGCATTCATTTTAAGCTCAGAAAACTCATTTGACATCACAAAAGAGGACATGAATGAAGGACATAAAGACAGACTCAAAAAAAAAAGAGATGACCATCTTAGCTGATCAATAGTTTATTTCTACTGTTTTCAGTGCTATGTCAACTGCCTATGGCGTGTGCTGAGGAGACGATAGAGGGTTGTGACAGATATCAGCACCCATGAGAGCTCCCAGAAACTTAACCTAGGAAGATTATTTCCCCTCCAGACCATGGCAAAAGAGACTATTACTCTGATTATGAGATAATTAAATGAAGTCTCAATGCTAACTCTCAGGACATGCTTCTTGCTGCAAAAGGTTGCTTGAAATCTATTTTCACTTACTTGAGCTCAGGTTTAGTGCTTTTTGAAAGCACAGGAATTAATCCTATACCTGTGATCTTAATATTTATACAAGAAGCATATTCTTCCCAGCTATATAGTAATATTGTAGATCCTTCAACTTCCCAAGGCCTCTGTGCATGTGACCCTGCATGTCAGGTCCCTGCAAAATGAGAAAAAGGGGAAGAGTTGTGTGGGAGGCATGTAGCCCCTCATATAACAGCAGAGAGTCCATGTTCCAGATATGTCTCTGTCAGGGGCCTTTTGGCTGCTAGATTTACACTTCTAAAGAGCACCCCGGTGCAGCAGTTTCTCTCCCACTCCGTGATTTCCCATGGCCCAGGCTACAGCTAAGTGTCTATAGGTCTGTCTGGCACAAGGGATCATGAAGCAGAACAGAAATTGTGGGGCCCAAAAGTAAAGCTGCAAGTGCATGACTTGTTTTCTGAAAATAGATGGGACAGTGTGAAAGAAGTCAGACAAATGTCTCTTTCTCAGTGTTTAAGACTTGGCAGGTCTGCTAGCTGCAGAGCTCAGCAGCCTATACAGCAACTTCTCTTTGCCATCCAAGTTCAGTTGATTATTCACTGCAAGGCAGCCAAAAAAAAAGAATGGCGATAGAGGGCAATGAAGTCATATTGCGCCCCCTCCAACAGATTTCAACTTGATCTCCCATATCCATATTTGGATTTCAGTGGGACTCTCTACAAGCGCTGTGGATTCTGACATACAACTGCAGACAGACTTTTCTACATTTAAATTTGCTGTGTAAAAAACAAAGGCAGCAAAACCAGCTACTTTCATTCATTGAAATGTAAATAGACACATATAAAAGCAACAACTATAGAGATTATAAAAATTGTAACATACATTTGCCTCAGTATTTTATTTATTCATCTGAGGTACTTTTCTATATACATATTATCTTCAGCTTTCACAGTAATTTCCAAACCAAGATATTTCAGGGAAGTGAAGTTCAGAAATTTGTGCTCTATTAATATTAAAGCCTTTTTTGAGCTGATGGTGTTGTTTAAATTGCTTTTGTTTGTTGCTATATTGTTGTTCTACTGTTAATAATACTTCCAGTTTATTTCAGAATTTCTGGCTTTCATAATTACAATTAAGCTTGTTTTGCATAGATTTTGCTCCAACTGACCACGCTAGATTAGAGCATGACCTGATATATTATTTCTGTTACGTCTGTAGTTTGGAGGACAAAGGAATTCACACAGACTTCCCACAGTATTTTTCAGTTTCTGTTCAAGGTATTTCTTTCTTGACAGTGCAACGCACCTGTTTTGATAATCTACCCTTGGAAGTTAATGGAGCCTGTGAGTTTCCAGATGGCTGTGGGAAAGAAGGCTGTGTAGTCAACAGACCTCTATACTGACAGTCTGATGAGACTTTCTATTGATCTCTTATCCTGAGATTCCAATTCACAATTCCTACATGATCATTATCGTGATTTTTTTCCATTGGTCACTTGGGTTTACACAACACCATTGGTGAATAATACTCAAAATCTTATCTCATTTATATTTGATTATGTCAAAAAAACCAATATGCCACTAGAATTCTCATCGACTTCATGAAAGTAGGAGGAAGAAACTTAGCAATTCTGAAGTTAGTGATTCTTTCGAGAAGTGAACCTTTTTGAAGCTAGAAACAATATTTTGATGGATAGATGTGCAAGGGAAATATTAACTTGCCACAGAAGAATATGCAGAAATGCTGGTAGGTGAAAAAGTTCCACCTGAACCTCCAACAACTGCTGGACAGATAGTTCTGAGTCCCACAAAACAAACAGAAGAGAGAGAAGATAAGAAAAACAGTTTATTTTGGAGTAAGAAGGACAATGAGAAAGGGAAGAGTAAATGTAGTCTATTGTCCAGTTTTCTCAGTTCATGACATGCCAGTCTGGAAAAAAGTTATTTTTCTCTTTGTTAATGTGCTGGTGGAAAGCCAGTATGACATTTTCTCTCAATATTGTCTAAAATCAGGCACCTGAGCTCATCTTTGATCCTTCATTATTCTTAACCAAGTCTTACCTCTCTAATACTTATCTCACTACTCAGTGAGTACTCTACAGCTCTCTATCCCTCCCTTCATCCAGAGGAACATTTATCTTTACTGCTCATCAAAAAAAATTCTCCCCTCAAAATAGAAATATGTCTGTTAAATACATACATAATAAAAATAGTCTTTGTAGAAATCTAACATACTACATGTTGATATAGCACTGATCCAGAGATTCATTAAAAAGAACTTTCCATTTAAATATTTGAAGATGGGGCCTTCTTATAAATTTGTCAAAAGATTTCCAAAGTAGTGCTGCACTGCCTGTGCACGTGTCTTTAGGTTCTTATATTTCTGCTCTGACACTGACTTGAATTTGAATGAAATCAGTGAATCTTTCACTCAGTGGCTGCATTGAGTGACCTATGTGAAAATAATTTCAAACCTGCTCCTATGGCCAGGTTTAGAACAAATCACAATGTCAACAGATAACTTTTTAACAGTGCTCACCACTTTCACTGAGCTCTTTTAAAATCCTGGGCTCTGTGCACAAATGTTTGCCTTGCATACCCTGCCCACAACCCTGTTGACACATTTTCTGTCTGTCTCAGCTGAAAGCACTGGAGAGCATTTCAGCAGAGTAACTTGTAAGACAGGTTTGATGCTAGACCCTGTGGAAAGGCTTGGTTCCCTCTTTCATTTGAATGACTCTTGTTGGTGTTTAAGCAGAGAGATGTCAGTCTTCAGGCATCTCTGCTATCTTCAAGGGCAACTTAATTAAAATATTTATCTGTTAAACCAAAAAAGCTTTGCCAAAATCCAAGACTTCCCTTTCCATACTGAAAGCTTATGACTGTCTTTTTTGGCTTTAGTTCTCAAAGATGACTCTCCATTATTTTTTTTGAGAATTGGATCAAGTCCTAAGTATATAAATCATGTCAAAAGACTACACAATTTATTTTATTTGTATGAGACATGCATGAGAAGTCATATCAAAAAATTCCCTGTTACCATTAATGAATCACACATGTGTGTCTATATATATATAGGTCAAGCTTAGTCTGTGGACCAAAGGACACACCAATTTTGAAATCCTTGCCAATTGCATACATAGTTTCCATAGGTTTGATTTTGTTCCTTCCGATTAGGAAGTGAGTAGAAACTCCTGAAGGGCTAAACAACTTTTAAACTGCTCTGAGGAAAGTAAACCAAAGCAGTTCTGGTGAAACCAAATGATCTGACAACATTAAATTCGATGTAAGTGCTGTCCTGCTGGTTTTGGGTTTTTTCTGTGCAGCTCAGACAGGAACTTTAGTGCTTTTCATTTACAGTACTGTAGTAGCTGCACAGATACTCCAGTTTGTTGTCTTCTAAGGTAGGCTAAAAAATGAAAGTTATGTTTCCATATAGGAAAAACTCTCAACCAATGATGCATGTAAAATGCTGTTATGTTGATTGAGCAGTTGGGGGTTTTGATATGCATCCCAGATATTTCATCAGTATGGCAGCACCTTACATTACACTGTCCCTGCAGATCTTGGATCAATCCCACCTGGTCATATCCTAAGCCTGGAGACCTCAGTCTTGAAGTACCTCTCAAATGCACAATGAACATCAATGATTTTATGATCTAACATTTTTTCTATCATATAGTTTAAGCCAGGTACATAGGCAAACTGCTAACATCTGTTATCAATACTCTGTATTTAGGGACTTTGGTTTATCAGATATATAGCTTCTCTAACAGTACACATGGTGGTATTCCTAATAGCATACAGTTAACAACAGTCATTTAAGCTACATACACAGATAAAACATTCAACTATCATTTGTACAGCTGTAAATTAGTTTCAGAATAGTCTATAGAAAGAACACTTAAAAGGAATGGTAACCTCAATTTTTTAAAAAATAAATATATTTCTTTAATTATTTTATTGTCAATGTTATTTGCATCTACCTGGAAATTATATTTTGCATAACATAGGCAAACAAAGTGGATGCTTCTCTACTCTAAACCTTCACAGAATAAATTAATCTGGATTCATGTCCCAGGCTGGTCAGGCACAATGATGTAGGACAGGGGTGCCTAAATAAAGGGTCACGACACCAACTGAGGCCATGGCATTTGAGATGGGACACAAACCTAGCTGAAGTCCAGTAGCAGAAATGGTGTTTGCAACTGGAGGTAAAGTCACGAGACTAGAAGGTAAAATGGTACTGAAGTAATCTATAACTGTATATAGTGAAGTCATACTCTTGCTGGACCTCCCTTCTCTGATATTCATTCAAACAGTTAAAAATCTAGCTGGTTTACCATCAATAAACAGGAAAAAAAGGGTTTCTTAAATATAGGCATGATCACTGGTCTCAGCATATTAATATTGAACTTTGGTTTTAGAAACACAACCAAAAGCAAAAGAAAACTTAATTATCATCTTTAAACTCTTTTGAGTATCATTCCTTTCCACCAGAAACTTTATTCATATACCTACTTTCTACAATAAGCCACAGAAACAAATTTTCTGGTAATATTTTAAGTGCTTCAGAAAGTCAGGTGGGATCTTTAGATAAAGACTTTCACTCATGCTAACCCACTGTCAAAAATAATTTAAAATCGTTCCTGAAGTTTCTAACACCTAAAAGATGAAGTCTGCCATTTGCTGGAAAATTGTAATAACACTTTTAAGCTTTTTTTGATACAGATATTACAGCTACTGATTAAAAAAAAAAAAACAAAAAAAAACAAAACAATAAAAAACCCTGAAGGTGTGGGCAATTAGCATAAAAAACTTAGCTGCAAAATATCATGAAAAGAATTAACATCTGGAAAGGTATTATGCTCTTTTTCTTTTAGATGACATGGACTGGTTTTTTAAAACATGATTTCTGGATGTTGGCTAGAAGCCAAAAAGAAAAAAAAAGTCCTGAATTCTTCTGCATGGTTGGTTTCTGGACAAGTCACCTAAGTAAGCATCAATAAGTGTCAGAGGAAATCAAAGGATTTCCATTTCAGAAAAAACGGCTCCAAAAAATTATTCTCAGTGCATAAGCATGGTGAAGATGAGGTGACTTTTGTCATTCCCTGATTCCAGGAACTATCAGGGGCTACAAAAGCCTCAGTCAAAACAGTATAAACTGGAGGACTCTCAGAGATGCTGTAAATCTACTGTCTGATAACAGACTCTTCAGAAGTGCATCTAGAAATCAATGGAGCACATATGTGCTCTGGATGTAACTTGATATGTGCATGCCCAATTTAGGGGTCTTTACTAATCTTTGTGTTAATTGTTCACTGTACAGTGACCATTGTATTGTGCCAACACAGGACCCACTTTCCTACTTTCTTCTGAGATCGAGTTTGAAACAGATTCTAAAGGTGCATCAAACAATTTTGTTGGAGCATCTGCAAATTTATATATAGCAGCTAAGCAAAACTCTATAGTTATCCAGCCACTGCAGACATCGATTCCTTCAGAGCTAAATTCAGTAAAAGTGGAAATCAACATTGTAAGGGTGCCTTTTGTGGCAATCAAAAATGCAGATCATTAATTTCTGAGCAGAAGTAGGAGCCTAGGCCAAGCTTGACAGTATAAAAAGTCAGTGCTCTTCAGTCTACACATCAGGCTTGCCAGTAAAAGCTGGATTTCATTGGAACTATGTCATTAGCACCAAGTGAAGACTTGCCCCTCTAATCTTCCTGTGGCCAGGGCACAGGGGAAGAGGACATGGATGCTTTGCTGGACTGAGAGGTGGCATTAGAAAAAGCTGCTCAAAGGAGAACTGGTGTTTGCAGGGCCAGGAAAAGCCTCTGGCTAATGCAACACAAGGTGGTGGCAGTGTAGGGGAGCTGAAAAAAGCCCCAACCCCTCGGGAAGAAAAGAGGCTCAGTCATGTTCCCTTCTGGGAATGCTTCTGGTCTGCAAAACAAGATACTTCTGTATAGAAAAACACAACATGTGCTTATCAGTTATGGTAAAACATATGCCAATTTAATTTTTAATCTTTCCTAGATGTCTGTCCCTATATCTACAGTACTGAGATTTATAAATGATAAAGACAGAAAAATATCTCACTCATCTGCACATATTTATTAACACTAGGATTTTACCTTAGGCTATTGGCTGAAAACCTGTTTTTAATTTTTATTCAAGATGGATTCATATGACCACTACAGTGTGCTCCGGTCACTGGTGTAGTCTTGGGACATCGACACAATTAACTCTCCCTCCCTGCACATTGGTGGCATGTTAAGTTTTTCCTAACAACCTATGTGGATGCATATAACTTCACTACAATATATGAAGCATGTCCAACAAAAGGAACATTGATGGGCACTTTAGTTCTACACTGCATCAAGATTTCATACAGGCTAGACCAAGGAGAAAGGGAATTTGATCATTAAAGCAACTGTATCCTCCAAGCCTTTCCCAACAGTCTACATCCATAGTTAAAACAGAGAAATCAAAATAAATTTAATCTGAAAGCTGATGGACAAGATCAAGAGTGAAAGAAAACAAGATATTTTCCATGTTAGGTACTTAAATATATTCACCATATCGGCCACATCACAGTTAGTAGGGCTGAAAGTAAGGATGCCCAAGTTTAAAAAAAAACCACAAAAACTTACAGCAATTACCATACCTCTGCAAGACTGCTATGAATCCCAGATTTCTGGGTTTGAGATGATACTGATACACTTTTGGATATAGTCACATAAATTAGATCTCAAATCAAAATGCCACTTTCTTTTCATTGTTTTCCTTTCCCTCAGGGCCAGGAGCATTGACCACTGCTAAAAAGAGCCTTGGGACCCAGTATCCTGCAATTCCACTATCTTCCTAAGTCCCACCAGTTCCAAAGGTTAGTTTTTTACATTTAAAATGAGGTAGATGTGGATGAGACAACTCCACTGTCTCAATTCCAGGCATGCCCATGTGCTCTTTTCTAAATCCAGCCAAAACCAGGCTTAATTTACTTTTCTGTACTTTAAAGGCAAAAATCTTTGTCACTTTGACAAAATGTGAATCCTGTTGCAGCAGTTCTTAAAAGCTAGATCAACAAAATTTGACATCTTAACTTAAACTGCTGATGAAGATGAGTGAGCTCAAAGTGAGAAATTACAGGGCAAAGGCTTTACAACTCCTTTCGGACAACTCTTCCATGGGAACATGATTTAAAATATTTCAGCATTTCACTTTTCTGTAGAAGACCACAATAAATATACAGAAATTTAAAGTCAGAAGTATCCAAAGGAAGACTGTGACATGCTACTCTGACTCCTGGAGGCCATGTCCTTTACATTAAACTGCCCTGATTCAATAAAGCAAAGAAGAGTACAATATGGCAAAAAGGTTTTCATTTCCACATCTCTCCATCATTGATCAATACATTACTTTCTATGTTCTTTGAAAATATAATGTAACATTAAAGAATTTCCACTATTTAAATAGTAATTTAACATCTTTTAGGCATTTAATAAAATAAAAAGGTAGAAATTAGTTATTTGATACATAATATTGCAAACATTGATCTTAGTATAGACTTCAGTGACTCATGAACTCCGTAATGCATAATAGAATAAACCTAAACCAGTCAATTCACACAAATCTGCTGCCATCACATAAGGGCTTCACCCCACTTTCATTTACAGACCTTCACAAAAAACTCGTAATCCACATTATAATCTCCCTTTCACTAACTATCCATTTAATCTGATTTTACAGTGGCATAAATTACATCCATTTGAGATTGAGCACAACTTCTGTTTACCAACCATAAAGCTGTTTCCTAGTAATGTACACTACTATCTAAAAGTGATACTAAATTATGCCCATAAGAACTTCAGTGTCCACTCTAAACATACTGTAGCCAATACAATTAAAAAGATGCTGTGACTAGGCTTTGTCATAACTTTACCTAAATTATTCAAATTCTTCAGTAGCTTCTATCAGAGGACATAGAGTTGAGGTGGACATCGTAGATGTATAGTCGCTTGCACAGTAAGTGCAATGACATATGCAAATGACATTTTCCTGTGTGATTTGTACATGCAATATGGATCTCTTTCATATGCAAGTGACATTGTACGAAAATGAGCTTGTCCATTCACATACAGAACACTGCTGCTCTGCTTCACCAGCGAAATTGCCTAATGGGACCAAAACCAGACAGACTTACACAACTGGAGGAGAGCCACCGATGCTAGATCTACAGCACAGTCCTGAGTGCAGTAGCATGTCAAAGGAAGGGCTGATCAGACAGCTGTTGCTTTCTGACACCACCAGCTACCTCCTCTCTGCACCAGACCTGGTGTAGAAACAGCATCTGTGTCAAGGTGCCATAGACAGACGTTTTGGGGTCACTCTGCTGTGTCTCAGTGCAGCTGGGAGTCAAACTCTTTTATGTAAAGTGCTTTAATATGTTAAGGAGGCCTCTCACAAATTGTAGCTAGTGCATCTCTAAATAAACTTTGAGGAGCCACTCCTAAGGGAGGAGAGTTAAGTACCATTTCCAAACTACTGTATGTACTGTCCATATGACAGTTGTGTTGTGTTGTGGTGGAGAAGAGTAGCAGCTAATGTAGCTAAAGGTGAGTAATGATTCCACAAAAACTACTTTTCTGGTTTCATTGTAGTATCAGATTACAGATACACCCTGCATGGATACATCTGCTACCTGAAGGGTCAAGACCTATTCACCTTGCCTATGTGAGTGGGTGTAGGTAAATGAACTGCGTAGAACTCAGTCTTCAAGCAGAATATAAAAGCATCTTTAAACAGTTCATTATCAGAGGCAGAGTAGCGTGATAAAAATAAGGGACACGTTTCTAACAGAAAAGATTCGTCTTCCACTGTCAGATGTATACATGCCCTTAGTGGACGTAACTTTTCCAGACCCTACAGCATGTCTCTGTCAGGAGGAACCACACTGACTTAAAACACCTTGGATAGCCAGCAAACTAGGGATAAAGTAATACATTCAGTCTCAGCCTCTGACACTGTACATGTACTTACATGTACAAGTACTTACATTTACTCAAAAAATATTATGTTAAATCACTGTGGGGGGCAGGGGAAGGAGTGGGGGCAGTGGAGAATAAAAGTAGTCTTTTTCAAGAATGAGTATTTGACCTGCAAATTGGTAACAAAAAAAACCCAACAAATTCAAGAGGTTCATAAGTATTGTAAACAGATTAGAAAAGGGTGTTTTTCTGGATAAAATTTTGCCTTTAAAAACTCAAGAGCCTTGAAGTTTTGATTATTGTTAGTTAAATACACATATACATGAATTAGTTTAGGCAGTATTTTATTAGTATTTATTAGGCAGTAGTAGTGATGCTAGTGAGAATAAAATATAATGTATTAGACAGCATCAGTCTCTGAACCTTCCTAACACCAAAAGAAAATGCATATATCACAGGGCCACTGAGATAAAGTAACACTCAGCCCTAGAGGGCACAGATTTCGTCTTTATGTAAATCAGTGCCTGTCACTGCATGCATGATTCACTGCTCAGAGTGTACTCTTCTGTGACGAATGAGTCCCGCTTAATTTGGCAGTGATTATGCGGGTTGCTGGCCCTCTAAACCCCTTTGAACTTGTAATTGCTGCTGGTTTAAATAATGAACATTAAGGGGAGGTGGATTCATAAAACTGTAGATAATTACAATTTTTTTCTTTTTTCCTTTGGTTTTTTTTTTTGGTTTTTTTTTTCTTTTTTCTCTCTTTTTTTTTTTAATGGAAATAAAAGGCTTCGGAGGCTACTGATAACTGTATCGTACCAGGCTGTTACCGAAATAAAACTGTAGTCTTGTTCAGTCTTGAGGAAGGAAAGGGAATGGAAAGGAGAAGAGGAAAAAAGAGAGGGAGATCAGAATGGCTTGGATGCCAGTAGAAAAGGAGGAGCAATAGCATTCATGAATATTCATAGCCAGTCACATCTGTAGCAGGCTTGCTTTCCACCTTTTTTTCTTTGCAGTTCAACATGGACAAGAAGTGCTAACAAAAGAAGGTGATTGTGCAGTTCTATCAGGCTCCAGGTTTAATCTTTACGGAGCATATGGGTGAACTTTTTTTTCTAATTTTCAAAGACTCACATTTTTTAAAAGTTGTGAATGTCTTTAACCAAAGGAAGTGTTCCCTCTCCCTCCCCCCGCCCATGCTGCTTTTTAAAAATTATGTTCCTGTAATTATGAATGTGAGGGAGTCAGTTGCCAAGGAAGCATGATGTGTAGCATGCAGCAAATTTGTTCCTCCTCCCCTTTATGAGCACTTTACTAAATCCTCCAATATTCTTTGATCCGGTAAAATTTTGATTTGCGTGTGTAATGTATTGAAACAACAATGACAACAAAAATTGTTATTGAGGAGGGGACAGAAACCAAAGTCAGCCAAGTCAGGCAGCTACTACGCAGAAACAACAAAGAATGAATGATAAATTTAGCAGCCTCATGTTCAATTTTCAAACAACACAGCAGAGATTTATAGCTTTGCTGCTCCCATGGTAAACGAAGCAGCACACAGAACCGTGTCTGTTTTTGATTTTGCTATGTTTTCCCCCTTTTTTGTTCTTTGCCTATTTGCAGTTGGGTTTTTTTTTTAACTCTACATTTTCTTTATCCTGGTGTGAGATGAATATCAAAGGCCTAGTGCTGTTGGTAAGCCTCCAGCATACAAGGGCAGCTCAATGGGATGTTATTAGAACCTGCGTCACATCACGGCAGACTGTGATTAATAGCAACTGTATCAACGGTAGCAACTTCTCAACAACGCCCTCCAGCAGCTCTGAAGGGGCCATGTGAAGAGGGGAGGGGAAAAAGGGGAAAAAAAATGTCTGCAAGAACTAGCTACTAAAGGTTTAGCTTTGCACATGATTAGGTTATGTCAAAACTGTGTGACTGCTTTCTACCAGGACACAGCAGGGATATTTATTTAAAAGCACTCTACCAAATGTATGGGCTGATCAGTGTTTCATTTTGCCAGAATCAATCATGTGAAGAACAGGATCAGAGCAACGGAGAATAGGACACTGGAAAGATGTGGAATGGTTAGAGTTTTAATCAGGGTTCCCTCCAAATGAAGAAGAAAAAATTTTCCGAACACTTCATGAAAATTTCTGAGAAAACCGCGGGGCTGCTAAGTTGCTCCTGTTACTACATGAAAGAAAGCAGGTTTAATTTAAAATCAAATGTAATCTGATATCCTCACTCTTCTTTTTTTCTTTCTTTTTTTTTTTCAATACAGTTTAGAAACTTAGGTCCACATATTAAGAAATGTGAAGCTTCTTCAAATGTTCCACTCCACATCATAAAATATTCTAACAAATGTCCCCAATTATTCAAATAATCCTTTTGTTACAATATTTTCTGATGTGGACCATGAATACATGGTTTGGTCCATAGCAGGCCTGAAAATAAAATGTAGATCCATCAATGGCTCTTAAACATTACGATCTGGATGTAAACTTCCAACTCTGAAAGTCTTTAAAACTTCTGCCCACCAGAAGCCAGGAGAACATACTGGGAATTCTGGGATCTTCCTACACTTGCAACATTTCTTTGCCTCATCACCACTCACTGCTGACCCTTATCTGGCTCAGTGGAGCATTCATCTGGCCAATAGAGCATATTTTATTTAGTGAAAACCAAGATAAAAACACTTCTTAGAATACTTTTAAAATATTTAATGTCACCTGCTCCTTCTCAAAACTTTGCTGCCACTAAGTAGTTTTCATTTCTGTTAGCAGCATTTCAAAAATGCTAATCATTCTGCCTTCTTCTGTCTCTCAGATAGAAGAGGTAGAGTGTTCACCTACAGATGTAAATGATGTTAGTAATTTCAGTCACAAATTAGACTGTAGGCATAGTATTTAGACGGAAAAAAAGCATGCAAAACTATTTTAAATGTATATATTAGCATTGAAGCAGATTTAATCCATATCTCAGTGAGTGAAGCAGATGAAAAGTTGTGGAAGACTCATGGCTGATTAGGAGAAAAATGATCAGCAGGTGAAAATAAAAAAGCAAGCTAACAAATTAATAGCTCTGCAAATTAGATGAAAAGGCTAGGAGTGAAAAGGAAAGCTGTGGAACACTGGTATATTATACTGTCCTCCCTCAGTAGACAGAATGACATAGTCCAACTGCTGTTGGACTGCTCTGCTGTTGGCCACTTTTCTATCAAATGCTCCTCTCATCCTTAATTGTCACATAGTCCTACTGGGAGAGCAGGGGTTATCCAGTGTATTGAAGTCCAGAAGCAAATGAGCATATACACAACATTGAAAATCAACACCTGCTGAGCTATAAATAAAAAGTAATAAATCTTAACTACATTAAAATATGCAAGCAACTTTTTATTTCTTTCTCAAAAACACACAGCTTGCTCAACAAAGCACTGAAATATGCTATATTTGTGCCAAGGACTGCAACACACTCTTCAACCTGTTTATCTTTGAAGACCATAATTAAGGAGGACAAACTGGTTTACAGTCTACACAAATTGCAAAAGAACTGCATTCACAATTTTTCTCAAACACTAATTTTCCATATCTAAGAATCTTGCTTGATTAAAATCATGGGGCAATTAGCAGTTGAGTGAAGAGATTATTTCTGTTGCAAAAATACAGTCAACCTTTACAAGTTCTACAAATGAATAATTCAGACTTAGTTCTCAGCTGTATCCAAGCACAAGGAAACCAAACTCTTCTGCTGTTCTGATCTCAAGTCTGGACGGAGCTAGTTCAGTACCCGATACTGTTTAGTGTTGTCTCCCATGTTTGTCAGAGCACTCTTGTTAAACCTTTCCCACACAGGAATCACCTCATCACTTTCATGACTGCCCAGGCACCTTTTACTCCAAAATAAGGGCAGAAGCTGGTAAGCTGACCACCCATTTTTAAAAACACATACCCTTCAACCTACCACTGTTGCCTCTGCTAAGAAATACTGATGGTAGCCTCAGTTTTCCTTATAATAGTGCAA
Source organism: Coloeus monedula (assembly GCF_965178545.1). Lineage (NCBI taxonomy): Eukaryota > Metazoa > Chordata > Aves > Passeriformes > Corvidae > Coloeus > Coloeus monedula. The sequence continues at coordinate 33,998,566 of NC_138786.1, read as the reverse complement.
TATTCATACAGAGGAAGCCTCCAATTTCTTAGTTTCTTAAGACACAATTCTACAGACTCAGATAAGTATTTTTCTTTCTCAGCAAAAAGGGCTAATTGAAGATTACCTAGGAGAAATTGGAAAAGTGGAACAGAGCAACTACAGAACAACTATCACAATTATGAGGTACCACAGACACCTTTTACGAAGGTGGGGAGAGTGAGCGAAGGGAGAAAAACGTTTTTTCCTTAACATTTTACTGAGACTTAGCCAAATACACCACGACCTGAGAACAGTATACATGGCATAGAAGAAGCAGAGCCATCACCAAAAGCTCATTGCTATAGGTGAAAAAGTGTAGCCCTCTAGCAGAACTGTGTCAGACCAGCAAGTGCCCTCTGAGTTCCCTGTGTACGTAGAGGGCCACTCAGCTGTGGCAATGTGGCTTTGAAAGGTTGATGTCTTTGATAATGGCTTTTTCATCAACCTCATATCAGCATTTCCAACCACAGAAGTTTGCTTGGCGCTTGAGGTTTCTAGGGTGGATGAATGAAGACTGATGAGAGAGGATGAAAGAAGATGTGGAAACCCTCAATTCCCTAAATTCTCATCCCCTGCATCTTTTGTTTTGCTGAGCAATGAATAAATAATCAGTACTAATGTAATTAAAACAATTTTGCTATCTCAGGGTCAAATTCTGATAACAAATGCATGGCCTGACTGGCCTGCAGAAATTCATTTGAGGACAGTTGCAACCAATCTGGAATACTGGTGAACTCTATATTTGAGCTAAACCAAAATTCTTTCTGCTAGGAACATGGGAGAAACTGGCACAAAGAAAAAGCTGTGACATGAAGCATTTGTTTGGAACAAGTACAACATACTCCTGTCTTCTGTATCCTCCAGTGTGATTTTCAGAAACAACCAAAACAAAAGTGACAAAACCCAAAAACCACAGTGAGCAAACAGCAGCTTTTAAGTGCTGTGGGAACAGAGACGTTTGTTTAAGTAACCACTGTTTAAAAAATGCATACATAGTAACACCAAAATAAACAGCTTGCAATGTCGTTTATTTTAAGATACACAATAGTAATGTAAAGTGCTGCATGCACTGAATTCAGGGTATACTAACATTATTTACAGTTGTGAAGAGCAGTAGAAAAACTAAGCTCCATGCCAGAAGACTCCTTGCTCGGAGAGCAAAGGTCAGTTTTCACTGCTTTTGCAGCTAGGAGGATTCCAACATGAAGCTATGGAAAGCTTCTGCTCTCATTTCTCAAGCAGGTAACTTCTGAACTGCATAGGAAAATCCTAAAAAAGGCAAGTCATGCCAATGGCATCTTTAAAATGGGTACATAAGCCCATTCCTGGGAAGCATAATTAAGAGGGAGTAAAAGAGATCTTTGTCCTGTTGCTTCACTTCTTTAAAAACCTTCCAAACGTGCCTGACTTACTAACCCTATGTTGTGCCAGACAGAAAAAAATATCCAAAAGGAGAAAAATACTAACAAAACTAAGCAGTGGTGTTCTGAAAAGTGACTGACTTACTGAACAGATTTATGTCTCTGTGTATCTGAATTGCATTTGATTCTCTGCTGACAAAAAAATGCCATTGACTTCAATCCATAATAGAAGTTTGTGCTATTTTTCTTCATAAAGCCAGTCTAGCTATAGGCAAGAAAACTGGACTTTTTTTTTCTGGCCAATCCATGGTCTATTTATTATTGTAATTGCATAGCTTTACCATTGTAATTGCAACATTACTGTTATCGTATAATCCTTGTGACTGCCAATAAATGAGCCAGAAAGAATCTGACTTGGATCTAAGATCCAAGGCTAAATTTCTAATTCTGGCAATGGGGGAGGAAAAAATAAAAAAGAGGGAAAAAAAATAAAGCATTTTTCTGCCATGAAAACAGAGTTCATTTGATCTGGAAGGCATTGAGATGAACGTGGAACCCCACAGTTACATTATTATAAAGTAATGTTCAAGAGTAAAATTTCATTTTAAATTCAAAATGCGATCTCTTTCTTCTTGCTGCTTTTGAGGAAAGTTGTGTGTGAAATTCAGCAGTCGAAGTCAGCAGGCACTCAGTCAATATTTTCTTGTGGTCATTCTGCCTCTCTGAGGGCACAAGCTTTGTTTTTGAATCATGGCGCTAAATTGCCATAAATGTCTGTAAGTGAAAAACAGGTGAAAGAGCTATGTTTTCCACCCATTTTGGCATTCAAACTTCTGTGTAAATCAACCCCATTCTACATTAAATTTGCATTGGATCCATGACCTTAAAAATCAACACTTGTATTTTGAATGCTCAAACAACTTTTGGTGTTCTGTATTGATGTTTCATGGAGCAAATGTTGGAGCAGATGTCAGATATATTGGGGAACACTAAGCTGGGTAGGGGTTGATTTCAGACCTGAACCTTACCCGGATATTGCTGAAATTTCACATTTTGTGAATGGAGAGCAGGATATGTGTTGTGACAGTCTCTGCCTCTGAATATCTGAAAGGGAGGTGTTTTTACACCTCAATACGAAGTCACTTTCTTTGTCAGTTTGACAGAGCCCAAGCCTGGCTGACCTTCAGCATCCACTCCCAATGCCTGAAGGAACAGTGATTAAATATTTCTCTTAAGCTTAATTCTTCAATTTGTGTCTCAAGCCCATTTCTAGTTTGACATTGTAAGTTAATTTTGCAATAATTTTTCCACTGATAGATAAATGAAATGTCATTACAAAAGTTGAAACAAAAAACTTAAACCTGAAGGAAGCCAAATTTGGGAAGGTTTCCTTCTGAAAACAGCTCTAATTTCAAGATACTTTTCAGTTTTTAATCATTAATAAGAAAACATGAAAATATGAGAAAAGCTTCAGGCAACACTACTTTAGTGTAAGCCCAGGAATGCAAGATGTTTCTCAGCAGTACACCTTCAAATATGTTTTTGGAGTCTAGTTTTAAAAGTGCTAAGCAAAGGCACTTCCACAGATTGCTCTACAGTCTAAACGACTGGGGTTTGGCTGCTGAATTCCATTATTCCTGCAAGGTGTTTCGCTCCTCTTCAGTAATTTCTCCTCTTATCTCTTTGTAGCCTGTGCTTATTCACTGCTTCAGTATACACATTCTCTGTCTAGGGCTACATCTTGTATTTTTGGGATGGACAGAAAGAGCACTGGAAATAACAATACAGCTCTCGTCTCTCATCTTTTTTCAGCCTCTGTTACCCTTTCTGGGGAATAAGGGCCCTGATAGTCCAGGCTCTCCAAACATCCTTCTGTATCTTTCTCAGACTCTCACCAGACTGGCCTCAGGCTAGTTTCATAATCCTCAAGAAAAAAACCCCAGTCCTGATGTTCAGCATGAGATCCTAACACGGTGATCTCACTCTGAACATTACCTTTCACTACAGCAACTCTATTGACTTCTTTGCTTAAAACAGTTTGAATTTCCCACCAGCTCTCTTGTGTGATATTTGGCCTCATTTAGGCAAGATACTTTTTCATGGAGTGAGCCTACTACTGAGTAGAAAGCTCATGAGTCCCCAGGCCTTGTTTGAAAGAGTTTTCAGTCTCAGCAAGAAGTTTGCTGCAGAGCTTGTTCAGGAGGCAGTAGAACACGTTAGAGCACTGCTGAATTGGAGAGTGCAGTATTGTATCTTTTCAGCTGGGGCTTTGAACAGGGTTCAGACCCCAGGAGCCAAATTCATGATAGTTTCACAGCTCTATGGTTATGTTTATTTTTACCCATTCTAGAAAAACACCATATTTTTGTTCATTTTATTCTCCTGCTGCACATATATTTTTGCACTGGTTCACAGTGGGATTTAATCTCCTTTGAAAGCATTACTGCTTTCTAAATGGACAACTTTTGGGGAAGAAAAGGGAGAGAAAGTGGCAAGAGTCTCTTTTTTCAGAAGGCTGGTTGCATCCAAGAGCATTGTCAGATATAAGTTCATAGGAGCTAGGACAGCTAAGATTAATTACAGCAGTAAATTGTCTACAAATGCTTTGGTTAGGTATGTACAAAGTAATGGGGTTTTTTTGGTCTGAGAAGTGTTTGCTTGGCAGTTCATGGCCACCATACAACACACACATAGGTTGTAGGCTGTTTAAACTTGAGGCGTAAGTGGGCATATTATGTGAAATGATAGGATTACCCTAACTCTGCAGTTCATCCCACCATCCACAGAGAAGTTCATGCCAGCTCGGGAAGCCCCTCTCTTTCCTAAGAGACATTATCATGTAGTAAAGTGTCCCTGTGTAACTGGAAGAAATCAAACTGAAAACAGACAAGACCAGGTAACGCAACTCTTGGAGTAGTCCACCAAAAGAATAAAGAAGATGGAAGGGAGAAGTGAATCAAATTATTTTCCCCCTTTTTTTTTTGCTCACAATAATTAACACATGATTCTGTTTAATTTCCTACTTTACATCTGAAAGAGATAATCAGAATAACCCTTTATAGTTGAAACTAAAGCATTCTTTAAACATTTAGATTTTGAAGTGTTCCCTCAAATTGACCAGCTTTCTTTGCAATTTGCATGTGCCACCATTCCTATGCAATACTCCTTTCTGCTGACTCTCTCAAATACACACATCACTTTTCTGACCACATAACATTCCTTATCCCTGCTGCTATCACACATATCATGATCTTTCTCACTATGAACACTCCATATCCCTGAATAGCTCATTTGTGAAGTATCCAAACAGCTGTCAGCTATCTGCATATGGTCCTCAGTAAGCAGGGACCTTTCCAATATGAAATGGGGACTTTGCAATGTCCCTTCAGTCCCTTGCTCTTCACTCTGTCACCCTCCTGTTTCCTGCTTCTTCATTCAAGCACAAGTGGGATGCACAAGTGGCAGGCACCTGGCTGAGTCGAAAGAGGCAGCAGAAACGCTCAGGACGGGCTGGAAAGCTTCCAAAGTCCAATTTCACATCAGGAGACTCCAGGACTGTTGAGGAGGGGAATATCCACTAGCAACTTCATGAAGTACAAAGATGCATTTTTTAATACTGTTACCCTCCCTTTCTTCTCACTATTGCCTCTCTGCCAGCAGTTGATGCCCAATGTTCTTTCTTGCGATGCTTTCTGGGAAAGATATTTGATACCATTTACATGCAGCCATCACATCAGGTCACCAGCAAGGAATAGACCTGACAAAATTAACACAAGCCCAAGACACTTGCACTAAAGTAGCTTGCAGAAATCATATGCTGTCATCTTCAGTGTAGACCAACAAGAACATTACACTTTTAATTTTATATTAAATGGTCCTTCAAAAAGAGAAAGTTGTCCTGAACTTTCAAAGTCTACAGAAGTTCAGGTATTTGTACAAGCATTGCATGACTGTCATGCTCTTTCAGCAGCAGGATAAAACCACAACAGAAATGTAATTCTCTGTAATTCAGCTGTTGCAAAGTACAAGATGCAGGCTTAACAGTGTTTTTCATCTGTAAATGTGAAAAGCACTTCAAAAAGCAGCCACAATCATTATGCCATACTGTTTAAACAGGGAAACTAAGGCACAGTGTCTTGTCATGGCCACAGCTAGAAAGAGAAATGGTAACTCCACATGCCTACCAGAGCTCCCTTGTGCTAAAGCATCCTGGGAACAGCAGAGAAAGATGGGTCACAAGAGAATGTGACAAACAGTTGAGTACCCAAGACATTCGTCTTTCTGTCATAAAATAGGGAATCGTTGAAAAAGTTGTTAATCGTAATTCATGGATAAAGTGGCTAGAGCATTTAACACTTACTAAGTGTTTTTCTGCCTGTCTCCCATTATGATTTCACTACCCCTTTTCTGGCTTTTTCAAAGGGATCAGAGTTCCACTGGAATTAGTGGAAGGAGGGCTGAGAGATACACATCGTTAGGCAGAAATCTGTGAATTATCTGCAAATATTGGAACACAAAGGATGGAATCTTAATTTTTTAACTTACCTGGGAGGAAAAATAACTGCTTTTATAAAGATCCATGTATGTATACAGCATATCAACTAACAATGTAGCTTACATCATCTTTGGAGTTTCTTTAATTGACATAACAAGCTTAAAGTCATCTAGAATAGGCCATGATCTTACAAAAATCTACTCCTTTCACATATTTAGTGTATGTTAAGAAAGTGAACAGGAGCTTTCCCATTGCTATCTGATATAGTCAGATAGTATTTCCACAGTATGTCCACTTCAGATTATCAAGCTCCCACTTTTAAGTGACCAAATAAGAGGTTGATCCTGATGACAGCCAAATTTCTACAATATTAAACAAATTGATATATGCAGATTCTTTTTTAAACACTAAACTAAAGTATTTGCTGCTATTTACTGAGGTACTCAGATTTATTGTCCTGAGATTGTAAGAGTATGTCATGAGATGTTAAACATTTTATGGACATAAGTAGTCAACTGCTACAAATAAAATACATGTTTTGAAATGTCATCATAAAAAGGTAAAACCAAGATTTAAAAAAATCTTTATGGCCTATCACCCAGTATCAGACAAAACAACTGGAATTAGTTTTGGCAGATTTGGGGCTAGCAGTTAAAAATAAAAAATAACAAATGTAAAAGCATGAAAACTGTATGACCATTATACTTAAAGATAATCATGAATCTTTAGAGATGCCAATGATTGCTTTAGATATTACAAATGACTGCTGCCAATCAACTCTAAAATATGTAATGCATGGTATTCTAGGTATCATAACTCAAGGCAAACTCCACAACACCAGGGGTAATATTGTCTGCCACAAACTACTCTCTTCATTAGGCAGCAATAAGAGTTGGCATATCTATTTCTTTGCAGTTGTGGAACTGTTGGCAGAAACATGGTTTATTTTTCAGCATAACTCTAATTTTACCAAAAACTTCCTTGAAACCAATTGTCCTGCTCATGGATCTTGAAAAGAAAGTTTTAAACATATTCTGTGGCAAAACTGAGAGGTAGTATCACTGCACAAACAACAGCAATTGTATTTTCCCTAAGAATACATTTTATATCTACATATAATCATGTGCACACACAACAGAGAAAGGGAGGAACTATGACTTTTCTGATGACAACAGCTTTAGGTAGTGGAAGCTGAACACGTCCCAAAGAATTATCTCCTCTAGTTGACTGTGATCTTGATCTTCAAAAGCTGCAGTTCACAACATTTTTTAGTGCAATGTTTTTGGAGTTAAAAAAGTGTTTAAACACTTTATATTTGCATATGCTTTGGTTAAACCACCTTTTGCCTTGTGAGCCTTGAAGCCACAATCTATATAAACGAATTCTTGTCACTACCACTTCCTTGTTTCAATTACTTTAAGGAATTCATTAATTGGACTTTGGTGTTCCCTTTTCTTTTCTTTTCACTTACTTCCTATACTGACTCCGTAAAGCTTTGTAATCTGACTATAACAACCAGAGAAAAACAGTGGCTGATCCTATCTTTTGCTAGGCCACATTCAGCTTGCTCAGTCGAGGCTTTTTAATCAAGCCTTGGCTAAAACCATGCACATGCTTTTTGTTGTTCTCAGGAATCCCCTGTTTGAAAATGGCAGGTAAAATATTAAATTGGAAAATAACATCTAGCCACATTATCTGATGGTTTCACATCAGCTGACCTCATATGTCACATGAATGAAATTCACCTTGCTGCAGTACTGACACTGTGTTGCCTGTTGATGAGGAGAAAGCAAAAACAGGCAGGGTGGTAAAAAGAGAAAACAAGAAGAGGCAAAGGTAAAGCATAGCCAGCTAATATCAGACAGGGTACGGTGAAAAACTCTTACAGCAGGCCTAGAAGAGGACCATTAGGTAGACTCAATAGCTTAAATTATCCTAGTAGCACCAAAAAAGGCTTTGCTGCAGCCCCTCAGCTTGCCACAGATTTGAGGACAGAAAGGGGATGAAAGGGATAGGAGAGCGGGAGGCGAAGGCTGGTGAGATTCATTTACTTGTCCCTTGCAGGATTCACAATTTGGGGATTCTTTGGGGGTGGGGGGTTGGGGAGGGTGTGTATGTGTGTGTGTGAATTTCACCCTATATATAACTTGGAATCCTATTAGAAAACAACCCAGTGACACTGCAAATCCAGTATTTCTCAGCATGCTATTTTTGAAGCTGAAACACACAACATATTTTGATCTCCAAAGAAGTACAATAAAGATCCCCTCTTCAAAATAAAATGAGAAGTAAAAAAAATCCTCAACCAATTGCACATGTAATAATTTCCAGGCCGGCTTCCCGTGATTGTATCCGATTATTTAAATTTTGGACTGTCTCTTTAATTTGAGGAGCGGGGAAAGAGGCGACAGATGGCAGACAGAATTGACTTATGTCCTCTATTCTTCTACAGAAGAAGGGGGAGTGCAGAAAGTTTGATCGAGGCAAAAGCTACAGTACATAGGCCTGGCTATAACTATCTAATAGGTCTTTTGACGGATCGGTTTGGAATATTTAGGTTTTTTTCTCCCCTAGACAGGCTTTGTAACAAACCCACGGTCCTGGAGGTTGCCATGGGTGACGAGAGAGCTGACATCCAGTCCCAACTACAAATAAGCACATGACAAATGGGCCCAGAGCCCTCCGACAGCCCTGAACCTTGGTGACCCCCTAAAAAACCCAGCCTCCCCATGCCCCATGCCCCCCCAAAAAAGCATTACTGAGTATATTCTTTAAAACCGAAAGCTTGCACTTAATTGGAAACACTGCCGTGTAACCGAAATGCTTAGGACAGCATGTACAAGTAAAAATAAATCATGCAGCATTGTTATTTAATGTGCTGTGACATCATTTCCTGAAATTAAACAGAGATGACACAGATTCAGACAGTCCCTGCTAAGGTTCAGTTCAAACAATTCACAGATGTTTTCCTCCAGCCAGCAGAAAACAATGCAAGACTTAAAGCACTCCTCTCCCTCTGCCCCTCTCCATCTTCCACTCCCTCTCCTCAGCCTTTTCACTGGTACAAGGAGGTATGGCAGTTTTATAATACATGCTCCCACAAAAATATTCTTTTTTTAATTTAATTACTTAGGCTGTTGTACTAAATAGATGGATCATTGTGTCACAAAAGCATCAATTTTTCAGAAGAAATAACAGATGTCTATGTAACAATGATTAGATTAACCACTCCCAGACAAAGCTAGCTTTTGAGGCCCACACACCCCATGACCCTGGGTTCCCTCTTCTGTAGGGGGTGGATGTAGAAATGTCAGATCTAATCTCAGATTCCATTTTTAAAACAAACAAAGCCCCACCCCCATCCCATTTCAGCTCTTTTCTTTTAAGATTGTGGCGTTTAAAAGGTATGTGAATGTTTGGTCTCTTACTAAACCTTCAGGATGGATTTCATGGCTGAGGACTAGGAGCACTTGGAGGATGAAACCTTTCAGCCTGGGATCAGAAGTGTCATTTTGAGAAAGATTTCCAGGTTTATTCTGCCCAGGCTTGTGACACGATAGTGCAGGCAGGCAGGACAGGAGGGGGATGCTGCTGACATTAGGCAAGGCTGTGCTACCAGCAGCAATAACTACAAATGTTAATGGCCACCACCAGCCCTTCTGGTGAGACACCAAAGCAACTCTGGGGTACAAAGAGGCACAACTCTGTCATCCTGAGGACCATAAGACCACAGGTCATGAGATTTTAGCATTCAGGTACTGACTTTTCTTTAGCACTGGGGGGTGAAGTCATTTAACCTCTCCTCACAAAAGTTTATCCAGTTGAAAAATGAGCACAATATTATTTTGTAGGACATGCTTCCAACTGGGTGGTGTTTGTAAAAAGAGGTCTGTTCTACACCAGCAGGAAACTTATTACCTTGCTGAAAACAGCACACAGCCAGCTCTGCCTAAAAGCAGACCTGGAATAAAACTGTAGCTTAGGCTCCTCCAGCTCTCTGACTCTGTGACGCACTGAGGTGGAAATGGCAGCCACATGAACCCATGTGCAGGTAGTTTTACAGGAGAATCAGAGGACATTGTCCATCTCCTCTGTGTACCCTCAGTGCGTGTTACAATGCACTCCAACACATGCATGAAATTCACTAGAATGACTGCACTTTCCTGTATTATCTGGAGCCTCCCAGCCTTCTTCTCACCATTTTAACTGGACAGAGGGCTGTTGTATTTTTGGGTTTAGTTTTGTTTTTTTAAAGTAGAGCAAAAACAACAATGTGAAGAATGCTTCTCCCAAATCACATCTCTGAGTAAAGCTGTTCTTCTACTGTTATGAAAGTAAGCTGTTCAGTGTGGAGTGCAATAGCCAGCTATGTTAGTAACCTTTCTTTAAGGTATTATTCCCAAAATCACAATACGGAAGGAGATAGTCATGAAGGTGTGTTGGATTCAACTTCCTTGAACACTTGCTCCCAGATTGGCTTTGGTTGATGACATTCATCTCTAGAATCAAATCTAATGAATAAATAAAATAACTTCCCTGTATAAAAGGCTTGATAAGCCATTCATCAAAATATGATAGATACACATTTTATTCTCAGATACACCCACATAAATACAGAAAAAAAAATCTGTTTCAGTAAGACTATTCATATTATGCAATCTGGACACCTGAATATGACAAGTTAAGAAAATTAATTCAGGTAAGAACAAAAGCTCTGGCTGGTTCATTTTACCACCTTCCAGGAGAACTTACTCTAGCCTGACAATGAAACAGATAAAACCAAAATATATTCTACAATAGACTGTGTAAAGAGCAAGATTTTCATCCAGAGGACTGTGGAAATCAGGCTAAAATTACATTGTTCAATGTTAGAAGACAGAACTTCAGCCAGCAAAAAAAAAAAAAAGCAGAAAAACCAGCTCAACTCCTCTGACTTCAGGGGAGACATCCCAAATACTATCAGATGGAAATCTGGCATTTTCATAAAAAAGGCTTTAGTTTGCAGGCTACCATTGCTAAACCTGATACTATTTGTTAAGATACACATCTTCTTAAAGACTGTAACAAAAGAAACAACCAAAATAGAATTTTAACAAAGGGCATCACTCCAGGTAAGTGTCAAAGCATAAATGAGACTGTTCTACTAGCACTGTAAAAAAAGGTGAGAAAATGTTGAATGTAGCAAAAATGTAGTCTTCAGCACACTGCTGCAGAAATGGATGAACTACCAGAGGTACAAGTCCATAGAATGGTATAATTACTTCCTTTATAACTTTCCTCTCTTCTGATTATGTATGCATATTTTAAAGGTCCTCCATCCTTCAAAAGGGCATGGGAGGAGGGGCACCAGCTCTATAGCTGCTGGTAAGAAATCCTAATCTCAACATTGGTGTAAGCTGGAGGTGTCTATACATTTGAGCACTTCCTGTTTTCACTTCGTGATCAAATATGTTCTTTGCAGGGCAAATAGGGGAGCACTTGAGGGAGGAAAGCAGAGATCTCTGAGAGGCTAATTGAGTGTACTAAGAACTCCTTAGCATAGAGGAAAAGGAGTCTTCCAAAGCTATGAATAAACTCTTGGCTTGGGTCAGATTTCTTGCTGTTTCTTTTCTTTAACCACCTTTGAACTCAACTGAAAACAGTCTTAATGTCAGGTTTACCTTTCTGATGTCGTAATCTTTATGTACTATTGAAAAGATTATACTACCAGACTAGGATTTCCTCTACTTTCTTAAACACTGGATATTATCCAGAAAAAGCATACACATTTCCAACCAATTCATCCTCAGATCTTTTATCTTCCGGTACTGTTGTAATTCCAAATGTAAGACAGAGCTCAGTAAGTGAACAAGAACATGACAGAAGCTCCTACTCCTTGCATTTGATTTCCAACAATAAAAACATGCATGTGTATCCTATTTCAAATATAATTAAAGTTACTACAAAATGGAAGCTGTGATAGGGGTTTGAAATTGTTTTGAAAGACACAGCCTGTCAGACACATTCATTCTACATCAGAGTTCAAGTGCCTGTCTCTTCAAAAAAGCCACTTAGACCATTCAATTTTTAAAATTGGCTGCCTTAGGAGTTTGCAAACTGGTTGAATAAAGGAAAAAAATAGCATTTTATTTAAAATCATAAGTAAATACAATTAGTCAGATCTAAGTTACTCTCTTGGAATTTGACAGTCAAAAGGACTTTTAGGTTTAATCCATGCCATAAGAGATGGACTGCCACTGCCTCTCCTTCCAGGGAAATCAGAGGTTAATGATTTTTGTCATATTGAGACTAACAGCTAACAATTGCTACAGTTGGCCTTTAGTATTTTATTTGTCCTTTTGAGGTATTCAGAATAGGTGACAATGGCTTGCAGTTGAGAACATATGTAGAGAGACCCCTGTGGCTTATGGAAAAGTTGCTCCATGCTGGTTGGGTGTTTGAAAAAAAAATACAACCAGAGCTCTTTTATGTTCCTCTCCTTAATGAATGCATGAATGTCAAAATGTACCAATGGCCCATTCAGGGGGCAAAGCCTAAGCAGCCCCTTCTTTAAGAACACATCCTGAGACGTAAAATACATTTGCTTAACAAATTAAAATAATGAGATAATTCAATTAGTTTCTTTAAAAAAAAAGAGAGAGAGAGAAAGAAAAAAGGGTACATCAGGGGATTATTGTAATACATGAACAGGTCATACAGCACAAAGGAGGAACAAACCAATTTGAAATAAGGTTAGAGTAGTAATGAAGGAATGTACATTGAATCATGGACTGCCATTGTAAAGATATTTATTTGAAACAATAAAATTGTATATCACAGATTCCCCCGTTCTGGCTCAGCCAGCGTTACATTTTGAATGGACAAGCTAATTTGAGAAAAAGTGTCAGATCTTTAAAAGAAAGGAGTTCTCTTCCTTCCCTGCATGTGTTTATGGCAAGAATCTTTCTGAATTTACATTGCACTGGTCAGGGGTCTCCATTATCAGTTTGCAGGTCTGAGAATTACAGCGCAGTAAATCTTTCAACACCTGCAAACTCATTAAAGCCTGGACGGTAAAAGGTTTGGGGCTTTTTTGTGTTCATTTAATCTGATTTTTGTGAGGCCATCCTCACCAGTGATGGCAAATTTCCTTAATTCATGCAGGATGGAGAGGGTCAGGAGAGAGAGGATAGAAACAAGGAAAAGGGATTTCAAAAAGCCAGAAGGACTTTTCTCAAGAGAAGCAAGAGGCAGTTGACTGTTTAAAAAGTAAGTGTCAAATGCTTTCAAAGAGCACATAAGAAAGAAAGGCAGGGAGGAAAAAACCAAGATATCACAAATTTCGTAAGAGGAAACAGGAGTTAACAGGGAGATATCTACAAACCAAATTTGTTCATTTGTGGCCCTGCTTTTTTGCTGTCTGCCTGTACTACTCGTCTAAAGATACCCTACAGCTAAATGAAAAACCCTCCACTCGCACTCACTCGACTTCCAAATTAAAAACATTTTACAGGTTAGTAAATCTCCAGCTGAGGTGATGTAGCAAAGAACAGCTGTGAAGTAATTTTGATAATGATGAGAATAATAAGCACATGGCAAGGTTCAGGGCTTTGCTGTTGCAGCTTCAGTGCTCCTGAATAGATAAAAGTGATTAAATACTCCTGATTATCCCTGACCAATATGTAATGGATTTACAGCCCTTTCAATTAGTCAGTATTTGCTTAGGACTCATTATTTTGTCTTTGGTTAAGTAATCAGCCCAGAGACTCATGTTCTGTCTAATTCCTCTGAGCCAAGTGGGTACAGGGCACCTGACCTTTGAAATGGCCATAGCTGAGAGGCAGGAATAACCACTACTCCAGCAGAGACACTGGCTATTCCAGCTAATCCTGACCCCACAGGCCAGATCAATGCACCTTAGTTTGCTACTAATGTCCTTACATCAAAATGATGGTTTAGAAATGTGAATCTATTGCTCCCCCCTTTAGCTGTGCTGCTGGCAGAGCAGTTCGATAGTCTCTATCATAAATAAATCGGGTCCCAGAATCATTACACTGTAACCAACAGCAGGAAATTTATAAAACCATAGAAATTTATAAAACTTTGGTAGAAGAAGAGGTAGTTAATAACAGCTAGCATTTTAAACCTTATCAAGTGAGAAACAATTTCAAAGTGAGAGGAAGAAAATCAATTGATAGTTTTACCAGTTTCCATCATTTTCCACATGAAGTAAACTAGCTTTACTAGGTTTTCTGCAGAACTACATTTTGATGCCTAAGTGAAGCTATAATAGTCAACAGAACACCAGCACATAAAACCAATAGCAAGCAGACAAATAAAAGCCCAAGGAAAGCACTGCTATTTCAGATATTTAATCTCTCTCTCCCCATATGTGAATATGGCTGGGTTTTAACATTAATGGACTTGAAGAGAAGCAAAAAAAGGTGCTTATTCTCTCTGTTAAACAACTGAAAAACTACGGAATATGTAAGCCTTCTTTATTTCCTCACAAAAATGTAACAATGACAAGGTTGCAAGCTGCTGCTTTGACTTCTCTAACATCCACAGTGTATGTCAGCACACACAGACCAGGGCTTTCTCTTTCACCACATACATATGAAGTTTATGTAAACAGAGACCAGCAATAAAGAGTCCAGAAGGCAGAGCTTTATATGTGCTAAAGCAAGAATTCCCCTTTTGCTGTCTGTAGGAAGATTTTGAATAGTTCAAAGCCAAAAATGGTTACTTCATATATAGGTGGTGTTCCATGCTAAGGCATTTACTCTCTCTCTTTTTCGCTTTATAGGATGTGTGTATATATATATATACATATATAGAGATAGATAGATAGATAGATGATAGATAGATAGATAGATAGATAGATGGATAGATAGATTGATTGATTTCTTTGGGATTTGTCATGATTCCAAGACCCAAGAAAAAAAAAATCTAGTGAAAAAAAAAGCAACAAAGACTGAGACCTAATAATGGTCAAAAAAACTATGGGGACAATTGATTTCTAATAATGATAAATGAATCTCATCAGGCACATGAATAGAAATTTATTTTGGTTTTGGGCACCACTTACTGTGAGATGCTGGAAAAGCCACGCTCTCATGATATTTGTTGCTACTTTGGGGAAAATGCCTCTTTTCTTCTGACGCTTTTTGTCCTTGTCTGGGTCGTCATCATCTCCTGTACCAGGTGAGGCTACACTGTTGTCTAAACCATCACCTACAACAAAAAGAAAAACAGGAAGGAGAAGATGTTTAATGAACAATATATAGAAGCCAAAAGTATAATTAATTACCAAGACACTACCACAGTTAGAGGGGTTTTCATTTGTCAGATCAGGCACATACTGCTTCTCATTATATAAGAATGCTGATACAAATATGTAAAAATTAGAAAACCGTGTCTCTCCAAATACTAATTTTGTGTTTCACACATGCATATATCATTAATTCAATTATAATTGTGTGCTTGACATAGTGCAGTAGCTCTTTTTCAATTATGGGATTCAGTGTGGGAAAACCTGCCACAAGAAAACCCATTTACTGTAAATGCATCCCTACAACCATTCTGAATATGTACGTATAAGTAATCAAGTTAAATGTTCTGTAGTCTATATATTCGAGGCCCTCTGCAGAGGTGGCAGTAACCATGTCACCGTTCAGTGCACATAACACACTGTCAGATGAGCCCCTCCCCGTAACCATCACCTCCCAGCACACATACACACGCACTCACAAACACGTACACCTAGTATGACCCTGCATGCAGCATTTGCATGACATGAAAACTTCTACATCTCTACATCAGTGATTATTATCATTAAAAAAAAAAAAAAAAAAAAAGATGCACATCAAGGTAGAGCTCTCACTTAATCAGAACTTTCCATCAACATCCTTCTCTTCTGTGCTTTTCCCTGGCATTAATTGTGCATTAGCAAAAATCATTTACTTTTAACAGTCATAGTTATTTTTTCTTGCCCTCCAGCAAAAATGCCTTGAAAGCCTGCCTGGAGGGCATCTAAATTATGTATCTGAAAAACTCTTCTGGCAAGGCATTGCAGGACCCCTACTTTCTTAAAATTCATACGAGCACGTCTTCCTGTTTTTGGGAAGGCATCAATCAAGAGCAGCAATATATGCCATATTCCTACATTAATATTTGAACTAATAACTTTAAAAAAAGGAAAGAAACAAGATCCGACTTGTGGCATAATCAAATGCAAAATAAATGAAGAATACTGGGACAGCACTGAGACTTTATAGATTGCTGTGTTTTCCTTACACATCATTAGCCCGGAGCCACACGAAAGAGGAAAACAGAGAAGTGGAGAGTTTATGCTCCCTGCTGGTGTTTAAGAAGCCGAGGTCCTGGAAGGACATCTGGGAATTGTGCTGAGACGGTGGTTTTTGTAATTTAAGAATAGACATTCATTAGCAGTAAATGCCATAAATCCCATGCTAAGTAAAAACCTTGTCCAAGAAAGCCTAAAACAATAAACTCTGTGCTCAATGTAGCCTGAGCTAGACGCTCCATAGCTTCCTGAGGAATGCTATAGATTCACGAGCTAATTCCTATAGCCTCGTCTAGATCTGTAGTGCTACTAAACGAAATACATTGCTGCTACATACAGTCCATTTGCTTCAAAACTTGCATTCCAGCTCCATCTTCCCTCCCATGCCAGATCACCTTTCTCATACCGTGTCCCCTCTGAAAAACCAACCCTTTTGGACTGGAGAGACAGAAAAAGCCACAGCAAAGAGCTGGCAGATTAATTTTATTGACATTTCCATTTTCACTGCAATGTGATACCCTCCATCACATGGAAGAGATGACCCTCACTATTTACAGACTGACAGGCCACTTCATTACAACCACCCTGCCCCAAGGCAGAGCAGCTCCTTTCCATCTGCCCAAACACCAGAGCAAGACCCTGAAGTCGCTGCTCTCTTTCTCGTGTTTTTTTTTTTTCTATTAATGATAGAGAAAGGAGAGTCAAATCACAGTAAACTAATCAAAGAGATTATGGAAGCGCTAAACACTGTAACCAACTGTTTGCTTTCGCAAGATGTTGGTTATTTAGAAAGCACTCCTTTCTGCTGCTTTCTTACTCCCCATATATTCCACCCTACCCCTCTCTCACAGACACGTGTGCTCGCACACACACACACACACACACACACACACTTTCCACTACGCCAAGGAACTGCTGCAAGGCAAATTCTCACAAACACTAATGGCTTCTGACTGCTCCTTGGCAACCCCAGCATTTTAACCTGGGTGGATATGCTCTCCAAAATACAGACACTGGAGCTATCTCATCAGCTGTTCATGTGACACAGATGGAGAGTGGCTATTAGGAGCCAGGCAATGGGCCTTGGGGATCTGAGGTGCTGTACTGTAGCCTCAGGCAATTTTGAAAAGCAGTACCCGGAGATGGGGGAAAAAATCCCTACTGAAAGTGCAAGTTTGAAGTCAGTCAGTCTGTTTGTCTATCTGTCGTGCGGATAAAGATATCTTTGTCTCTTTAGTGTGTATGCACAGGATGTGTGGAGCTGTAAAACTTCTGCTCTGCACCATCCTTTCAAACCACAGAAGCACCAGTTCACTCTCTGTATGGACAAATTCCTGTCTGTCTGCATATACTCTCCTATTTGTGAGCATCCTCAGCAGGAGTCGCCTACATGCTAAATCAGTGTTTGGACCTTTTGAAGACATTATTAATATACTGGTTTTAAGAAGATAATAGCAGCCCAAGAAAGAAAAGTTCAGCTAAAGCTCCCATTGCTTTCCCATTCTAAACAGCAGTTGAAATCATAAGAGTTGGTGCTTTCCTAATCTGCTCCATAACCTCATGAAAGAAAATTCAAATATTGTAACTCCAAATGATATCAGAAGAAAAATACAGCAAGATTTTTTCCTCCTGGTGTATGACAGACCCAGCCCTGTTAATCTGTATTGTCATATCTTTAGTAAGACAACTACAACTGCTCATAGTAGCGGATGCAGTTTCTAGTGAGAAGAAATCATAGAAAAAGCCCATAACTGTCCTTTCCAAGATGGAATTATTTACTTCTGGTCCTAGTTTTCTGTATCCAAATAAATGTCAGTTACTTTAAATGAAGAAAAATAAATTATCAAAAGCTAAATAAAATTAAGAGATATGAAAATCACTTTATGGCAGACTGGATTAACTATATTTTTCACTACCATATGAAGGAATCAAAATTTAAGTCATTAAATCATCATTACAAGAGATTCTGCTTCTATGAACTATTCATATCCTGGTTTAGATGGTAATTTTTAAGAAGAGTAGAGTCAAATCCTAAATTCTATGGAAATTGGGATACAAGCATAGTTATACCAATTTTCTAGAGGAGAAATTAAGGCTAGATTTTGGTCCGCTGTCTCTCTCTTTTACACAGTACCAAAAAAATTAAGTGTGATTTTCTTCTGCTTTCTGTACTGTTCACTGATTTGTTCTTGCGCAGACAGTATGCATTATTGCAAAACCCTATCAGTGGTCTAGGAAAGTGGAGAATTCTTAAGTGGCACTCTCTTTGTGGAGGTGTCAATGACTATGCAGGATTTGAGCCAGTAGAGAATTAGGCATTTTACCCAGCTTGTTTAAGATTATAGTAATGCTATGTAATAGTCTCAATAACCCCTATAAAAGATGGAGAGAGTTTACAAGAAACCTTGCAAAGTGACCCACCTGGAGTCCCTTAAAGACCTTTTCTTCTAGGGGAAGAGTTTGTAGAGGACACTGAAGATGCAAGTCTTCTGTACACAGCGGGAAGCTGGGCTTCCACACTGGCCTTGTGTTCAGGCACTCTTAGCATGTGCTGAGGGTTTCCTTCCACAAGATAAATCCCTTTGCATTGAAAGCAAAGGAGACTACATCTTCTTTTAAAATATCATATAAATAGTTACAGCAGGGTTTCCACTGCACCATAATTCCAACTTAACTTTCTTCAAACTGATTTCCTTGGACAGACAAAATTGCAAAGCCCAGTGTTGACACAGCCAAGGACTCTTAGCAAAACATAGACCAGTCCTACATACGGCCTGTCCAACCTTATTGTATCAATGAATTTTTCTTTGTTAGTCCTCCACACTACCAGTATTATCTCAACCCTAATCTTTGTGTTCTTCACGGAGTAAAAACACAGCAACAGATGAAGCAAGTTTAGAAGTGGCTCATCTTGTCTTTTTACCACTTGTGAACAGGATGAATAAGAAATTCCCAATCTATCAAAATGATAACTGAAAGGATGATCCAGTCAGGCCAAAGCACAGAAGCCTGTTAACAGTCCAGATTCAAATTCTAGAAATAGTTTCTGTTACCATCATAGCAAGTAGAGCAGTTATAAAAGTGATTTCTGGAAAAGAACATTTCAGAACCCAGTGTCTGAGTTTCTTCACCATCAGAGGTCCCTTACAGCTTTAAGGTTTGTCACACTGAAGGAAAAGAGAGAACAGCAGGAGTATCTAAACTGAGGGGAAGACAAGACACTTCACCATTTCTCTAAAAATAGTGGATGCAATACGAAAAGCAAGCCAAAGGATTCTGAAAAGGAAAGCTGCAGTGCACTATGCTGATCTTAAGTAAGCTACTCTAATCTTCCAGTCTAATATTTTGATGGAGTGGAATATGTAGATATAAATGCAAAACAAAGAGGAAATCTGCATGGAGCCTATATTAATAATTTGCAATTATTTGTTTGTACTTACAGTGTGTCCATCTGGACACATAAGTATTGTAAACCATTATTAATAAGGACATTCAGCTTAGTAATATGATCTATACAACCACCAGAGAAAAATCTTAAAAATCTGGTTAATTATCACTGCCAAAAAGCTGGAGAGAGAAATGTCTGAAGATGGTTTTGAAGATAAGATAGTCTGTGTTGAATGGAAGACTGGCAGAGAGGGAAGGTCAGCTCCAGAATCAAAGACACTTCAGGAGAATCCTTATCTCCATTCTCTCCTCTTAAAATTATCAGGCTTTTAGCCTTACAGCTCCAGTAGATCACAGATCTTTGAAGGAAGTTCTGGCTATGGATTGTTTTTTTTTTTCTTTTCTTCTTAATTATTCTGTTCAAGGAAGTTGACTTAAGTCTCCTCACACCACAGGAGCCATGTTTATCTCCTGCACTTACTGCTCAGGGAAACTGAGTTAAGATAGGTTATGACTGGCAAATATGGGACTTTGAAAATCACAAACAGTTCAGGTGGGCAACCCAGCTTAGAGCTGTGCCATCAGTGGCAGTGCTCTGCCAGTACCTGTGCTGGTTTTGTTAAATTACTTTACTGCAGGAGGAAAGGAGCCATCAGAAGCTGTTCAGGGGCCTTACAGGCACTCTCAGCTTGTGCTGACCTGCATGATCACTTCTTCCTGGAGTGGAGTGTCCTCAAGTGAGCTGCTGCAATCAGACCACTGTGTTCTCTCCCCTGCTGTCTCTGAGACACCCGACATGTCTCATGGTTCTCTATTCTATGTTTCAGTGAGCATCTTGGACAGAAAGAAAGGTTGGACACTGGAACAGGAAGACTTCAGACATACACCACTACTATCTCTCTTACTACAGAAGGTGTTATTCTTTTGCCCTTCTAGAGGCAGGAAGGAGGCAAAGACCTGGGCTTCTCTCTTGCTGTCATTTTGGAGGATCTTTTGCTTTCCAGAATAAAATGCAGCAATTCCACTGGGCTGATAATGTAAAGATGATATGTATGAATTTCACACAAGGCATTAATAATTATTGCAAATTCAAATAGGAAG
The DNA here is from genome assembly GCF_965178545.1 of Coloeus monedula. Lineage (NCBI taxonomy): Eukaryota > Metazoa > Chordata > Aves > Passeriformes > Corvidae > Coloeus > Coloeus monedula. The sequence goes on along the minus strand of NC_138786.1, from coordinate 33,977,916 downwards.
AAAACTTAAGATGCTATCAGACCCCACCTACAAAACTATCCTACGTAATCTAATTACAACTTAGCATAGTTTGTCATTCAGGAGTTAGTCCCTATTGCCATCTGGCAGTATGTGCTAAAGGCTTAAAGACTTGCATGGTATCCTGTATATAAAGTGTTTTTACAAGAGACAGAATGAAAACTGTTTCTTTTCTGTTTCTGGACAGGCACCTCTCTAGAGTCACTAATATATTTTATCTGCAAAAATGAAGTTACAAATTTTTTTTATTTATTCAAAGTAGGAAAGACATTTCAGCTCTGTTATTATAGCCATGCATGCTATAAAATCAGTGATCTAAGTCTTTCAAAATTATTTTCAGAACTGTTGAGTTTCACGTTTCGTCTTTCATAATTTTTCAGTCCAAAAATAAGAAAAGAGCCTGGCTTTTTTGTGGCCTTAATTGTCTGTGTTTAGAGCTCATATTTATTTGTGAAGTGAATTGAGAAATCTTAGAAATTCTGTCAAATGCCAAAAGTATATTTTTTCTAGCTTTTATACGAGAAAACTTATAAACCGCAATTTAAATGTTAAGGTCTTTTATGCAGCCAGGAGGTTCATGGTTTGTTCATTGTGATCCAACATTTTTTCACATCAGGTGAAAAAAGTGTTCCAATGCAGACAAGGAAACAACAGTAAAGCAACCTGCTAATTACTGATCTCTCTTACGTTCCTGCTGTGCTAAACTGTCCGGACATGTTGAAGTGAAATTTTTCTGCGATTTTCAAGTGACTAGTTCATGGCCCACTGCCGTGGAGTGCAGGAGAAGGGATGAAATGCTTTAGTTTACATGCAACATTTACTAACTGTGTGGGTTTTCCGACATTAAAGAGGGGACAGTGACCCATGCCACCTTTTTCACACTCAAAAGAGCACTGAAAAAACAGTCTTCATAGGCTTACCTCAGGCTTCCCTGGCCCTTAACACCCTCCCCCCAGGGTAGGAGCAGAAAGAGAAAAAAGAAGGGATTTTATGCTCCTTTCTCTTCAACTTTTCAGGCGGTATAAGCAGCATTTAGCAAATTCAGCCTCCAAATGGCTCCAAATGCTCTGAGCTGCAGGGGCTCATCCTTTGTTAGCCTCCCTCTATTTACACAGGATTTACGCAGGCTCTCCACTGAAGAGACCACATGTTTCTGACAGAAAGCACTTCCATTCACACTGCATCAGGCAACAGGATTGTAACCACTGCAGCTTCACGCTGACCTGAGATTAGGGATTTCAGCAACATTGAGATGGTAACAATCTGCTAACTAACGAAAATTATCCATGGAGAACTCTGCTGCATACTCCAGTTAAAACCACCATGGCCAGATAGATTAGGTTACTTAAAGCGGCAATTAAGAACTAGCTACTGTCGAGAATATGCATGTCCATCTACAAATAACATACACACAGAGAAAAATATCAGCAGGGGGAAAAAACAAATTAAAAAAAAAAATCAGACTGCAGCTTGGATTAAAACAATTTCACCCACTGGTTGAAGACATAAAGTGTAAAAACAGACAGATGGACACATATGTAAATGTGGCTGCATTTGTTTCTCTGGAACTGGCAAGTTATTACTAACAGTATAGTTTAATAATTTATTTTCCATGATATTTTCACACTGGTTAACTGGGCAGTGGCAATGTCTATGCGGAACTTCAGGAGCAGAATATTACTTTCTATCTAGTTGGTTCTGGGGCAAACAAACTGAACTAAGTGACCTCTCTTGCCTCTACCTACAGGGACTCAGTACTGGAACCTGGTATCAGTCTGGAGTTTTTAAAATTTGGTAATGTTTTTCTTAAATCAATTTGGCCAGTCAGGATTTCTGCACTGAGATTTTTTCCCAGATTTAGTATTGTGTCAGGCTTTTTCAAAAACACACACAAACACAACAAACGTGGCTGGTTGGAGTTTGTGATTTTTTGCTCAATAGCTTTTCATGGGGCAAAAGAAAATTGGATGGGAGCACAGGGCCAGGAAGGACCACACAGATCCAGTTTTTGATGAGTTTTATTTTGACATTTTAATTTGGCAAATTATTTTGCTTCTGCAGCAAAGGACAAAATAATTCACTGCCATAATAGTAACTCCTAGATGCATCTGATAACCGCTTAAAAACTACTAGGTATATTCTAAAGTTGTCCATAATATATCATAATAAAGCTCTTCTGGGCACTCAATGATTCATTTTTAGTGATCTCTCAAATGCCCTTACCCACAGTTAACACTCAGATTTTATTAAGGAAGAAAGCAGGGACAAATGTCCACTTAAGTCCCAGCTCTCAAATTCAACTCTGCTTGCGCTGCAGTACCTAAAGCTAAAGCTTTTTTAATGTTCTGTTCACCTCCCCTGTGTGGCATTTCTGCTAACACAGAGTTCACAATCTTTCAGCCCCAAACACAGAAGGCTGCTATCTTCAAGTCATCCGAGGAATGTGCCAGATACTATCATCTCCCCTGCAATACAAAGAACCAGAAAGAGGCAGAGACCAAAAGGAGACCGTGCTGATCAGGTTACTAAAGTCCAGAAAGTCTTTCCCAGAATGCTAAATGTTAATCTTTGAACCAGAAAATGTTATAATTAAGATCCTTGTAGTTGGAGGAAACGCTAGCTGGAGAAGTCAAAGGTACAGCCATTTGAAGTTGTACTTTTTTGCACGTTTATCCTAATCTCGCACTCCTCATGCTGGCACAACTGCCATCAAGCACTTTGTTCTATTCAAGCAAAATTATCATTAATGTCAGTGGCAGTTTTGCCTGAGTAAGAAGTGTAAGACCAGATCCTTGTCTTGTTCACAGAGAATTGCAAGCACTGCACAATTCCAGAGGAGATGCACTCATTAAAACATGTGGTTTATGCTGATTTATGATGCTCTTCTATTTAAAAGTAAAACTCCCTTTGTATCTCACCAGGAAAGTGTTCAATGGACTTTTTTCTACATGGTTTTAACTTCAATTTCCACCCTCCTCACCTCAGTACAAGCTGGTAAGTGTACTCCCAGTTTTTGGTATCTAGGCTGAAGGAAAGCATTATTAAAATAGGTTTAAGTATTTTATGTGCTTCAGTAATTACTTTGCAGTGTGAATGTAAATAGCTGTTATTCTGTTTAAATTTTTCATCCTACTAAACACTGTCACACAAAGTGTCCTTGTGCTGCAGTTTAAGTGGCATTCTTTTAAAATCTTTTTTTATATATTTTTAGAGAAGTATTTTTGGCATTCTCATAGTAATTCTGTTAAGAATACCAGCTGCAGACTGGCTACAGCTGAGGCAACAATAACAAGTCATTAAAGAAATCAGGAGACAAAAAAAAATATTTTTCTTCTGCTGAAAGCACATCTCCTTTAAGAGACTATTTTCCTTTTTTAGTTCTGGGATAATGTTTTTCATTTTCTCAATCAACTGTATGAAAGTAAGTATACATTAAAGAGCTATATTTTGTTTAAAGTACCATTTTTTATTTGCTATCCTGTTTCTTTTGTCATCAGAATAATATCAAATGTGGGCAATATAGCTAAGTTCAATTAAAATTCTACCTGCAGCTGAAGTAATTAAGCTCAATTGTACCTCATCAATATTTAACCTTTACTATTTTGCAGTTGTTTATATATAGCAGAATGTGAGAACTTAAAAGTAGATGATGACTAACATCATGCACCATTCTTGTTCATTAAATCATTAAAGTAGTTTCTTTAAGATTAAAAATGACTGGGTTTTTTTAAAGGAAAATAGCAATCAGAACATCTCAATTTTCCTCACAGCCGTTAAACTTAGTTACGAACTGTGAGATATTTTAATGTCTTGCAGTTCCCCTTAGACCCTATGCTGTTTGACACAACTTCTTGTTCATGAGACAGCCCCTAAAATGATGCCCACTAGTATAGCAAGAGTCCATGTACTGTCCACATTAGAAATCTCTTTTTTCAGGACTATTTAGTTATTAAGAAAGCCCAAGTTGAAATATTACATATAGGTAACCACGGATAAGATTTTTTCATCATTAAAAAAAAAAGAAGTTAGGACTAGAAACATAACAGACAGTTATTCCTGAGAGATACTAAGTCAAAAGCTTAAATTACCAAAAAGGACACTTGTTAGGCCACGAGTCCAAAATGCACATTAGTCTATTTTAAGATGTATTAAAGAAAAAATGGAGGATGGCTAAAAGCTTAAAAAAAAGATGTTTTAGTAGAAAGGTCTCAGAATGAACCATGAAACCTTTTTCTGGTGATAAAATGTATACAAATATGTGTGTTACATAAAACACAAATAAAAGTACCATCTTGATATGCATTCACAAACACCTGAACCACATAAGAAGAGATGCTTGCTGTGAATGCATAGTTCAGAAAAAATTTAAAAGTACAAAACAACTCCAAACTCGGCAAGCCTTACATACCATAAGAGCTCCAACACCTATGCACAGTAGGGTGGAATAACCCGCTGGGTGCTGCGGACATATATATGCACTTCCTCCTAAAGTGTTCATTTGGCTGGCAGTCTGGAAAATGCCAGAATGTGAAGGGTTACGTGGCAACACTGACAGTCTGCTCTTGCAGGTTTAACTTAAAGGCCATACTTTAAATATAGTGTGCTATGTATTTGGAAACACAACTGATACTCTTTGATGTGCTATTTGACGCTCAAAACGAAGGACTCAATCAAGTCTTGCTCCCACTGGTGAATCATGTCCCAAATGACAAAAGCGTGCTTTGGACATGCCCGTATTTATTTTTGGGGGTACCGTTTTTCAGAAGTCTTTTCCTCCAAGAAACCTTGTAAATGTTAAGTGTAAACCATCTATAACTTACATGCTATATATATTGGATGATTAAAAGTGGTTACTGGAAAGGCTGGAAATGTTTTCTTTCTTTGCAGCTCAGTAGATGGACAAAAAGAGCAAGCGTTAGAGTGCTAAAGCTCCTAGCTAGTCCCTGACAGCTATCTTTATAATATCAGAAAGGCAGACAAGCAATTTATTTTTTCCCACTGTATAATTTTACTGATTTGTTTCAGGATAATATGATTAAAAAACAAGCAAAAAAGAAGGGACAGCTGTGGCTGCCTCTCTCTGCAGCCAAACTGTCCCATAAGGCACTTTGGGCTGCTTTAAATGATTGAAAGAACGGACATACACAAAGTTGCGTAGAAACAGGGGAAAAAGCTTTTTGACGAAAGCTTCTATGAATCGGATTTAGAAAATAAGGAAGCATAAAAAGAGCAAAACCACAGGGTACTAGCTTGTTGTAACACTATTTCCTTAAAAGTTCCCAGCACAAAACTCAAAAGCAAAGACACCCCACTCTGACACCTGATGCTTTGCCTTTTTGCTCAAATCCTGTAATTTCATTTCAGGTTATTCATTGTCACAGAAAATATTACAAAACACAAATATGCAGTGCATACAAAGTCTTCCTAGACTGATTTGTGTCCCTGAGCTCTTTCTAGGGAAGAGCCTCACAAACTGGGCTCCAGAGAGCTTACATCACCCCACTCCCCCCCTTCAAAGGAGATAGGGTTGCCTACATGTAGGAACCCCAAAGGAAAAGCCTGGCAAGTTATGAGACCTCCCTTCCTTCAGGTTCACATGGGTAAAATGGAGTTTCCCTCTGGACCTAGGTTCACCTAGCCAGTCAGAGAGCTGACCTGTCTGCCATAAGATCAAATATAAGCCCCACCAATCAAGTAGCAGTCCAGGCTAAATGTGCTGATGCAACAAATTTCCAGATCTTGATCTCACGAGGCAGGGGAGTCATTCTTCTCAGTGATAAAGTCACTGAATGCACTCTTGAGGAGATAAAAAATTAAGAACTGGCTGACTTTGCACCATTTGAGTGAGTTATTCACCACTGACCCAGAACAACAGAATTGTCATGTTCTGACACCAGCTAGGAATGACTGTAGGCATGGTCATCTCTGACTCCTTACTGCAAGTCTGTAAGGAGGAAACAGGAATCATTTCTGAACTGGTTAGTGGCATCAATCCAGAAAGTACAGTGTTTAAATGCATTATGCATTAGAAGAAACTTCACACAGTCTCTCCATCTCTCTCTCCTTCTCCCCCTCCTAGTAAAAAACTTGGTGAAATGATGCCAATGAGAGGGCTTGGTACTCAAAAAAAAAAAAAAAAAAAAAAAAAAGGAAAAAATTAGCAAATAGGATCTCAGCTATTAAGATTTGCCTCGGAGACATTAACCCCCCCCCCCTTCGCAATTTTATAGTTAAGAGATTTTTACCTGTGTTTTACTATGTCAGCTTTTAAAACTTAACAGAGATTTATACAGCACATAAGAATTGAGATGCTAATAGCATTGGAGCATTATCTTGCACAGGATATTCTATTCCTTTTGTCTGTTATTGGCTCAGAAAGTTACCTTCAGTAAACTTTAAGGAGAAGATTTCTTTTTTAAACTGCTCAAATAAGCAAGGCACACAGCTTTCAGTGAAAACGGCTTTGAAAGTAATACTTAATATTCCTTTTCATAGTAATTGGTGGTGGCTCTTACATAAGTGAATATTATTTATCATTACTTTTAAATACAAACATGCCAACACACTCCTGTGCTCATTTGAGCACTACATTTTTTCAAGTCTGAGCATGGCTATTGTTTTTACTAATTCTTCATTTCTAAATGCATATCATAAAGAGAACATCCTGAAATACACTCTTAGAAGGCAGGTTCTTGGACATAAGTACTTGTCATCAAAATAGATACACAAGGACATCTTATTTCTTTTCTCCTTCAGCTAAATAGCAGGATTTCCATTTTCGTTAGTAGGAGCAAAAGCAAGTCTTAGCACTGTAATTTTGGTAAACAGACCAAACAGTTTTTTGTATTTGTGGCTGGCCAAAATCCTGAAGTATAAAGAGTATTATTATCCAGTCTTTATTTCCTGCAGCATATGTGAGAATTTGTTCTGAGAGACCAGGGCAAAACTAAGATTTATCATTTTCTCTTTCTACCTCTGATGTACTCAATGATAAAACACTTTCTGGACCTCACTTCACCTGCCACACATGCTATGTTTCTGTTTTTGGGGATTACGCACACAGAGCAAGCCAGCATTCCCAGGAAGAAGTGCTCTGAGGGACCAGGACCTGCCCCTGCTGCTGGTCTCTCTGCAGTGAGGACACTTACATGAGCACCAGCCCTCACATTTAAATGGAGAGTACTCAGAGAACAGGAAAGAATTATAACATGGAGTGTAGGTCTGGGACCATTTTTTTGAAATGAACACCAGCATTCACAATTCATTTATGAAGCACTAACAAAACCCCCTTTTCAACCCTGTTTATTTCTTGCAGAACAGATTCAAACTGGATAATGGCAAGGAAAGAAAAGTTATATCAAGGAGATGAGACAGCTATCCTTTTCTCCCTGACCGTGCTGCTTTCTGGTACTGATGGTGGCTTTTCTTCTATGTGATAAAGGTTCAGTGAATTATGCAAGCCTGGGCCCTGGTTGTTGATGGTTCACAGATTGTACATCTTTAGCAGCACCACCCCATCTATTACTGTGGAATTAGTTGACAATACTACTAGTTGCACCAAAAAAATAAACTAATTGGTCCCTGAGGATAGCTAGGTGCTTTGGAAGTCTTTTTAACAAATAGAAAAAAAAATTATCTCCCATAGTGATTTGCCAGCCTTCCTATACTCTATCCAGCACATAGGGACTTCTAAATTACATACTGTAATTGACATCAAATATCTGTCCCATCAGTGAATATCTTTATTAGCATCAAAATCACTCACAACTAGTGTTCCTCAATGTTATTAAACAGAACTTGTTCTAGGTGTTGCCTTACTAATTAGTCAGGATGAGCCCGAGGAAGAAAATCTGGGTCATGTTAAATTAATTGGAATGAGCATGAAAATTAGCAGAGCAAACTGCATCAATTTTCTATAGAGAGCCTTTCTTCATGTTGAGAATAAAAATGGATATTATGAGGCATTAACCAAACTGCCTTCTGTGACTGCCAAGAGGTGTGTTACAGTAGCCCAAAAATATCATGCTCACAGATTTTCAGAAGTTAATGAGACATTTCCAGGAATGGTAAATACATGGTATTAAAATGGGTGTGCCTCTTATGGGAAAATGCCAAGTCATTTCATGTTTATTCAGGCATAACAAGCTCCTCAAAATGAGCATAATTTAAGAGGTGAATAGTGCAAAGAGGGCTAACATTCAACTAATTTTCCTTAAGAAAGAAAAGATTAAATTGAACAAAAAATGAATTAAGAGGTTTACAAATCAACAAGTCAACCATCAGATTGCAGCCTCTGCTCAGTATATTCTCATCAGCCCCTGCCATGAAGTTTTCAAAAAATGTCCCGAAGGCAGGGAACAAAGCGAGCAGAACTGATTACAGCCACACTCACCGCCTTGCTGTCTAAACTCTGTTTGGCTTCCTAATGAGCTCACTAAAAACCTAATTCATCTCCCATAACCCTTCTCAGCCCTCCTTGAAATTCACCATTATGGAAATTACAGATGAAACATTTACAGGCTGTGTTCAAATTACTGCTTCTTCAACAGGCAGGTCCCTGACCCTCACAATGAACACAATAGAGGTATGTCCGGCATGAAACCACTTGAGCCGCAGCCTATAGAATAAAGAGGCTCAGGAAGGTTAAGACTTTTTCTCATGGTGACAATGATTTCCACATTAATGCTTTCAGTTCCATGAATATGGGAATTTTGTGGGTTTGACAGTATATCAAATACAAATTGTAATTCGGAAGGGGAGAAATGAGTTGTACTGATGACAAATAGCTGAAATAGGCTAATGTGAATTCCCAGCCTGTTCATGAGGAAACTCCCTGAGTTCCTCATTACATGAAGTCAAAATGATCCTCACGGCACCTAGCCTGTAACTGGAAGATTACTGAATTGATGGATCCTTAGTTTAAAATGCAGCTGTTTTATTCTGCTTTAGTAATTAATTCTTTTTCCAATACCATATTGATTAAGCGTAGACCCTGATAAAGTTCAAACTGAGAAGAATCTCTAGTGACTTCCTTAGTTGCTCCAGAGACTCAATGAAAACTTCCTACAATTCCACCTGCCTCCTCAGAGTGCTGATCCAATGAACAGAACAGTTTTTTTCTCATAAATTAGTTAGGCCATGTGGAGCTGTATTAGCTGATCGTTGCTTTTGTCTCTCTACTTGCTGACTTGCTTTTCACTTTTGCTGTCCTTTGTGCTGTCACACACAAAGTCGGAGTGCAGCTGCCATGCTGAACCCAAACCAAGGTAAAGAACAATTCGTACAAACTACATTTTTTTTCCCCCCACTTTATACAGCTGCAACTCCCTGAGCAGCATTGCACTCAATAAGGCCTCCTGGGATCCAACTAGCAGAGAAATCTGTGCTGAAGCATGCAGTCGTTCTGTGGGACTAAAGAGTGTTGAGGGGAGGAGGGGGAATAACCTGTTTTCTTCAAGACTGCTCCATCTTTTGGGGTAGAATATTTGCTCTTTCGTTTTTAGCGGCCAAAGATCCTCATATTATCTGGGTTTTTACTTAAAAAAAAAAAAACAACAAACCAAAAAAACGAAACACAGAACACAAAAAACCCAACAACCCAAAATCCAAAGAACAAACAAGCCCAAACCACACTCCTAAAACACCACAGCCACTTGAGACAAGAAATCACCACTTCACCTATAACAAATGGGATGTGGATTCTTGTTGACTAACAGTAAGGCAGTGGCTGTCCATGAATAGCCATTGCAAACACAGCAGCAATTTACGAGAAGCAGCAATGACCAACTCGATACTGCTTTTCAGGGAGTCACCTGTGCCAGGGTGAATTCAACGGAGCACAATAACAGAAAGTTTCTTAGACTAGAACCAGTACAATGGACTTTTTTAAAATGAAAATCAGAAATACATTGGTCTGGAAACCTTTCTAACACTTTACAATTATTATTTCTTCCCCAACCTACCCCAGCCCTTCTCCTTCCCTTTCCTACCATCTGAAGAAGAAACTGCTGATGCCTTCTGCGTCTGCACCCTACAGTTTGTAACTTGGACCTGTGTGTCTGAAGGGTAACATGCTGTTTATACAGGTTTCCACAAGAGTGATACCAAGTGATCTACAAAAGTTCAGGATCTGAGAGAGTGGCAGGCACATCAGATATTAGCAATCCTTCTTCAGGTGCCATATTAGATAATGAGGCTATTTAAAGGCTAAGGGTCTCATGCTAATTTCATACTGTCTGAGGCCCTGACTTAACCTCTGCCTTCCCACTAAGGCAAAAGCAAGCTGGCTTTCAACATTTCTTCAGGAGAATCTGTTCAGTCTGGGCTCGTCCAATTTATATTTGAAGAGCTATGTAACCAGGAGGGTGCAAGGACAGCAGTGGGCCAGGACAGCCCCCGTGCATGGTGGGCCAGGACAGATAACGGCATTCCCCACCTTCAGAGCATTCTCCCTCAGGGTGAAAGTTCACCCTTCGCAGATGTCTCCAGCAGACACTCTGTTGTCAAAAGGTTGCATCATGCAATTCATGCAGTCACTCCTAACAATGCACTGTTCTTATCCAGATACGTAAACACGTTGCACTTCTAAACAATTTCCTTGTTAAGGACAACTTGTTTTTCCCCCCGAGTTTTGTTCAGCTATCACAAAAAGTAAGGAACACTGAGAAAAAAGCAGTCCGACTCCGCTTTGCCAATTCGCAGCTTAAAAATTCTATTTTCGTTTTCTGTCAGGCTATTCAGTACAAGAAGATACGTCTGGTTTATTCCCACAAAAGAGAAATAAAGCCACCATATCCCAAAATGTCTAACAGTAAAGCATATAGTTTAGAGGCAAAAAAAAGCACACATTGGGTGAAATGGAAAATTGTAAGTTTTTTGTCAGAAAACTTACGCAGCCAGAAAAATTCAATGAAGAACATTAGTTTCAGTTTAATATAGCCTATTCCAATTTCTTTCATTTAAAAGTAACAAATATATACCCTGCGTGGACAAGTGCAAAAAGGAGATTTCTATGTTCCCATATTTGTTACAAATTCACTTTTGCCTGGTGCAGAAAGTTTATTTCTTGGGAAACACTTCAGAAATAATAGGTCCTGGTTGCTACAGTCACTCAGATTTTTAATTTCTAGTGCCTCGAGATAAACACTATAACAAAGATTTCTTCTTTGTTGAGTACAGTTACTCTAAAGCAGTTGGAAGCTATCACATGTACTACAACACAAGTAATTTCATTCTAGAATGGATTGAAACAAGCTTATCAGGATTGTTATCTGTTTATAAATTATATATTTAACAGTAAAGTCAGACAGACATGGCTGGAATGTTACACATGGGGAAACACGATTAGAGATATGCCAAATTGCTCAACCTAATCCCAAGCAATAGAATCTTAAGGGCACTGGGAATTTCTAGAAGAATTAATCATTATATGCTGTAAAAAGCTCAATTAAATACCCTTAGAAACCAAGCAGGGATCCTTTCAGACCTGCCTGCAATATGTAGTTCTCTCAGCTGCAGAATGTTTGCCTCTCTGAGCATCCCTTCTCTTCTCATTCCTTTAGATACTGAACCTATGGAAAGCACATTTTCAGGAAAAATATCTTCAGTGCTTTCATGTCTCATATTTTATACACTTGGCCATCTTGAATTAGTAGGAGTCAATGAAGATGCACATTCTTAAAAACAGCTGCAACTTCATTGATCTAATCTATGAACTTTAAAGACCTTCATTTTATGAGCTTTCTCAGGGTAGGTATTTCAGTGTTCGAAAAACAGGGTTATGGACTGTTAAGTTAAGCACATGTTCTGCATCAACATTTTAGTTTCAGCAGGTTATTTGGTGCCAAGTTTGCCAGTCAGTATCATCAATTCGAAATATGTGCTTGTTTGTTTTTAACAGGTGTTTTGAGAACAGCACAGGACAGGAGAAAAGCAGTGTTAATATATTCATTTAGTATTTATCCTTAATTCTGAAAATCCCCTTCCCTCTAAAACATAACAAAATTTCACCTCAGGTGTTTAAGACACATGGAGATGGAGCTGCAAAGGAGTGCAAATAAGTACTTCTGTTACTTCACCAGCCTGATGATTTGCGCATTCACATCTATTGAACATTTTTTCTCATCTAGTAATCACAGACTTGGGTTTACATACGGTATAACCCACCTATTTATAGAAAACTACCTTTTATTGTGCAACTGATGTTAGCTGTAGAAGAAAAAAGTAAGACTGAAGCTAAAAACCCAGTACCCTTTATATAATGAAACATAACCATGGACTTTAACTCAGTCTGTTCTTCTGAAGATCATTTGTTAGAGTTTGCATCAGAGGACAAAGAGGGAGAAGAAATTAAAGCAGTCTAAAACCAAAATTGGCTTATCTACACAAGTTATGCCACAGAACCAAAATAATAGATTGCCCTTAAAACTGAGTAACAGCAAAACATAACAATAAGATTTACACACTCACACACCACTGTCACATTTGTGGGTCAGTTGAGATGGCGCATCACAATATACACACTCACAGATACACACTTCTTGCAGGTGTTATCTCAGACTTGGTCTGCTGAGAAGCCAAGTGAATCCCCACAGCGACATTTGAAGGTTTAAAAGCTCAAGTTTTTGTTTCTAAATGCCTATGAAAACATTGCCTGTGCTCAGAGGCCTTTTAAAACAAAACCAAAGCTTTTAAAGCTTCAAAAGCGGTCATGGGAATTTGTTCATCAGGAGGGAATCCTAAATGAAGGCCAAGATTCAGTGGATTCCCCTGGACATGAGAAAAGCCATAGCCTGTCTGCAGTTCTACAGTTTCTTATAACAGTTGTGGGCTGATTCAAGCAAAACCTGAGAAACCTTTGTTCATGCTTTAAATTTTACAAAACCAACTTTTAAAAGGTTTATGTCCTACTATTCTTTGCTATGCTATTTAAACCCCCCCAAAAAACAACAACAATCCCTCCCACCAGACCTACCAAACAAAGAATATTACCAAAAAACACCCCTACTGAAAAACACCCCTATCTTCATGGATGCTTAATGTAACTGCAAGACCACCCCTCAAAGTCATTAACTTAAATTAAAAAAAAAAAAAAAAAAAAAAAAGGAGGAGGGGTGGAAGCTAAGCTTAGAATTTCTAATGTTATAACCTTAAATACATACAGGACAGGAAGGAAACCAGCTGGCTGTTGCTTTTTAATATATGGGAGATGATTTAGAGAAGGAAATATTCTAATGCTATGTTAAAGACTTAAACTACTTTGAAAAACTTTTTTTTTAAAAAAGCCAATGTTTTCTATCTATGACATTCTAAAAAAATATAAGAAGTTCCTAACAAGTTGTTTAAAGGACTGTTATAAAAAGGCAGCTAGAAAATAAAATTTGAGTGGATCAAGTCTGCCAATTCAGTTATTTAAAGCATAAGAATCCTGGTGTAAATGAAGTCTTTCTTCTGAAACTGCGAGATACAGCTTTTACTCGGTTTTAAGTTAAAGCACACAAGTAAAAAACCCATGTTTTCACCTGAATTTAACAGCAACATACCTGCCCACAGACCTTCTCCCTTTTCTTTTGGATGCAATTTTTAAATTTTGCTCACAGAAGTTATACCTTGCTCCACTGAAATAAGACGGACAACTCAAGAACAGCTAATGAGCATGGAGAAGGCATAAGAGCAGAGGATATTATGCTGGGGTTTTTTACATTCAAAAACAATGTCCTTCTCAAATGACCTAAAATAAAATTAATCATGCGATAACAATCAGCAGTTTGATAGAGGACTGGAACAGAGAATGAATACATGGATCCTCCACTGGACATCTGGTCTTGCATGAGTGTATCCTGCTCATTACAGCCACAGTACAGGACCCTTTACATCCAAGAGTACTACAGTGGCAAGCAAAGCAGGTCCAAGTGGATGGTTCTAGGGTTTGCCTCGGCTGCAGGGTGCTCTTTGCATAGTTTACAAATTACGTGCTAGACAGAGTTTGCAGTCTCTTAAGAACAACTGAACCTTACAAGGAAATTCTCTAAGGAAGCATGTAAAATGTTTATAAGTGAATAAACAAGGGGAAAAAAAATACACACACACCTCCTAAGAACATGAGCACCTCCTCTGAGCTCGTGCAAGGCAGTCATGAAAGTAGCATGAGAAACAAATTCAAATCCGTACTCACTGATTATTTGAAGACAAATTATATAGAGATATTTTTTTTGCCACACAGGCACACTAAGATTGAATCAATTCTGCCTTCAGATGTACAGACTGTGCTCCCACCAACTCCCACTGAAGTCAGAATTTGACCTATTGTGTACTTTACATTCACATCAATGAAGTCAGTAAGAATGCAGAAAATTGCTTTAGAAAGATGTAAAATTCTTTACTAGTTCTAAAATAAAAGGACAGCTTATTCCTTTTAAACAAACCAGATTGATAGCCATTTGGAAGAGCTTAAAGGAGGGTTAATTGGCATACAGTAAACCTGAATTCTGACAGTGTGGACTTCTAGCTAAAATGACATTCTCTTTGGTGGTCTTAGGACTGTAGGATTAGTTTACAAGAAAGTAGAGAGGGGTTTGAAACCATACCCTGAACGTCAGTGATGAATTACCAGATTAGAAAGGCCTGCCCAAATTCGGATTCAGAAGGGAAAACAAAAAAACAAAAAAGGGGCATAATTTTATCTAAGCCTGAGTTATAGATTAATAGCACGACTGAAAGATCTTTAAAAACAAAAAAAGAAATCAGTAAAGCCCTTCTTTCATAAAACTTTGCTCATACACAGAACTTTATCCCAAACTATGCTCAGAGCTGGGAATATGAACTGCAATAACATCCAACTCAGGGAAATAATTAGGATAGCCAGTTCACAAATAAATGTAAATGTTTCATCTATCATTGTAGATCTACACTACAGAAGATATTCTTGAAATAGATAAGGTAGGATGAGTTTCTCCTGAGAGAAGAAAGCAGAAAACAGGAGCATATAGAGTGTAAGATATACAGTATCAACTATGTCTAAAGTAAGTTTGTCGACTTAAGAGAATTTCCCTTAAAACTGAAAGATGGTCCCTTAAAATGGAAAGAAAACAGTAAAATCTGTAAGCAATTAAAATATAAGAAATATTCTTCACTAATATGATGGTCTTTGTTATGTCTTTTTAATGGAAAACCGCACTGTTACTTCTCTCTTGGATGAAGTAGGGGCACTGCAGTCATTTTTTTCTTTCACAAGCAAAGAACAGAACATACAGAATTGTAAGACATACAGGATGCTAACGCAGATCAACCTATGCCTGTTTCCCTAAAATGAAAGACATCTATATGCATTAAGCATTTTGGTAACCTCTGAATCAAAACTTAATTTTGTAGTACTATAAACTTAAGGAATTTACCTTTTTACACAAAAGGGATAAAAGACTGCTGACTAAATATGTCTATTAAAATAAAACATTATTAAGTTTAACACTTTGCATCTAGAAATATATGTCTAAATTTACCACTGGAAAAAAAAAAAGATATGAACCAGAAATATTTTCTTACTCAAATACATTTTCACATTGTGACAGATGTTTTGCACAAAATATGCTAAGTGTCTGAATACACAAAATGAATCTTAAGTGCATGAACTCAGAAGCAAATGAAAGCTAATCAAAACTCTAATAAGGCAAAGCAGACAAGACTTACTAACTTTAAGGAAAATATTTGTAGTTTACGACTAGAGCAAAAGTATCAATTGAAAAAAATCCTACAAAGGCTGAGGTGGTCAGTATTAACCCTACTGTGGATCTCTTGATTTCAGTAACAGGACTTGTAATATACAGAGTAACGAAATGCAATAGCCTTTGCCAGACTGAGGTCCTATGTCAGCTGCTGTAGGCACTTCTGAAGACAGAAAGTCTATGCTGAAACGTACATAGGAGTTTTAGTCCTTTGCCATTTCTTGCCTAAAAAATATTTGCCATTGCCATAATGCTAATTATTACATTAAAATCTTTAACAAGTGGCAGATTATAATTTGGACTTCATCTTAATACTGAGAAATAAAAATAAAAGGCATTAATAAAGAAATTATATAAAGGTGACAGCTTTTGGCTGTAGAGAACACATGGGGCTCTAAAAATTTTCTCAAGGCAGAGAACTGACAGTTACACTCATAGGGTTTTACAAGTTCTATGGCCTGAGTATTTTTCATTCAAAACAACTTTATTAACAATCTGAGAGCACAGAAAAACAGGAAAAAAAAATCCTGCTGTAAAAACTGACATCCTCCTTTTTTACTTTTTGCAAGAATTTCCTTTATATAAACCATTAGCAAAAAAAATAATGTTTGGGCATGAGGTGGATGCACAGCATACATGGTTGTTTTAGACAAGGGAAATTATGTACCTAGATGAATGGAAGTCGATGAACACCAAGCAGTTTAATCAAGTCAAAATTACTGTTGTCTCAATGAAGCGCTTGGGATACTGTTTGAGCACCAGGACCTCAATATGTTAGGTACTGTACAAATAAAGCACAAGGACAACCCCTCTCCCTTTTTTTTTTTTTTTTAACTGGCAGAAGCCCAATGTACCTCCATTGATTTCAGATGTATTAGGAAGGAAGGGCCTGATCCAAAGCTCACTGAAGTCAACCAAAGTCTCTTTCTGTTGATTTAACAGGCTTTGGATTAGTCCCTAAATAAGAACAGATTTTGGCTCAGCTAAAGGATTTCACTTAAGCCCTCTGCTTGTTCAAGCATCTAGCAGGAGCTAAGAGAACACTGCGGTCCTTCTGAGTAGGAGGCTGTGTTCATTCCAAACTATCCCCTTTAACAGATGTACAGGGTCAGGAGTCCCACGAAATGGAGAACCGTCAGTAAGTGGTGAATCTGAGGTGGGAGGAATTAGGAAGGAAGCTTCAAGCTGAAAAATTTTGATTTGTGCTATTTGTGCTATGTTCCATCCTCTTTAGGCAGGAGTGTAAAATTAGAGAGGGAGTTCATGTGAGTTTCCCAATTTTACGCTCGTAAATTATTTAAAACCTTAGCACCAAGTCCTGCAATAAAATTATATATGTGTATTTGCCACACTCACTCTGCTGAACTCCCTGCGAATGAGGGCTGCCTTTAGTCAAGGTATGACCAGTTTGCAGCTGTATGTGGAGAGGCCCAAGGAAAATTTAAACATATGTAATTACTTAAACAAGTGTCGCCAGAGCAAGCTGGTGGGCATAATGCAAGATTATAAGGAAAAGTGCACTCTTTACTTACTTAAGAATTAAATGCCAGGGTTGTCAAAAAATTTCATGGTACAAATCACATATTAATAGAGAATTTGCTGAATTCCCCTCTCTCGCTTTCATGGCTGCTCCACCAATCCTTGTCAGTTACAGCAAATGCTTTGTTTACACAAGAAAATAGAAGACCCCAATCCTAGCCTGTGCATGAGGAATGTATAGTGCCAAGGGTGTACAAAGGTAACCATCCATAAAATAATTTGAGCTCATTCCATGAGTTATGAGGCCAGCAGTTTAGGACAGCACTCAGTGCAAGTTTGAGCATCTGGAGTTAGCAATGGACTTCAGCCTCAGAGCAGCTGGGAAGTCAGTGAAGCAGGGGGAAACCACTTTGTCTTTCTCTTTCCTGGGCTCACTGCCCCGGCTGTAGGTAGGAATAGGGTCACCAGGGCCATTGTGCCAACTCTGCCACCAGACAATTTCCCTGTGTTAGCTCCTTATGCTGGGGTAAAGACAGCTTCACTAATAACCTAAAAACAGACAGGCTTTGGGGCTGTCACTTATAAACCACCCATATGTAGCAGTAGAAAACAAAGAATCATTTACTTTCTCCAACTCCACACCTACCTGAATTAATATATGGAATACAATCAAACAGAAGCAGTCAAATTCCTTTAAGCTTGAGTTTACTGCATAGCTTTATTCTCTCGAACAGAGAAATTTTCAAAACTGTTAGCATTTCAAGAAATTAACTGAACTGAGAGCACAAATTAATTTTCTCTGAAGCTCAATTTAACACATAAAAACCACCAGAGGAAAAAAATTATTCAAAACTTTGCCATGCAAATATAAAAAACCTGGTGCTTATTAACATTTGTCCTCTAGAATGCAGGGCACGATGAAGTTTTGTTCCAAAATATATTGGGAAGTATTAGACTTTATAACTATCTTTTTGTAGATCCTACATGTCTTAATGGCAATAGTTCCTATGGGAATTATAAAAAAAACTAATAGGGTTTTTTTTGTGTATTTGTTTTTTAAGATAAGAGAATTATGCTCTGGTTTCATTTATTGTGATGAATTCGACCCAAACTTTGCATATCTGAAAGCAGTAGCACCCCTGCTCTTGCTACCGATTCCATGCAAAAAGGATCAAGATCTTATGGGAATAGTGTCTTTTTTTTCTCTCCTCTGAGAAGGAAGAACTGCTTTTAACTGACTCACACTGCCTTCCTTCAAACCTTCTCTGGAAAGTCCTCCACTGATTCATGAACAAAAGACAGATCTTTCATGAGTACTGTAACTGTGATCAAGACACCTAGTTGGTGCACTTTAAAATATTATTTTTAGGTTCTGTAGAAAGCCAAACTACTAAATCTAGATCGTTGCACTTATTAAGACTAAAAAAAAGTAATAAACAACTCTAAAACAGCAACAAAAAATGTATCAATTCCCCCTCAAATGGATAAGATGTATTTCATAGTTAACAAAAAACACCTAAATAGGAAGTAGACTATTCATGATACTGCTGCCATCTCTGACGACCTAAGCTTTTATTCATAGCAACCACTGCCTTTGCATATGCTGAAAACTCACAGGCAACAAAGCAGGAGGTATGCTACATCTTCTCATGCCAGGATGAGGAAAATCAATGTCCATGTTTAAAAGACAGAGCTATTGATGTGCAGGGTCACTAAGCATCACAACCTGTTCTATAGATCTAGAGTACTAAGGAATTCCTAAAGAAGGAAAAAAAAGCCAACAGTGCATTTTATAAACTTGTTTAAAACCAAACCCTTGAGTCCCTAGGAGCTAAATATGAACACAAAATCCAAGTTTTCCTTCATCTAGAGTTAACTGTGCTTGTTCAGGGGGAGAGAAACAAAACCACTAAACTAGTAATACAATATATAATGATACAGTGATTTTTTAAACATTGAAAACACTTTAGACTTTTCGTCTTTACGGAAACATCACTAAAGAAGTGGTGATGTGATCCATGCCCTCCTTTTTTCACTACTTCATAACTCTTGTTCATTAAAAACAAAGTTATAATACAAAGTTAAAAGATCAAGGCTATTTCATTCACATATTTTCACCTTTGTGGAAAAAAGAGGAAGTGTTTTTAAATAAACAATACAATAATTTACGAATGCAGTATATCCAGAGCTTATTTTATTAAATTCAAGGAGGCCAAGAGAAGTACACACCTGAATTTTCTACATAAACTTGCATTCCTGGAATATCTGAGCAGTCCACAACAACAGATGACCATTTCATACAATTCATGGAACTCTAGTGCCCATTGTACAGATCGAAGAACACATGTCAGAGAGGGCACATAACTTACACAAGGTACACTCAGATCCAGTTCTGCACTTAGTTGCTCCTGGGTAGACAGACATACCTTTACTGCATGAGAAGCTGAGAAGCTACAGGGAAGCCCACCAAAATAACAGATGTCTTCCCAGCGACCATACTTGTTATTTGGATAATGCCTGCAGGTAGTGGGATAATTAAGGTGGCCGCCACTGTTTCCCTGTATTATCCTATCTTTATGAACACACTGCTTTTTTTATAGCTCATGTAACACCAGAAAGTTGCAAATCTAAATTTCTACATGTGTTTTCAGGTGTACTTTGTTATTCTTGCAAACATTTTTAAGTACTCTTTTACATTTACTGCATGCACAAAGACTTTCACGAAGCAGTAGAAACCACTGGTTAAAATGACAATCACTTATTTGAAGATGATATCCCAAATATATAGATACTCATCTGATTCTAAAAATCCTCAGCTTATCAAGACTTAACTTGTAGATGGCTTGATTTTTTAGTGAATGAAAAACCTATCTGAATCATACAATAACTTAAGTGAATAGCAAGGTAGAAAACAGGAGAAATTACTCACTTTAGCCTATATAGATCTTCCTGCAACCTCAGCTCCAGCTTTAACAACCTGTGGTACCTGTTACTAGAAATTACACTAAGAAAGTATATTTAGACACCAGACTTAGGTTTATTCATACCCCACAATCAGTTACTTAAATGAGAAGTGATTTTATAAATTAAAAACAACATTTTACAGCAATTCAATATCAGAACGGTTTGAAAATTCAGAACTGTACACAAATGTGCCAAATCACATTAAGATTCAGATAAACACAGCTGTCAAAGCTTCTTCACCTGTCCCACTTCCCCTCCTATATAGATAGAGAAGCTGCTCAGAAGCTGTAAGAATCAAGGAGTGGTTAGCACTCCTCAGGCAAGAAGACAAGGCATTCAGACAAAAGGCCAGCATACTACAATGTCTGGTGCCATAATGCAGTGTTTGATACTCCAGAGGGCCTTCAACAAGTACTGTACAGCAAAAAATCAATCAAAAATCAGCATGATAACAGAGCATGAGTTGCCCTCTAATAGCCTTAAGTCCCACATGGCTACCAGGGTCCCTTTCCTTCACCAGGCTGCCCTGAGCTGGGTGAGCCTGCCCTCCTGCCCTGAGCACTCTGGATAGGTTGGTACCTCCTACCTATGGCTTTCCCCTTCATTCTGGTTCTGGTAGGGGTGAAGCTAATTTTCTTCACAGTGGCTACTATGGGGCCATGTTTTCTGTTTGTGCTGGAAACAGTGTTGATAACACAAGGGGGGTTTTTGTTGCTGAGCAGCCCTTGTACAGCATCACCAGCACAGAGGCTGGAGCGCACAAGAACTTGGGAGGACACACACCTGGGGTAGGTGACCCCAGCTGACCAGAGGGATATCCCACACCATATGGTGTATTGCTCAGTGTATAGTGCTGTGGAAAGAGAAGGGGAAAATGCCCAGAGTGATGTTATTGTTGTCCCCTTAAGTCACCCTTATTCATGATGGAGCCCTGCTTCCCTTGAAATGGCTGAAGACCTGTCTGCTGAGGAGAAGTACTGAATTCATTGTTCTACTTTACCTATTAAACTGTCTTTATCTCAACCCATTAGTTTTTTCAATTTTACCCTTCAGATTCTCTCCCCCATCTCACTGGCAGAGGGGAATGTGCAAGTGACTGTGTGGGGCTGAGATGACAGCTGGGGCTAAACCACAACCACCTTGCACAGTAAGGGAAGCTAACAATGGCTCTTTTTAACTTTTAAAAGTGGATTGATTTTTCTTGGCATAGATTTGAAGGCTGTCAGTTCTCTCTCTTTTTTTTTTTCTTAAATAAATGTCTCCTCTAAGTAAACCTACTGATTTTGGACTGTAAACACCCTTAGCATTAAATAGATCCCTCCAATGCTATGGCTGAATACACAGGTGATTCCTCTGTCACGTTTAACAAGTACAACTCTAGATGTACAAGAGAAAGAAATACTGTTCAATTCCATGAAAATTGTTATGCATGCAACAAAACGGGCCTACAAATATTTCACTCATATGGTAGGTTTAATTTCAATATTTCTTTAATTACTTTCCAACAATGTCTGGTTTCTGTTGAATTTACGCTAGTACTTGGCATTTGATGCAACCCCAAAAAGA
Source organism: Coloeus monedula (assembly GCF_965178545.1). Lineage (NCBI taxonomy): Eukaryota > Metazoa > Chordata > Aves > Passeriformes > Corvidae > Coloeus > Coloeus monedula. Next base: position 33,956,170 of record NC_138786.1, on the reverse strand, counting down.
TAAGATACATATGTCCCCTCTTCACAGTCTTGGCATTTTTACCTTAACTCAGGCATTGAAGAGATTGGTTTGAAAAATTACCTTGCTGATTAGCTGGGTTTTCTGGTAAATATATTGCCTTAACCCTTACATTTTGAATATGACATAAGGTATACAAACGTTCTGTCTGACTCAACAGCAACATATCATGGTTTAAGGAGGACATGTACGCTCATCTCTGTGAGCAAAGAAAGAGCTAATTGGGAGTTAGATTCAGTGTGATTATCAGCTTGTTTATGATAAGGGAGTACTCTTCTGAATAGCACTGTAAATTCATTCCCTGATTGTGGTGTTAAACCACAGCTCACCCCTCCCCCCCCCCCCTTTTTTTTTATTTGGTTAGAAGGGGCTTTAAACTATTTTAAGCAGATGACAGTGTCATGCTTTGATTTTCATCCATCTTAAAAAATAAATCAGCTACATGAGCCTGATGTCAAATTTCACTTTCTAATCGGAGAAAGGCACATTTTAAGTGTTTACTATAAGAACACATTTGGGTAATTTTTCCCCATGTCATTATGAACATTAGACTGACCCAATTAATATGAAATGTTTCTATGCTGCTGGAACAGACCGTGTTACAGAAAGAGCCATTTGCACAACCTGTTCATGATTATGGGCCATAAGGACACAAAGATGGCATAGACATTTGTGGACCATCTGAATTCTTACAGGGGAACGGGAAAGAGGAAAAAAAAAAATTTTGTAAGCTGACTGTTGTGGGTCATGTTTTTTAATCCAGAGTATTGGACATGTAACACAGCAACAAGAGCTGATCATTTTGTTTAATCACCTTTTGGATCCGTGCCAGATGGTCTCTATTGAGAGCGCTGCAAACAGAGAGAGATGAACTGCGTCTAACATGCCACTAGAGCTTTCCCGTAAATGTCTGAGAACTGAATCCAACAAGAATTTAGTCTCAGAGCAGAAAGGGATACATTTAAAAACTATGTGCATTAACTATACTTTTCCCCATAGAATCCTCACTTGGCATGAATAATTTACCCTCTCTTATGCTAATGGGATCATGAAAGTATCCCTGTGTCTTTAGTGCAGCTATTCTCAGCTTTCAGTAATTACCCCACCCAGTGAAAATAACATGGCTCCTGCAGCTGAACGGCCTACCAGTACCTGGCAATTAGAAAGATCATGGCTGACAGAGGAGCGGTCCAGAGATGGACACACAAGCTTCGGCAGCCTGAGGAGCAGCTTGAAAAATTAAAAGCCTTCCACTGTGAACATTTCCGTAGTTGCTTAGGATCAACATGGAGAGAGCAGCTCCTGCAAGGGCATTCTTATTTTTTAAGATTGAGCAGCCCTTGTACAGTATTCCAACGTCCTGTTCAGGCACCCTCATATTAAGAAATAGAAACATTTCTTAGTCATCAACAGTTAAAATAAAGCTTATGGCTTGGGTTTTTTTAATAAGAGCGGTCTTAATAAACAAGAGGGAGAGAATTAAAAAGTCAATTAATGAGTGTCTTTCGGTATCTGACAATTTTATCTGCCAACACAAAGGAAACCCTGTAGTATTTCATTAGTGAAAAGTTTTTATAAAACCATTACAAAGCACTAGGCTTTGACCTCTGTCCATAGCACTCCACGTTAGGTAGTTCACTATGTAAAAATTATCAGGCTAAAACATCTGGGAAAGAAAGCTATGAAACAGCAGGGAACGTGGCTGGTTTATTGTTTATCTTTTGTTTATGAGGCAGTATTCAAGTTTAATTACTACTCTAAATTAAACTCTAACAGGCATCAGGAGACATCCCTTTACACAACTATGTTAAAAAAAAAAATCCAGAGATTCCAACACTAGATCTTTCAAATAAATTGGTGTATATAGGAAGAAATTAGTCTGTAATAACACAGGAAGATATTTAAGCACTTAATACTGTATATTTGAATGTGTTGCATTTTGAATCATTAATATTGTAACAAACATACAATTATAATTTACTGAATGGAATGTTATTTAGCATTTGGAGGCAGATTGGGTTAGGCTGAATAGGATCTGAGATGGAAAGAATGGCCTAAGGGGAAATCCTACCTTTTTATTTTGAAATACAAATACATAAATAAATATATATAAGCACACATACACATATATGTATTTTTAAATACCCAGAAACATGAAGTCAGAGGCAAACCTCTCCACAGTAACAATCTTTTAAGTAAAATCATGTCATTTTTTTCTCTGAACATTCACATATAAAAGTTCACTATGAAGGAAAGAGTTCACTATGTTTACCGTAAGTGACCAGTTTTAGATGAACTTAGCTGTAGGAAAAAATAAAAGTTGAAAGCAACTAGCAAAAGATTATTCCAGATGGCATCTGTCATATTGTATTTAGGGTTATTTTAAAGAGATTACTGCCACTATGAAAACATTCCATTGACAGAGTTTTACTAGGCTGCATTTGAAACCCCGGCAAAACATACTACAAATATGGAAGTAAATGTGTATGTAGATTTTTATCTACATCTAAGTATACAAACCTACATGGATTAAAAGGTAAGAGTGAGATGAGTAACTTCAATACAAGTATAATATTTTAAACACCACGCACACACTCTCTAAGCTTTAATTTAATTAAAGGTGAGGAATTTGCTACCAGCCTGATTATTAGAAAACTGCATAGTGAAGTGAAGATTCACTATGAAATTTTAATGCTACTTATTGAATAGTGGGTAGGGACACACCCCTTTTTGCAATTATTGTTTAATTGCTGGAGTTGGCAAACATTTATTTTTTCTTGCAATAGACAGAAATAAAAGAAAGGATGGGAGGATACCAAAATTTGACTATATTTAGCCAAGCTGGTTCTGGCATGATCATGGTTAATGTGCATGTGGTGTGCAGTGTGAGCTCAGCAGTTACTGGGCCAACTGTCTCAGTGTTTCTGGGAATTCTGCCTATTCACAGTGCAGGGATTGTTCAATTGCTGCAAAATGTACAAAATGAATTTTACAAAAATGAATTGTAAGGAAGGCCCCATTACAACGATTTTACAGCAAAGATGTCAACATCAATTTTTCTTTCATGCATAGCTAATGATTAAAACAACATATTCCATTTGCCTAAGAATTTATTTCTTATTGGCACATCAAAATATTGAAATACAAAGTTATCTTTACTCTACCCTTATTACTCATTGCTGCTGAACCCACACCATTGTTCAAACCATGAAAAAATAAAGCAAACTTGGCAAGAAATACTTAAAACAAAGGCTCATCAATATTCTCCAATTTGTCAACATCTCAATTACAGCAATGGAAAAAATGTAAATTTCATGTGCTTTGAACACTAAGGGGTCTATTCTTCTGTCAGTGCACATGCGTAACTCCCATCACCATTAATGGGAATTACTCATACATATCAACACAAGGACGGGCCCCTCAAACTTGAAAGGAAAAGATGAATTAATAAGGGCTACTTGCTTCCTGTATCTTCCTCAGTTGAAAAAAGACATTGTTCTTTAAGAGTTTTTCATACTTCATACAGTTCACCTTTATGAGAACTGTGCCTTCTGAAATAATGCATCTCCAGTGAAGCATTATTTATTAGCAAGTTTGATTTTTCACAGTCTGGATGTTTGAGCCTTTCTATCAGGAGTTTCCTTTCTTACAGAAGGCAGCTCTCTCCCAATAAAACCATACCCTATCATTTTATAGGTAAAAATACAAAAGAATAAAAATGTGTTCTGAATCCTTATGATGAATATGCACACTAGCTTCAGCAGGCTTACCATACTTACAGAACTAGGAAAAAGAAGTTTTAGCATTAGCTTTTGGGTTAGCTTCCAAAGACTTAGCATGAACATGTTATTTTTTAATTGCTGCTAACATCAACATATCCCTCTCCTTTTTCTAACCACTGGAGTCTGGTTCTAAGATTTGTGTAGTGCCAGTAGAGTTTCTAATACTAGGATAGACATTTGGGCTTTATCTCCTAGTCTTGTAAACATTGACTTGCATACTATTTTTATTATAAGATGGTATATACTGAATAGGAAATATACTACCTAATTTTTCCAACAAGCATCAGTCCAGAGAGTTAACCTGTGATGGATGCTTCACTTCAGTTAATATCTTAGTTGACTTTGTCCTGAACCAGAGCATGGAGTCTTTGCCAAAGAAAGCTATTGTGGACAGACATCAAGCTGGCACAGAAGTGCTTCTAAACTACTTTGAGATTTGCCCTAGAGAGTAGCCTCAGATATTATTTATAAAGGGGCAGATCATTCAGCACAAGTAGTTACATTAAAAAAAAACCCAACAACTAAAAAAAAAAAAACCAAAACACAAAGCCAAAAAAGCCAGACAACAATGAATTACTCACTCACATGCATAAAGCAAAGTAGATGTGATACTCATTTATATTTTTACTGCTCCATAACCTATAAGAATTTTCTTATCTCTGGCTTCTTACTTATGATCAAGTTTGTCACCCCAGGTCTAATCCTAAAAAGATGCTGACCTTCCTGAATATCCTGAGGGAAGACTTGGATGGATCAGGCCCTTTGAGTGAGTGAACTATGAATATGACAGATCAGGTATACAATCCTGGTATCATAAAATGTGAAACTCAAATTATTCCCTGGTGCTTTCCTGTAGACCACATGTTTTTAAACCTTAAAAAGATTTATTTCCCATTTTTCATGCATAATCTGCCGTATTCATTATTTGCAATATCCCATAAAGAAATTAAACAGGAATTAAAGTCTGGGACATCATATCCATCACTGTGGTACAAACTGATGCCAAATTTTAGAAGTCATTTAGCCTTTTATGTAAAGGCAGTGGCTGTTTTCACTTTGTTTCACAAAGAATAAAGAAAACACAATACCCCAGAAGACTTTCAGATGTGTTTTTTCCTCTCCAAAGAAAAGGGTGGATGATAAAGCTACACACACCTTTTAATCTTCCACTTAGAGTTTTTACACATATATTCTTTGGCAAAAACCCCAGGGTCTTCTCTTTCGCCTCCCCTTCTCTCACCCCCTTTCCTGCCATCTCCCCTGCTATAACTCAGCTAACCCAACAGAACCAGTCAGTTTTAAATTTCAGTTGGGACCCCGGTGACCTGTTAATGAATCTACAGAGAGGAGAAAAACTCACAGTGTTGAGTTATGCCTGGTGTTGCTAGCTGACTTGGAGTCAGAAATGCTTGAAGCGTTAACGTAATTGCAAGAATGTGAAAAATGAAGCGTTGGGCTCCTGAGCAAAGCGAAAGGTCAAAGCAAGCCCTACACAAAACAAGTCTCTGGAAGATGGCCTCATTAGACCATTAAATCAGCTTCTCCTTTTTCTCCTTTGTAAGATGTTTAGAGTGTTTTATTTTTATTATTGGATACATTTAACTCTTTCCAGGGCAGGCGGAAAGTTGATCAGACCTACTACATAATTACTAATCTTTAAAATAGTATTATACAGCATTGATTTGCATTTGTGGATCTGAACTGGGATAAAGTCAATAAATGCTTGGTGGATTACAGATCACTACTACTTTGGTTTGCCAGATGATCAATATGTTGTATAGCTTAGTTTTCTGTTGAACAAGTGAGGTGACATGCTAAGAACAACATAGACACTAACCACTAATAAAATTAGGATAATCTTTCAACATTTACTGCCTGAAGGCCCTTTACTTAACTCTTCCAATGCCAGCATGTTTCTAATAATACCAAACAGAGACTAGATTAACCCTTTTGGTGCCAAAGGGCAACCATGCAATGTAGAGAAGAGACTGTCCTCCATAAAGAGACAAAATGCCTATACATTTTTTACTTGGTTCAAACTGTAAGAATTATGGAAGGACTCTTCCAGGTAATAAATATCTCTACCTCATGCAGAGAAAGTCTGCAAAAAACAGTCATCACTCACCCAAATCCTTTCCATCTCCTCCGTCCCCAAAAGAAAATAAAAGAAAATAATAATTAAAAAAAAAAAAATCACAGGATGCACATCATAGACTTAAGGCAAAAGCAGAGACCCCTGGAAAGAGTGCTCTCAAAAGCCAGAAGAGACTGGCTCTAGGATGAATCAATCTCTGCTGCCACCAGGCATTAGTGGAGAAGACTGTAAGTTGCTAATGTAACCCAAGATTCTCTAATGAGCTCCCATTTCCAAGAAATCCTTTGGGGCAAGTGGAATACTTGAAGCAGCATTTGTGGAAGCTCTTGGCAAAACTGGAGGGAAACCAAGCTGACCCAAGTAAGTAACTGGACTGGAATAGCTCAAGAGGGCATCTGTCCTTCTTGGCATTGCCTGGGAACAGCTCACTGCCAGATCAGGAATCATAAGGCAAACTCTGCCCCCCTCAAGAAAGCCTAAGGAAAATTCAAGACAGACTTCACTCTCTTTAGTCTTTCCCAGGACTGAGAGGGGGAAGAGCAATCCAGAGCCATCTCCAATGGGAATTCTGCTGGTGCTGCAGAATCATCTTTCAGCTGCCAGCAGCTGAATGGAATGGTGATTTGCCACTGGAAGTCTGCTTCCCTTTAGAGGGCCCAGCTGAGCACAAAGGGAAACATACCAGCCATGTTTTACCCTGCTACACTGGACAGCACTAGTGACTGATTTGTTCCTCTTCTGCAGAAATGAATAACAGGTTTGTTGAAATCATCTATATTAGCAGAAACCTGTTTCCAAAGGAAAGTTGGTGCAGTAATCATCAACTGCTTTTTCTAATGCTTAGCAATATTTCCCAAGCAACCTGAGTTACATGACAAGGGATCAGAGACTATGAAATGCAAGATCCCTGGATATTGATAAAAGGGATTTCTTTATATCAAGCACGGCTCAACAAAGGAACTTTTCCAATTTCTAAGGGATTCCTGGGGCAGAGGTGTAAGGAAACTTCCTCCCTAGGGGTGGAATGAAGATGGCAGACCACTCGAAGGAATAATTTTTAAGCATGCAAATCATGTGCTACACCAAGCACTTTAGCTACACTATACCATGTAAACATTTGATCAACAGTAACGCCTATGGCCAGCCAATAGGCATAACACCAATATGCTGTTTAGCAGTCAAGCTCTCCCTATCATTAATGGTTGAGGCTGCAGTGGTTCATGCTGGGTCTTGTACAGCTCCAATTTAATCCCATAGCAAAAAACCCTTGTGACTCATTTTGGAGTTGGATCACACCCTGTGCCATGGCCGCTTTCTATCAGCAATAAGATTACAAACGTATAAACAATTCTTACAAATAGGAGACAAACCCAAACCACTCTACCGGAAACAAACTTTGCAAGTTCCTAGAATCGCAACGGGTGCAACAACAGATCACCAGACAGATGAGGGAAACTGGCTCTGTGCCAAGCAGTGGGCCACGTAAGAGACATCAAATCACATATCTGTGATTCTAAGCATGGCAAATATAATGGTGGGAAGCAGTCTGCAGCATGAGAATAGTCAAAGCAGCTCTAGCCCTGAAGGCTTCTACCTTCTTCAGTTCTGGGATCCTGCAAGGCTAGTTGGATGTCAGCCCTGTAGTTGGCTCTGCTGGGCATGTGGGGGAAAAGACAGGCAAAATACTGCAGGTGAAGGAGAAACATCTCCTGGTGAGACCATATCATAAGACCTTATAGAGGTAATGTCTCTCACACTAGCAGAAGCTTACCATGTTTACAAAGAAAACCAAGAATGGAGTCCACCTTAGATTTTGGACTTAAAAAAAAAAAAAAAAAAAAGAAAAAAAGAAAAAATCAGCTCTTGAGTCAAGATCCAAGAATGACAGCAGGCCATCTTTACCCAACGTTTAGCACTGGAGGCTTGACTCTTACACCTTCTGGAGTCACTTATTCTTCTAATGAGCACATGTAAAACACTATCATAACAGAATGAGAGCCTTTGACACTCACTCAGCATGGATGCAGATGACCACACATAAGGTGCAATGCAGTAGGAAATAAAACAAGAAACCCTGAAATAATAATCAAACCCTCTGAACCCTGAGAAAGTTTCACTGTATATAGATATAGAAGAGGTTTTGCAGTTCAGGTATATCTCTATTTACCATTCAGAATTCAGATTTTCAGAATCAGGAAAAAATATGTACAAGCAAACATTTCAAGAAACATTTTTCTGTACAGTTTGGGGCTCGCTTCTACTTTATATAATTTAGCAGCTTCATAACTTCACATAGAAGTATCTTTCCCAGAAAAAACTGCAGGTTAAACTCTTTAACCCATCTTTAACTCAACTCAAACAACTGCACCGCAGCTGGAGAGTATGTCTGTCATTATATTTACTTACACCACACAAAAATAAACTGTAGATAACCAAATTTGTAAAGGAATTGGCAGAACTAATCAATTGTTATTACAAAGCTTGTTTGAAGATTAGATATTTCGCTTTGAAATAATAATAAAATGCAGCTAAGTGGGTTAGGAAAAGGAAATACCGTCTCCCTAACTTACAGCTGATTATACTGCAAGTCTGCCACTCCATGTTTACTCTAAGGCAGATGTACTGATATAATGAAAAAAGCTGGAGTTATTTTAGTCATGCCTACTTTGTGGAGGGAAAAAGTTTGACCTTTTACCTTGCTCGCTGCTGTTGTCTCCACTCTGGGAAGCGTGGCCCCCGCTGGAGGGCCCTGGTGTGCCTGCCGAGTGCGTTGAGGTTGCATCATCGTGGTCTCTCCAAGATGAAGGATTCTGGTGTCAGAGTGCCAAGGAATTTTTTCCACGGTTCCCATTCCAATAGCAAATGAAGAACAGAAAGCAAACCAGGAGAAGAGGGGAGGAAGGGGAGGAAAGTATACACATTAGCATTTGTGAAATGTGCCAAACACCTATACTATTTGCACAGTGTAATAATTCTTCAGCAAAGGCAACCAGAGGAGATACAAAGATTTACTTGTTAAAACATAAGACAGATTTTTTTTCTTTTTTAAACTTTCCACAGAGTTGTCTGGATTTAATTGTTTGAGTAGTACTGCATAACAATATTTCAGGAGAGACAAAAAACCTGTAAATAGAGTTTCTCACTGAGCTCTACAGGGTAGTGGAGGGGCAGGGGAGGGAAGAGCATCTACCTACATAGTTTATGATACTAAGTGCTCTCATTAGGATCAGGATAGTTGGTATGCAAACTATCTCCCCACACTTTGTTTTTCCACACTGACTACAGCTGCAAGGGGAGAAGAGGAGGGAAAATGTTTCAAGATGTACAGGGAACACGCATGGGAGAGGAGTGTGCCGTCATTCCCTAACCACTCTGTCACCCATTTAAATGCTGGAAAAACTTCCAACAAGATCAAAGTTTTGAGGGGAAAAAGCAAGCTTTCTCTGAAAGACATTATATACCAGGAAAGATGCTTCCTCACCCCCAGCCATCACCTTGATATGACACATTTCAAGAGACTTTCTAGATTTATCACTCTAACAGTTCACTTACAAGAATTGTCAAGAATAACCACCAGGTGATTATATAAAATAACATGTATAGTGATTTTTATGTAATTCTTTCCACATTACTATGCATAAAACACTACAAAAGGGAATGCAGAAGACAGACTTACAAAGTTTGCAAAACTTGGCTAAGTAAGAGCTGAACTACTGTACTTAAGTCACATAATTCATGTATACTTTCTAATTTATTGGGTATTGGCTTTCCCAGAGAGAGGAGCTGCTATTTAAAAGGATAAGTGAGGAAAACTTAATGTTACAGTTTAGTGCTACTTTGTTGAATGTATTCTCCTCCTGTCCTCCTCCCCTTTCCTGATCATTCCCAATACCCTGCTGTTGCTTAAAGGAAAACAGGAATTCTACTGTACAGGAAGAGCTTTATCAGCACCACATGAAGGCAGGCAAGAGATGGAATTTCCTCTGGCAGAAAAGGAGAGCAAGAACACATGAAACAGATCAGAGTAGGGGTTGGACCTGCATTACTTGTCACCTGTATGCAACAACTTAAATCAAGCACATTATAATAATTCAAATACAAAAAACCCAACAAATCTCCCCTCAAAAAAAAAAAAAAAAAGCTTCTTAAGTTTGATTGTGGTTTAAATCTGTGTTGTGAAATACCACTAGACTATTAAAGCATGAGGAGAAGCTGAAAGCAGCAAGTGACAAGTTGGATAAATTCTTTGAGCAGGACTGATTCTGACCTCAGCTACATCAATGTGTAGTAGGAATAAGTTCAACATAATCAACTGATTTACCCATTGTAAAATACAGTGTGTGATTGGGACCAAGTCCCAAAATCTATATTGAAACATCTCAAAGTAATCTTCTAGCACTGATTAGTACCACATGCTGTACAGCAACGCAGAATAGAACTGCCAAGTAACGGCTTGCTACAATACCCAGCAACATAAATCTGACAGGCCTGACCTGGTTCGCAGCAGAGACAAAGGAAAGAGCCCATGACTTCAAAAGGTTCCCAGTAAAGTCTCAGGTGACCAAAGGGTAAGAAGGATCCAAATCCCCTTCACCTTACAAAGACAGACACACACATACACCCACGTATGTGGTTCCATGACAGGAAGACAGGAGTAAAATCAGAAGACAGGTCAGGATCTGAAATTTCCCTCACCTGTCAGCACAGCAGGTATCACAACAGCACTTATGGCACCAAATCACCACCCCCTCCAAAACCTAGAAGACTGATCTACTTTTCCTCTCAGAGAACTATAACAGGAAAAAATGTCACCAAACAATAGCATTTTATGTTCTTTGAGGTTATTGTGTTAATTTTCTCTAATGAATACTGTTATTCCCCACAATTTCATCAAAAAAAAAAACAAAAACCACCAAGAAAATAAAACAAATAAAACCCCCACATTTTACCATCATTTTTCAGTCAGGTGGAGAGAAACACAAAAAGAAAGATGGGAACTCTTGAAAGTTGAGGCAGCCCAGATGTTATTAAAAAGAACAAAAAGTTGAAAATAAGGTTAGCAAAAAGTTCAGATGGAAATAAAATGCAAAAACTGTGCAAGTTTCTTTACAGCCTGGATTAAAACACAGTTGTGCCTATGAGCTTCTCTTTTTATCTCTGACTTAGGAAGCCACTCAAATAGCTTCAAGCTGAAGGCAAACAGCAGACAGGAGCTCTTCAGCCCTCTGCAGCCTCTTAGCGTCAGCTGTTTGCCGGATGGTAATCAGATAAAGAGCTAGAAGAAATACATGAAAAAGAAAAGAAATAATAGCGTAGCATGAGTTTAGCCCTCCAACAACATCGTGCTGGAACCTTCTTTTAGAAAACGTAGTAATTGCAACATGTTCACCTAGGCTAAATTTTCAGGGAACACAGTGAGTTATGCTAATTTTGTGTACTGAGGGCTCTCTTGCGCTAGCTGCTGTTGGAGCTCCTTATCACATGTATGAAAGTTACAATAATTAACTGGTAACAGCTCGGCTATGTTTTAAGGCAAATGCCATCCAAAACCTATCATACAATATTTCAAAAGCTAGACTGGCCTTTCTGTTTCAAAGCCATAAAAATGTGGAAAGGATCACTGAATGAGACTTTCCACAGCTGAAAACACTTGCTGTCTCTACCAGGCTGAGTTGTTCTTGACCTCAGTTTGTAGATCCGATTTGAGAAAGAGAAACTGTATTGATTGAGAATTCAATGTATTTCTTATGACACAGTTTTCTTGAGGAAGCATTTTGGCAAAATTTAGTTGAAGGACAGGAACTATAAGATAGGATACTTACTAAATGCAACAGTAGAATGTTGAAGGAATTTGAAAGGGAGAAAAGTAGCTAGACTTTAATACTATAAAAAATGACAAATAATTTTAGGGGTGGAGCTTACAGACTCATAAAAAGGCAGCATTCTTTTGCTTTGGACTAAGATCATTGTACAAGTCAGTGAACTGCTCTTTTTCTCTCCTAGACCATTTCCAACCTCACAGCCCTCAAAAAAAATTCTTTGACAAATGACTAATCATAAGTAATTATTTCTTTCACATCTTCACCGAAAAAAAAACCCCAACAAAAATAAAACAAAAACAAACAAAAAAAAAAAACCCGAATGGCACCTCTAAAGTGTGCTTCACTGGAAAACTTCATCAGTATTTTTGAGGTACATGAAGAGATCCTAGTCTAAAGCCCACTAATATTAGCTGCAATTTTTCTGTTAGTTTCAAAGAAATTTGTATGGAGTTATCATATGGAAAAAAAATTTTAAAAAGAAGGAAAAGAAGAAACTAAACAGATAGCTTTAGATAAATTACACAAACTGCTAGCATGGCTTCTTTTTTCTTCTTGCAAGTTTAGTAATATACTTTGCAGAAACACATTGAAGAGTATGGATGGTGTCTGCCAAAATGCAACTGCCTATTTTGTGTACGTGTGCATACTATAAAAATTTCACACATATATGACCTAAACTAATCCCAGATACCCTAGAAAGTGAACAGCACACATGTATCTATTCCCAGTAGTTTTAATAATTGGGAGCCAAATATGGTACTCCTCTTGCTCTTACCTAATTGTGTTAAAGAGCAGTGTTACTAGGAGAAAAGCAGTGAATACTGAGTAGAGCACAATAGAAGGAGATGGAAAATAGATACAAGAAGCTATGTCTCCAGGGGCAGTATTTTCTATTTGCTGGGCTACAGACTCACAGCTGATAATGCAAGTTGTAATTAATATAAAAGCAGGAGACAATATGGGGAAAGCTTGTACTAGCAGGGCCACAGGAGATCACTCCACTGCTATCCACTGTTTCTCATTTACACACACGGCCTTCCCTAGAAAACACAATTTTACCAGTGGTTTCTCCCTTGAAAGTTTAAAAAAAAGATTGATTTAGCACCACCACTGAATTTTGCTAAAGCTAGAAAAGAGCAACAGAAAGGAAAAAAGGCATACAAAGCCAATCTGACACATTACTCTTTTGTTGATGCTGAAAATCTGCTGGAAACCATAAGAGTTTTTAACTATTACAGGATTTCTTGAACAGAGATGTTGTAACAGAGAAATTTGATATAAGATGAGCTTCTGATAAATTGCAATTCTTACTTTGTGTGTCCAAAATATCTGCTGGGCAAAGTCTGGCTAGCTTTTTGTGAGTGTATGTAGTCCTGCTAGGGCTGATTCTGATCTCATACTGCTTTTTATGGTGATATTAAAGACTCAATTAACCATAAGGAATCTGCTTCTTATTTATAACTGGGAAGCAAAATCAATCAGGCCAGCCGATACCCATGTGAGTAAGCTGAGCAGGATTTGACTTTCAGATTTTAACTGAAGTTTCAAGAATACAACTCTGACAGGATCAGGCCCCAATATAATTTTATCAGATGAAATTAACAAAATCATTAATCTTGAAAGAACAAACAAAACACAACTTGTTTTTATAAAAGAAACTACAATGGATATAAAGCTTATTGTTTCTAAAGGTGGTTGGACTCAAAGGTCTGGTAAATTAATTTTACAAACACAGAATTGAACTGAAGTACTTGATAGAGATGGCATTATCCCTCCCAAACACAATCCAAATCCTGCTCACCTTGTTCTTACAAGTAACACGTGTAAACACAGCGGAATGACTGACATGACTGATACCCCAAAAATCTGTATCTAGCCACAGCCATATATGAAAATACGATAGACTATGCAGGACACGGAAATCTATCACATGCATGCACTTGTGTTTCTGTGTGTGTATCTGCATCTATGTTTCGTGCATGTACAGCTCAGGATGGTATCTTAGAGATCATGTCAAGTGCCTTTAATAGTAAACTTACTACTCAAAGAAACTTTTAATAAGCAAATAAGACATGAAAAACTCTAATTTGACATAATATATATGTTTTCTAAAAAAGACTACTGTTATTACTAAGGTTTATTTTTCTACAAATATTTACTTAATATGATTACTTTTTTGTACTAAAATTACACAATCGAAACAATAAAAAAGGCACTGCAGTCTATCAGATATTTTTGTATATATGTACAAGTTTTAATTTTTGTGCCTTGATTTTGCATTTGAGGAAGTGTCAGGAGCAATTTTTGACCCTCCTAGAACATGGCAGTGTTCTGTAAAGCTGCGTGCTTTGTGTTTTCTAATTAAGATTGAAATCAGACATGTAATCCACCTGTCACCAAGGAACTGAGACTTGAAAAATCAGGGGGCTGTTGGGTTTTTTTAATTGTCCTTCTGTGTCATTCTGTGTAGCTACACTTCATCTAGACTGATAGAAAACTCAAACCAAAAAGGGAACACAGTCATCAAACAGAAAGTGAAAAACATTATTGGTTCATTTTGAGAGAACAGAGATTGAAATTAAAACACTCAAATTTGAGCTGTAGACTCAAATTTGAGACTTCAGCTGTTGACAGAAGTGTACCTCGGCCCATCAAAAAGCAGGAATGCACAACACTATCTACAGTCTTGGAAAGTTCCTGATGATCCTTGCCCCTTCAGAAAGCACAGGGCCTACCGCAGTGTCCTGTCTTAAGCCACATTTTAAGTTTGCCTTATTATTGTTGCAGTTAGCTACTTAGTTTTCCTTCTGACACACTACAGACAGAAAGGGCATCTTTGGGATCTAATCTGGTGTTTCTCAAAACTCCCACTGAAGTCCACAAAAGCGTGGCACACCTGGAGACTCTAGCATCAGGCCCCCAAATTACTGCTTCATTACTCAGTGAAACCTTACCTAGAAATTTCATATTACTGGAACAGGTATGTACTACACTATTTTTACTTTTTCATATCTGCAAAATGCCAGGAATTTGCACAGACCATTCTTTGAGGAGAAATATTAAAGAAATGTTAAGTTGTCTGGATATCCAAAAGTACTAAATAAGTATCTCCTCATGTGAGAGCTGAAAGGTTTAATACTCAGACTAATCTTTCTCTTCTATAGCTAAGACGCTGGATTTCTAATCTGTCAAGTCTGGTTTTTTTTTTTTTAAGAGATGTATGTATATTTCTATCCATTTTAATTATACTTTAGGAATTATGATCCATATATTATTATCTCTGAGCTACAAATTGACTAAAACATATAAACAAATATCAAAAAGACTGAGGCCCTGATCCTGTTCCCACGAAAGCTGGTGGAAGGGGAGCCATAAATTTCTATGGGAGAATTACTAGGCTTCAAAACAGGTTTCTGCTAAAGGAACAATTGTATGACACCAGGTGAGGCCAGCTACAAAACAAATGTAATTAAAGTACAAAATGTTATCATATGTTCAAAAAAAGTTTTTAAATCTCCAAATGTTATGAGCATTGTGTTTTTCTGATTTGAATAGCTTGAAATGAGAAAAAAAAATCTGTCAACAGTCTCATCAGAAATTTTAGGCTGAACACAGAATTCAGGATAGGGCCCAATATGTTTCTTTGAACAATAATAAATTGTCTGTGCTGGGAAACCAGACTTGAACTGCAGCTGCAAAGGGTTTTTTCTCTATTTTCTTATCTTTTTTTTCACCTAACTAATCTGGTTCAGCCAGGGCATAGCTATGATTACCTTCTTCCCATCTACAGCTAATACCTCAGAGCAATAAAAAAAACCAAGGGTGTTAAAAATTCAAAGACTAATTATGGGCTGTTATATTTACTAAACACAGCAGAGTAATAACAAAAGTTTCAGCTTCTTGTGGCCAGCACTGCACTGTTTGATCTACCAAGTCCCTGGACCCTTTACACTAACTACATTACATAACAGTTAATAGCACACTAAAATAAAATTCAATAAACACATTTATTACCAAACATGTACAGCACAGCCGCTTACAGCTGTCTCCTTTTTTCAGCACAGGTGTATCTCTGAAGAGTTTATTCCTTTGTTGTTTTTGGGTTTGGTTTCCAATTAAGTTATATAAATAGCAGAGCAGTAGATTTTGAAAGGGGAAGCATGCAATATTTGAGTACCCCATTTAAAGTCTTATGGTAAATATTGGCTAATCCTACAATTCTTTCCGTTACTTTCCTTCATGCCTGTTTTAAGGTCTAGAAAAACAATAAAGCTGAGAGCTGCCTTAGTTCCTAATTCAGCACTGCCACTGTCACTACTATCACTCCTCATATTCACATTAAACACACAGAGGGTAGCTTTACACCATTTAATAACAATAGAGGGGTATGAATTTTTGGGGTGTCAAACAGCTGTCACAAACTGTCACCTCCACAAGAGAAACCTTGGCACACAACAAATTAACCTTCACTTCTTTTGGGCTATCATTATTCATAGCCAATCAGTTGAAATGTTCCTAGTATTTCATGTGCAAATAAAACCATGAGGGGAAGACCCGTGGATCAGAATAGTGGGCCAATACATAAAACAGAGGAAACAACATGCTGTCTCTGTCCTTCTGAAGTGGCTCATCATCACCCCTGCACCAACTTTCACCAAATGAGATCTAGCCTAAGGCTATATATTAAATATGCATATCAAGGCAAATGAAAAAAAAATAAACCTGGAGAGCCAAATTGGACAAATTTGCATGCTTGAACTGCTACATTTTCAGGTAGATGCTCAAAAATGATAGCTCATTTTTAATAACTTGCATGTTTTTATTAGCCATTCTTTTAAAGCTTCTACTTTTCTATGAATAAAAGTGCATTTCTTTCTGCTGGAACCTTGCAAATATAAAACATGGTAGTTTGACTAAGCTATAAAAAGGTGTTAAAGTTTTGTCAGGAAAACAAGCTAATATACAAAAAAAAAAATCCAATAAGGAGACACATTTCCCAAAACGCATGAATAAAATGTAACTATGTGATACAACTCTTCATTTCCCAGTTGGTGTTCTGGTTGCACAAATTATTGCTTCCTTTCAAAACAAATAGCAGGGGGCTAAAGTAAAAACGTTATAGCTCAAATCTCCAGGAAATAAAAGGCTTTAAATTATAATACCCAATGAAGTGGTAAACCCTAACGGGTGCAAGATAAATGGGTTGTCATATTTATTTGAGTTTGTTTTTGGGGCCACAAAAGCAAGAGGAGATTCTTCTAGGGAAGATAATAGTTACCAAATTATCAAAATGCTAACCCCCTCCACTCCTGTCCTATCATTGTGTGTGAATTTAAATATTATAATGGAGCACTGCAAATTGGCTTGAGCATTTGCCATCTGCCAGAACCCTAAACAGGCTAGTTTATCTAATCTCTTCAGTATAAACATAAGCATGCTCCATTTCTACACTTCCACTTGAAACACACTCTTGTAAAGAAACTGCACTGGAGAAACACGTTGTTGGGTTTTTTTCCTGTTTCTCTAAATTTTACACAGTGACTCACTATCTTTCAGGTTGCCACTCATTTCAATTTCTTTTCTAGTACTCTCCCAGAATACTTATGCCCACGAATTTAGGGTTGTAAAATGCCATGAAACAAATATTTTTGAAATTGTGTCATGCCTCATGGAGTTTATTACCTACATGTGAGTTAGCTGATAAGCAGAGAAACTTTAAGGAAGCTCTGCATATATTTTTTTCTCTCAAAATAATAGATTTAAAATGTAAAACATAGCACAAACCTTGTCATGCAATGTTTACTGAATACAAATGAGAAAATGAAAGCTAAGGCTTGAGTCCAAAAATATTTCCCATAACTAAGCCATGCCAGAAGGGGGACATTTAGAAGAATTTATTATTATTTTATCTCCCAATTCAGCTTCAGTCCAGGTCTAATGTAATTACCAAATACACACAAAAACAACATGTTTTCAAAGGAAACAAAAGCTCCTAGAAAGCTCATTCTCCCTGGGCTTCCAGCTACTCTTCTTAACACACTGGGAAATAAAGGCAGGCGCCTGTGCAGAAAGCATGGTTAACTTCACACTGGGTGTTAAATTAATATTTCAACTGCTAAAATATTAGACTCTATCATTTAGATTATTAGTTCAATTGAATCTAAAACTGTATAAACCTCTTTGCCCCCCAGGGATGCGTTCCTATAAATAAAGTGGAGTTCACACCCACTCTTTTTAACCAAAGCTATTCCTTCCCTTTTCTGCGGTACCAGCTGCAATCTTTCCCTTCACATCCCAAAGTCTCTCTGCATCTACATCTTTTGAAGGATCACAAGAGTTGCTCCAAAACCCGGAAAAACAAAGGCACTCTCCTCACCACACGCACCAATGTTCAGTCCTACACCCATTACACTAATTCACCAACTCTTAAAGTGTTAAAAATCAACCGCTAACCTACGGTTACTCAATCATCATTCTCTCCAACTTTCTGTAATACATTGTTAATAATTGCTTCATCAAGGTTACTGTCTTTTATTATGAAGATGCTTCAGGCGTTTGGCAGTAAGTCCATATTCTGACAATAAGTTGCTATAAAGCAAAAGCATTGGAAACTCTAATGTGCTAACCTCTTTTTTTTTAATGCAGTGTAGTATTGCCAATAATTCTCATCACTTGTCATCCCCACGAGAGGGGAGGGGGGAGCAAATCACCAAACTTTCTTCCTAACTTTCTTGTCTGTGTTTCCTTACATTGATGCATTGATTACAAAGTTGGCAAAAGCAGGAGAAAGCACCGATCCCCACATCAAACCGACAGTTCGCTAGCTCTCCAAGCCGCCCAGACCAGGAAACTTTACAAACCATTGCAAACTCGATGCTTTACAGATGAAAACTGAAGGAACCTTTTGCATTTCTACAACTTTACAAAGCGAGAGGGAAGGAAGTGTGAAGATGGGATTCGAGCTTGCAAGAGGTTAAGGTAGTAATAATACTAATAGACAACACCAGCAAAGCAAGGAAATCAGGAACAGGTCCTCTAAGTAGCTTAAAGATTTTAAAAGTGTCATAAAGAAAACAGAAGGACTTACATGATCAGCTAAATTTGTGGAAGATCCTGAGAGTTCTTCATGGTCTGATTTGGAGCTGCCATCCCTTTCATCAATAACAAGGTCTATTGGCATTTTTCCTTTCAAACAACTAATGTACCGATGGCAGAAGTTATCACACAATTCATGAACCTGAAAAGAATAACAAGAATAACAGAATCAATAATGGCAAAATATTGTATTTCAACTTTTTTTTTTTTTTTTTTTTTTTTTTTTTTTTTTTTTTTGGAGCAAGAACAGCCCTCTGATCTACTCCACAAGTAACTCTAATTAAGGGGGACAATAGTTGAAGGCAAGGAAACAATAGAGAAATTGTTGCAGCACATATTATTCTCTAGAGACTTGCCGCAGCAACAAGTTAGAGAGAGAGAGATAGTGGGCTCGGACTTGTGTGCTGAAGAAAATCGGATTTGGTGATAACATCGGAACACTGGGGGCTGAACCCAGGTGGTATCCCCGGAGCATACACAACCCAGACAGGTACAACTAGCCACTCGGGACGGGATCAATTTAAACCGGGGCTAAAAAAGAGGTCTAAATGGCCGGGAGCAGTAAAACGAAGCTACTTGCTGAGGTTGCGGGAAGAGCCAGTCTCGTCCCAGGGCACAGCCCCTGCCCACGCCTCGCAGGGGCCCCTGCCTCTTCCAAACATTTAGTGCTTGCTTGGGGTTAATGTGCCTGACAGAGCTGGAGAGGGGAACGAGTGCTTTCATTTCTTTTTGTTAAACATAATATTTCTGAGTGGGAAAGTGAGGAAAGCCGTAAGGATTAAAGGGGTTTAATATTTAATATTAGTAAATATTGAAATTACACACGCTCAAAAAGGGAAAAAAACGGTCTGGGCATGTCTGTCGGGTGTCACATGCTCTGATGGCACAGGTTACAGTGTCACACTGCATTACCCTATCTTCTCTGGCCATGTTTACAAGTCAGCCCAAACAGTCGGGAGGAAGGGAGCCGGGAGGGGGGGCGGGGGGGGCGGGGGGAGAGAGGGGCAGGGAATGGCGTTCCCCCCCGCCCACCTCCGTGGCTCTTACCTTTTCTAATTCCAAAAGATGAAACCTTAGTACTTGTATTGCTTGGATCATCTGCAAGAAAGTTTTGAGCAAGGGGTTACGTGGGAGACAGGAGCACAGGGGTGGGCAGAGCCCGAGTGGGAAAGGGGGAGAAGGGGATTGTCAGGGCGCGCGGTCATTATCCAGGATTTTAGCTCATTGGTCACGCTTCAACAATTTTGATCAACTTTAACCTAAACACTTGATTTTTATCATATTTATTCCAGGAGCGGTGATTAGTGCTCTATTACCGCGATCTTGGAGAAAACCTCTTCCTCTACTCGTTCCCCTCTCAGCACCCCGGCCCTCATCCCTGAGGGTCCCCAGAGAAGTCAAACGCACGCTCCCACCCCCATCCCCGCCCGCAGGAGAAAGGGGGGTGACTGTGTGTTTGAATAGTTTGGCATCTTCTCTACAAGCGGATTTAGGCACTTTGAATATTGAAATCGTTCACATTAGCAAAAGAATTACATTAGAAATCTCCAGCTCTCTCTTCTTAAGCAGTTACTTCCTTCACTTTAGCCTCCTGTGGCTTTCAAACTCAGCTTTGCAATGCATCGGGGCTTGAGACTTTGCTCTGACTGGCCTTAAGAGTAAAGCTCTTTGAAGCCCCTTGAAGGCAACTTGCCGACCGGCCGGCGCCCCTCTCCCATGCCGGTGCAGCCCGGTGCCCGGACCGGCAGCCGCTGCCCCGCCGCACCGCTCGGCCCGGTCCCGGGGCGGAGGAGGGCGCTTGCCGGCAGCTGGCGGAGGGGTCGGGAAGGGCGAGAGGGGAGTGGGGTGGAAGGGGGAGAAGGCCTTACCAAATTGTCCAACTCTGGATTTGAAGAAAAAAGTGGTTTTTCGGCGCGGACCTGCAAGAAGAAGGAAAACCGGCGTGAACTACAGCTTCTGTCTTTAGCCCCGTAAACGGATCGCCCGAAGGGGGAAAATCCCTTTGACAAAACCGGCCGGTACCAAAATCCGGCTGAACGCCCTGGGCCACCGAGCTATGAAGAGGAGCCCGCTCCGCTCCTGCCGGCCCGGCACTGAGCCGGCCGCAGTCCCACGGGAGCCTTCTCCTTTGGTTCCCCTGCCTGCCTCCCGCTCTCACTGCCTCCAAAACTCGGCCACAGCTACCTTTCCCTATCACTAATACAGGAGGGCAAGGACCGGGAGTCCCAGCCCGGCAGCGTGAAGGGGCTGCCGGCCGAGGCGGGGGTCAGGGCCAGCCGGGCCACCAGGGCGCACCCCCGCCCCGCCGGAGAGGGGCGCCGGGGGGGGGGGGGCAAAGGGAGGCTGCCCCTGCCAGCACCGGGCCGTGCGGGTCGAGGCGCTGAGGAGGCGGCGGGAGAGCTGGTGAGGGTCGGGGGCGGGGGGAAAGGTGCCAGACCTGTTTAGCGAAGACGGCGATGTCCTCGTTGAAGGAGTCGGAGGAGCAGACGTCCCCGCCGGCCACGCCGGGCTCCCGGGGCGTGCAGGTCGCCAGCTCGCACTTCTCAAAGACCAGAGCTAAGAGGGGGAACAACGGGTGCCTACCGGGCAGTGGCACACAAAGAGAGGGGAGGGGGTGGGGAAGAGGGGGAAAGAAGAGCTGTAATCAACAAGTTTTTTGGTTTTGTTTTTTTTTTTTTAAATGCACGGACACACAGACACGGACACACGGGCACAGCCACACTCTGCAGTCTCGCAGTAATGCTCCGGGCAGAGCAGTGGAGAACCACATTTTGAAATAAAAATGCTGGGTTTGGTGGTGAGCTGGCTGTTGTTGCTTTGTTTGTTTGGGTTTGTTTTTTTTTTTTAATTTTGAAATTGCAATGCCCGAACCACATCCCCCGTGCAGTCCTCACCGACGAGGACAAAAGTGACCTCTCTAAACGCACAAGGCACTGAACGTGCTAAGCAGCAGCTCAGCTGAGAATGTTACACTTTTGCCACAGCTTAAAATACCGCAAAACCTGGAAGATCCCATCCCTACCCTCCAGCTATGACCTAAAACGAGAGCACAGCTAGGCAAACTGCAAACTACTTAATACGTAATTTTATTTTTCAAGGGGCCTGCTAGCAAAAATGTGGTGAAGTTTCCTGGCTTAGGAAGCACACCCAAGTAAAATACCATCTGTCCAGATAAGTGAGCTGGGGAGGGGGTGGAGGAAGGGAGCACTTCGCGAAATATTTTCCCATAGTTGGTGTAGTCAGAAAAAAAAAAAA
Organism: Coloeus monedula; assembly: GCF_965178545.1. Taxonomy (NCBI): domain Eukaryota; kingdom Metazoa; phylum Chordata; class Aves; order Passeriformes; family Corvidae; genus Coloeus; species Coloeus monedula. The sequence continues at coordinate 33,934,103 of NC_138786.1, read as the reverse complement.
ATTATCTGCGTGCTAAGTAGTAAGCATGCATTTGTTTCTTTTCCCCTTTGGTGTCTGATCAAGGCCCCACACTCTGTCATAGATGTTACTAGCTCTCCTTTTAGGATCAGTTAGTATTTTTTCCAAAAGGCACTGAAGGGAAACGATGTCATTCCCTCCAAGCAAAGCCCTGGTGAAGGCTTGAGTTTTGCTGGGTATAGGTTTCTTTTTCCTCATGTTCTTTCTTTCTTAAATAGAGAATTCAGCTCATTGCCCCCAATGTATTTATGTCTTCTGTCTCTGGGAAGAGCTGTTTGCAAGAAGTGAATCCCTTTTATTCTTACTACCTTCCGCGATGTGAATAGCTCTTTATTTACAAAGTTGGAAGAGTGGTATTATGGCACAGAGGAGAACACCAGAACAACACTTCTCCAACTAAAATCCAGAGCAATGAGAGACGTCTCTAACTCCTAAGTGGGGCCTTTCCAAGAAAGGAAAAAAACCCCACGGGTAAGAAAAGCCCCCCCCTCCCCCAAACACAAAAGAGAAAAAATCCGAATAAATAAAGGAAAATGGAAGGACAAGGCAACACTACCTCTCTCCAACCCATCCTCTCTCCCCAAGAGGTCTGTTTTCCAACACCCGTTTCCCGTGGGTGCTGGCACCTCAGCTGAGTCAGGCTGGGATCGCCCTCGTCCCGGGATCGCCCTCGTCCCGAGATCGCCGGCCACGGCAGTGCCACCGCGCGGGTTTCCCTCCGGAGCGGGCGGCTGGGGGCTGCCCGGCCGCCGCCTTCCCCCCGGACCCTCCGGGCTCCCCCGCCCCACTGCGCTCCGGGGCCCGGCTGGCCGCTGCCGCCGCGGCCCCGCGGGAGCCCCCGCCGCCCGCCTGCCCCGCTCCTGCCCCGGCCGCTCCGCGGGCACCAGCTCTGCGGAGCCGGGCCCTGGCGCCGGGCGGCCCGGCGGCACCTACCCGTAGATCGCATCCTTGTCCCGCTTCAGAGCGTCGTTGACAGCGGAGCCCATGCTGGCCGGCATGACATTGGGGTGCGGGGCGTGGGCGCCGTAGTGCTGTCCGGCGTGGAGCGGCGGCCCATGGTTGAGGTGATGCACCGGGGGGATCGGCCGGGGGGCGTGCGGGTCCCCGTACATGGACGCCGGCACCCCTACTCCGTCCATCCCGCCGTAGTGGGGCAGCTCATCGTACTGTCAAAAAACGGGCCGGAAGAGAAGAAAGAAAAAGAAAAAGAAGAAGAGAGGGGGGAATAAAAAAACAAACAAACAACAACAAAAGTCAGAAGAGAGTAAAGCACCCGGACAGACACAAACAGAGCAAAACAAAACAAGAACAGCCACAACAGAGAGAGAAATGCTCAAAATGAAATCAGCTGGGACCGGGAGCAGGGGCTGGAGGGGTTGAGGGAGGAGTGGGGGTGCAAGGAGAGGTAAAAGGGGAAAGTGTGTATGCCTGTCTGCGTGTGTGGGGAAAGATGGTCCTCTTCAGCACGGGCAGGAGAAACCCTAACAAGGAAACGGGGATGAAAAGGAAGGAAACGGAGGAGAGAAACTAGAGTTACTCTGCATTAGAAAAGAATAAAAAAAATAAACAAGCAGAATCAAAAGCAACTAGATAAATAAGTCAACACTAGAAAGGAGAGAGGAAAGGTAGGGTGCATCCGGAGGAGGGGGGGAGATAAAGGGGGAAATAATCTGAAAGTTACCAGAAACATTATTTAGTAGCAATTCCCCTTGTCCTTGTCAAAGCCAGAGACCAAAAAAAAAAAAAAAAAAAAAACCCACCAAAAAAAAAAACCCCAAACAAACAAAAAAAAGAAGCAGCTATATGTGTATACATATATATACATTCGTATATACACACACACACATATGTATTTCTTAGTCTTTGCTAGGCAGCAGCAGTAGCGGCGGCGGCAGCAGCAGCAGCAGCAGCAAGCTTTCCCCTGTGAAACCCGTGCTACTGAGCAGGCAGAGAGCAGGGAAATCGCGCTGCTGGGGAAAAAGCTAGAGAGGAAAAAAGCGTGGAACAATTGCAGAGAGACACACACAGAGACACTCATGCACACACACAAAAAGCCAGTGAATAATTTTTGCTGCTATTTTTTAATAGTGGCCGCCATCATCATCAGCAACAGAGGAGAGCAAATCGGACAGGCCCCTCTTAAGAGAGGATTTATATATAGGTAAGTGTTGGAGATTTAAACCTACCCTTTGCGCCATCAGTCTGCGCTCCAATAAACTCCTGGATGTGTCGTATATTTAATATCCCAGTCCAGCAAAGAAAGTGATTTAGAGTGAAGAAGATTCCTTTTTTTTTTTTTTTGCAACCCACTTACAGACTTCTCCTATCCTCCAATATGGGTAAATAATAATAATAACAACAACAATAGCAACAACAATATATAAAAAACAGTCAAGAACCACGATGAGTTTCTGTGTTTTCTTCTTTTTTTCTGTCTCTTTCTCTTTCCTTTTTCTCTCTCTCTTTTTCCTTTTTTCTTTCTCTACGCAAAAAAAAAAAAAAAAAAAAAAAAAAAAAAAAAATTGTCAAGCCCCCAAACTGAAGGTTACGATCGGCCCGTCAGCAACCCACATGTAACCAAACTGTCGTGTCTCATGGCTTTTTGCCACTCCAGCTGTCAATCAAAGCCAGGGAATGTCAAGGTAGTGAATGAATGATGGTTGATGATGATGAAGAAGAGAGGAGGAATCTTTTTAACCCCGGTTTCTTCTTCCAGTAACTCCGTGCTCGGGTTTTGCCTTTTAGGATCGCTTATAGGGTTGTTGGTTTTGGTTTTGTTTTTTTTTTTTTTAAAGTACTGTGAAGGGGGGTGGGGAAAGATGCGAAGAAAAATTGAATAGTTTGCAAAGCCCGGACTTCCCCCTCTCTCCTTTTTTTTTTTTTTCCTCCCGGCAGGTATTTTGTCTCCCTCTCTCCCTCGCTCCCTGGGATGAGTGAGTGTCAGTAAGTGTTGGCAGGTTGGCTGCCGGCTGCCTTATAGAAGAGGCTCAGTTTTGCGGCGCTGATCGGCGGGAGAATGAAGTGACGGAACCCGGAAGTAGTGGTGGCCATAGCCAGTCCTGCAGCGCGGCGGCGGCGGCGGCGGGGAGCGGCGGCGGGGAGCGGCGGCGGCGGGGAGCGGCGGGGCGCGGCGGCGGGCGCGGGCGCGGGGCGGCGGGGCGCCCCAGCCGGCGGAGCGCCGGGGATGCGCAGCGCGGCGGCGGGGCGGCCGCGGCGCCGCGCGGGGGGAGCCGCGCAGCAGCCCCTGCCCCGAGCGAAGCACGGCGTGTAGGAAGGAGCGAGCGAGCGTGCGAGCGAGAGGGAGGGAGGGAGCGAGGGAGGGAGGAGGGAGGGAGGGAGCGAGGGAGGGAGCGAGGGAGGGAGGCAGGGGAGGAAGGACAGGGAGAGTGCGTGTGTGCGAGAGGGGGGAGAGGCAGGGGAAACTGCAGAGAGCGAGAAGAAAAGTGCGGTAGAAGCCCGGCCCCGGGTTGGTTTGCGCTAGATTATTTGAGCAACAAAATACCTTCCGATTACCCGCGGTGTCGGGCGTCTGGCGGCGCGCGGGGCTGCTCGGTCAAGTCGCCGGCTGTCGCCGCTGCCGCGCGCGGTGCGCGAGCCCGGGGGCACCGGGAGCTACAGCGCGCGGGGGGGCCGCGCAAAGTTGCTCTGCCCCCGGCAGCGAGGCTGCTCCGGCCCGGCGCTCCCGGCTCCGCCAGCGCGCCGTGCTGCCAGCCTGCCTTCTTCCCTCTGACAATTCATTGTGCTTTTCTAAAAATTAATTTTCCAGGGCATGGAGAGAACGCCTCGTTCAAACCGTGTTGGGCACCGCTCTTCATTAAGTGATCGCTGCTATCAAACACGCTCTGGATGTCTTGAAGCGGGGGGGGGGGGGGGGGGGAGGCGGGGAGAGGCGGGGGGAAGAGGGGGAAATCCCTTTTAGTTTTGCGATTAGGCTGCCAGGCTTTGTAAAGGGCTTAAAAACAAAGTCATGCTTAGTCTTTTGTAGGAGAGATCCAGATGTTATGTAGATTTCTGTTTGCATGTTCGTTTTGAGCGGATCCGGCGGTGAGCGCTGTATTTACGTGTGTGTGTTGCTGGACTTTATCGACGTTGAGCTTGTGGAATGTATGCTGGAGTATTAGCTCGGTAATGCCTTCTAATGGTAGTGCTAATTACAGTGGGGTTATTTAGCAAATTAAGTGAGATGATGCACCCCCCACCCTTGAGTACCAAATGAACTTTTCCAAGCACACAGGCAAACACACACGCGTTAATTTTGGTGCGTTTCTCTCGCCCAATCACTTCGCTGAAGCTACACCATGCCTTACCTCAGAGCAGTCAATTACCAAAGCTACCCGGGATCATCAATCATGGGGGATGCTTGAAGTTTAGGGGAGGAGCAATGGTCAAACTATCGATTGCTGCAGTTTTGTCCTCCCCAACCCCCCACCCTCGTTCACGGTCCCCTGCACATAAAATCTAAAACAGACTATCCCGTTAATAGTGGGATTTATCAATGATTATGTACCCGGTTGTGAATGTGGCCTCATACATAGATGGCTTTTGAAAATACACTGCAGAAGATATATTATTCCGTTAGATTTTGGTTTGGTTTGCTTTTCGTGGTGATGACGATGCTTTTCAGAGGTTTGGTTTTGTTTGGCTTTTTTTTTTTTTTGACTTTAAGAAAATGACTCAAGAGGTAGTTATAGATATTTGGCCTGATTTTAATAGGCAAAGGGAATGAGCTCCAGAGGTCAATAAACCCCTCCAAAATGATGAATGATTGAGTACCTGTGATGATGATAGTGATTACCGGAGCAATTAAACAGTTTGATTAAATGAGCCATCATAACAATGATGTCTGCGGGAAATCAGCCCTCACGTATAAAGAAAGATAGTGTGGAGAGCTGACAAACGCCAGTGGGCATTCCTGCATGTTCCGCTAGCGCCGAGCCCTGCAGAGCAGGGCTGTATTTACAGATATGAGGAGAATACGGAGAAAAGTCCCTCTCCTACTTTTAGCCAGAGTTGCATCCTGCTTAAAACCCGCCAGAAGCCGGAGAGCAGATACGGGTTGTTTTCGTTTTTTTTTTTTTTTTTCCTAGAGGATCTCCTCCAAGATTAAAGCTAGTCCTAAGAGCAACCGAATTGCTGTGACTGACTTTCACGGGACTGTAAAGAGAGGTGAGTAGAAGAGCCCTTAGTATGTAGATCTCTTTCAAGCAGTGGTTAAGTCAATTCATTTCGAAGGGAAAAAGCCAGTCTTCTTGTGCAGTATTTTATACTCTGTCGTATAAATCGGTAACGTAATTCAAGATATTCATGGTAATGAATGCTTGGCTAATCCTTTGGGTGCGCGGAGACCTACAGAGCAGTAGGTTATGCAAATCCTTTCCTACTTTTACAGCTGTAGTTTTCTAACAGTTTTTTTTGTTTGTTTGTTTGGTTGGTTTGGTTTTTGGTTTTTTGGGTTGTTTTTTTTTTAAGAGATCTAGTCATCGGTGAATGTTATTTGGGTTTTTTTTTTCCTTCTTTCTTCCTCCTCCTTCCCACCCCCCCCCCCACCCCGCGCCCCAAAGATGCCAGATTTCTCAACTTGCATGGAATCATTTGCTTGTGATGCAGCCAGCTTAGAGGACATGGTTCAAATATTTGTAGCTTCCAAACTTGTTTTTTAACGGTGGCAGCACAAACCCAGAGCCTTGTCCCTTGAGATGTACAAGTGTGTCTCTTTTGAAATAGATTCAGTATCACCAAAGAAGAGGTCTTACCTTATAACCTGGCTGTGCAAAGGTAATCTAGCTGCATTTAAGGCTCCATGCATTTCTTCAGACCTCAAGCTGTAAGAGAAGTTCATCAGTTTTCTTCTCAAAAAGATGTTAGATGACTTGGCTCACATAGAAGAAATCATTTTATTGCTTAGAAAATAATTTTAGACCACTTGTTTTTTTCTAATTCTATTTTTTCACAGAAGTATCTGTAGATCTCAGCTGCCTTGATTAAAAAACTCTGAAAAAACAGACTAAAATCAAAGCTGAAAAAAAGCAGCCAAAGACTTTTTCAGTGTTCAATGCTGCTCCTTTCAATTGTTTAATTTTTTTCCCCCTCCTAAACTAATTAACCCCCTGCGTTGTCTTGCCCTGCTGTGCATGTTTGTAATCTGGGACAGGGACCAACTTTTAAAAATTATTTTAACTTGATAGAAAGTGAAATTTCATATAGTAAAGGAAGCTCTTTCATGTTCGTCCTGTGTCTTTTTTTTCCACGTGAAAAGAGTTGAAGCCTTTTTCCTCATCGCTATCCCAGTGGATTAAAGCACACAGAGAACGTGGTTTATAAAGCGCTACAGTTTAGCCATTAAAAAGGAATCTCAATTTAGCGCCCTTAAGTGAATGTACTCATCTATTAACAAAGATGCTGTTGGGAACTCGGAGGAAAATGGGATACAAATGGGATACGTACGTGCAGAGGGTGAGGGCTTTCACACACTTAGGTGATTTTTTATTTACTCCCCCCAAGCCCCCTCCCGCCCCCCCCCTCCCCCGCGACTGGTGACATTTCTTTAAAAATAAAAGTAATTCAGGAAAATTAAAGTGGCTAATTTCCATTTCTCCTGCATCACTTTCAGAGCGAGGGCTGTTTTCAGGAAAAGTGTGAGATATGAGTCGGGGTGGTGTCTGGGGGGTTTTTTTGCTTTTTTTTTTTTTTTTTTTTTTTTTTTTTTTTTTTTGATGGATCGGCTCAAAAGTCCAAAGAGAAATGAGGTGTCCGGTATGGAAGTGCATCTCAGTCAACCGCCAGCTCCTTTTGCCGAGGCTGGAAATGGTTTTAACAGGCGGTAAAATTTCATCTTGTGGTGTCAAATTGGGGTCAGTTTGGGGTTAGCGCTCTCAGTGTCCGAGCAGGAGCTGTCCAGCTGTGTGGGGATTCATTAAGGGCAAAAGATCCGTTTCAAGAAAAACAATACAAAGACAATCAGAGGGCTAAAGATCCTCTTCAAATCGCATTTTACAAGTGCACCAGAACAAATATGGATGCTGAAACCTATTCCCTTCAAACTCTCAAATCGGCTTCTTAGCCCTCGGAGGGAGCGAGAGAGAAAATCCTCTAAAACTTAAGAAGAGTCTGTTTTCAATCAGCCTTTCCGAAGTGTGGCATCTTAGTCCTTTGCTGGCTTTGAGACATGCCTCTCTTGCTTGCTCGTTACATCTCTCCCTCCCTCCCTCTCTCTCTCTTTTTCCACAGCCTTGCAAAAGCGGATGGCACAACAGGTAATATTTCAGATTTCAAGAATAAATCCCACCGGAGACCTTAAACTGCTGTTTTGCACGCGCGTGTGCTCCTAGCACAAGATTTAATGCAAATTGAAAGTTTTTAGGGGGAAACAAGCCATGCTTGCACAAAACCCTGTTGGACCCTGTAGGAAATTTTGAGGTCTCCTTGTAGGTGATGCTCCAGTCCGATGGGTAATTTAGGCTAGATTTACTTTCCAGTTCTTAGCATTTGTGGAAAGCACCTATTGCTAATCTGGTTTATTAAATTCGCATGGTTTAAATCCTCTTAACGTCCCTACATCTGTTAGGACAATTGACGCCTTGCTACAGGGACAAATAACTTGAACCTTAATCTTGTTTGTAACTTTATTCAATGTTTGTTTGTTTGTGTGCTGAGTTCAAGTATTTTGGATGATGCCATTGTGTTCGGTAACGCGTAGACTGCATTTGAAAGCAAAACTCCTCATAGACAGGTCCAGGATATCATGTAACAGAGTGAAAATTTTAACATATTCGAACTGGCTTTTTATCTTGAACTATCATTTTAGGCAATGTGTCATAATTAATGTAGAAAGCAATCTGCCTGTTAAAATTTAGATGCGGGACATCACAGTGACACCGTTGAGAAATTCACATGAATTTTACTTTTTGTTTTGCTTGCAAGGCGAAGTGTGAAGTTTAAATAGTACCTTTTTCTTTTTATAATCAGGATTGTGCCACAGTTAAATTCCTACCCCCAAACCCGCTTTTTACCACACTCTCCTTTGCCCTTACGGTTGCTTTTTACAACTTCAGTCACTTTTTATTCGTCTCAGCACTCTTTGATTTGCCTCCAACTTCCCGCAGCTGCAAGACTTTTGAGGTCCCATCTCGGGTGCCCCTGTGAAATCATGCACGTTTTAGCTTCGGCAGATCACTGGGTTCATTTAGCTCCTCACCCTGATCCCCGGTCTGCCAGTAGTGTACTTCGCTTTTCAGTAATGTATTATTATTTGGCGAAAACCTTTCTAGTCCTGAAAGTCAATGGTAGCCCATCACGGTGAACTTTTCTTGACCTCGACGGCAGTATGACTGAGATCTTTGGGAGCTGGATTAGGAGGAGGTTCATTTACTTACCTGTTAACTTCGCTTTTTACTCTTTCTTCCACCCCTCTCCCCTCTTTTTTTTTAGAGGGAAAAACCCCCATCCCTGCACGAAACAAGAACGATCCGGGCTCGTCCTCCCCTCCCGCCCCCCTTTCTCCCGCTCCTCGCCCGGGACGCAGGGCTGTAGCCCGGCGCTAGCGGTGCCCCGCTCGGCGCTGGCTGCCATCAGCAGCCCTCTAGCGCTATCTGGCGGGGCTCCAACACCAGCCCGCAGAGCCGCGCACGGTCCGGCCCGCCGCCGCCGCGGGGCCGCGCACGGGGCTCGCTCCGCGGCCTTGGGGCGCTCGGCCCCGGCTCGGCAGCTCCCGCGGGACTCTAATGTGGCCCCGTCCCGTGTCCCATCCCTGTGGGGGCGAAACCCGCCGTGGGAAAGGGCATAGAGATGAACCTCTTCGCGTCTGTCCGGTTTATGTCACGCGGGTGGGTGTGAAGCACTCAAATCAGATTAGAGATCAGATTTTTTTTTTTTTTCAATTTTATTTTATTTAGGCTGGAATGTTTATAAAAGTGGAGACCATAAACAGTCGACATGTGTATTTCCATCACACACCAGAAAAAAAAGAAAAAAGAAAACAACCACAAACCTGGCTTGTCAGGGCTTCCCACAAACACTGCTTGCACTGGGTAGTTAGAAATTTAGTTTGCAATTGTTCAAACAAGCCCGAAGCATGAAAAAAAATTAATCTTTCCAGTAAGACATGGTAACCAAAAGGACACTTAGGGCAAACTAAATGGCTTTAGTGTGATATCAGAGAATCTGCAAAGGCTTCAAACTCTGCTTAGAGCTCTGATCTAGCTCGCTCAAAATATCCCCTTTTGTTCTCCAGCTGCCTATAAAACTCCAGAAGAGGAGCGCTCTCATTTTTACACTGGAGTTCTTGGTCCGGAGAGAACAATATACTCCTATCTCTTTTCAAATGATCCGGAGATTCTCACAACAGACAGGCAATCACTCGAAGCACGAATATCCTTTTTTTTTTCAAGAACTGCTCGGCCTATTGTTTGAAGTGGGATTCAGTGCACAGCCCAAAGAGAAAAGGAAAAAAAAAATCTTAGGAGCCCGGTTTGGTATTGCACAGAGAGAGAGCTGACAAAATATTATAGCGTGTTTCCTCGAAGTACATGGTGAGAGCCGGCAGTGTGTTCCCGAAAAGAGGTTGCTTTTTATTTCCACACTCCCCCCCCCCCCCCCCCCCCAAGATTGTGATAGTCTTTGTATGTCTTTCTTTTGATCCCACAGAGAGAATGCAATATACATATATGTGTTTGCTCTCCATACAAGTAATGCCATACAATGGAATATGCGGCCGGTTAGTCCTCATAATGCTTAGTTTTGCTGTAATTAATTGAAAACAGTTATTAGGTCGTCATTGGCAATAGCGTAAATAATTGCAGCAGATTTTTGCTTAAAATTGACCGGTCATAGAGTGATAGATCGATTTGAGGTATAAAAATGATGTATCAAAACATCAATGTCGATTATTTGAAATATTGTAGTCGAATCTTTTTATTGCTTCATCGGTTAAGTGTCTGAAAGTGCTGTGTTCCAACATATATTTATGTTGTCAATACTGTCAAAACTGTCAGTTTTATTACAGTGGATTTGTAATACATTTCGGATTTGCTCATTTACATAAAATGTCCACCTCAGATACCCCTCCTTTTCTCCATCTCTGGAAATCTGTGTCAGTTTAATGAAAGGATTCAAGACTCATACCTGAAGAGGGAAAAAAAAAAAAAAAGGAAAAGAAATAAAAGAAAAAAAAAAAGAGAGAGAGAGAAAAAAGGAGGTATTGCTCCATTATGTCCAATTTAAACAGCCCTTTGGAAAGCTTGGGCTATTTCTGACTCACCAAAAGAGGGAATTCCTCTCCCCCCTCCCTCCCCCGGTCCCGCTTATTTCCCCAGTAGAATTTAAACACTTTTCTACTCTCACACCTAGATTAAGCCCTCCGGGAGAATTGGGAAACTGGACAGGGTTACAGTGATGAGCCAAAGCACACCTGTGAATGCCACAACCTTCCCAAAGAGAGCAATAACCCCCCAGACCACGCACACACACGCAGGGGTTTGAGTACCGCTAGAAAGAAGGAGACAAAAGGAGCAATAAATATGTGTCTGATCCTTTCCTAACGGTTTGGAGCCCAAAGGAAAAAAGCAAACTCTAAGCAGCACTGGGCATTTCATGCCCCCCTATTTTATCAGGGTCTGATCGATGTGATTATTCCCTTTAACTGTAAAGAGTGATTATTTATTAGCATGATCTCAGGCAACTCTCTAATTTTCTCCAAGAGCCTAACTGAGGGATGGAGAAACTCAGGAATAAATAAATAAATCCATTTGCACAATAAACTCTCTTCGATAGAACAAACACTGAAATTAGGCAAGTAACTTTATTCCACACCCCTTTCCGAGGATGAGGGTGTTGGTGAGATGGACCTGAGGGGTGTATGGGTCGGTTTCTTTCCCCTTCCTTTCCCCGACCCCCCAGGGATATCTACATTTAAATAGATGCTGAAGAGATTTCTGAGTTCACGGGAAAGAAGGACGGTTAGTTAAGGGAATGGCAGCACGCCTGGCAGGTATTTTAATGACTGTCCCTTCCTTTGAACACTTTCAATTTCTCTGCTTCTTGTCCAGAATACGTTTCCCAAACCAAGTATGATTTCTGTTGTAATTCTCGTGTGTATTTGTGATCCCTTCTGAGGTAAATTGAGAAGTTCGCTGCGCAAAAGGAGGAAATCGCCCCTGGGGTGCTTTGTTTACTTTGGTTTGTAAAATCCTGCTAGGAGATGGTTTCCTCAGTGTGTGGCAAGTGTTTCTTCAAGAAATTCATCAGCCCTTCTACAATTACTTCGAGCTCCGAGGGAAGAAAGCTGCCGTCACTTTCTCACATCCCAAGGTGTTGCATGGGGGAGAGAAGAAAAGGCTGGAGCATTTAATTATAATGGGGAGGGGTGGGGGGTGGGGAGAACGGAGGCTGCAGAAAGCCGTCCCAAGCCGTACCTGGAAAAGAAAAACCTGCAAGGGTGTATTTGGGAAGCGTGTGCCATTTAGACATGGGGAAAAGTACCCCATCTTGTGCAGTAATTTGTCTGAACAATAAACATAATTGGAACAAAATCAGTTGGAAGTTTCTGCGTTTTTAATTACGTTTCATTTTGTGGTAAGCCGTAAAATTATGAATGCCTCTCAATTAAACACTATCCACTTGTAAAGCATTTAACAACAATTATTCCTTAATCAGTTGGAATGTTAGCCACAAATGATGCTGTTAAACATCAAAGGGATGCCTTAGACGTTACCTTTTAGTCATAAGTAAGAGGATTAATTTCTATAATTAGAGGGGATAAATATGTGCATAAATAAATCTAATTTTTTTACATGTTCTCATCCTGTCTGGGAGAGGCGAGGATCTTTGACATCGCTCGCACCCCCAGCTTTGCCCGGTCGGAGGGGACTCGGGAGCAGCGAGGTGAAAAGACCCCTGCGGAGACCCCCGGCTCTGCGCGCAGCTCCGTAGGCGCCGGCCCGTCCCCCGCGGCCGCACCAGGGTTGGGGCTGGGCCTGGGATTCGGGTCCATCACGGACAAGGGGCTTCGGGGGAATTTGCTTCCCTACTCGGTTTTTATCTACCTGAGGGGTTTTTTTGGTTTTTTACGGCACCTGTGGTCTACCCGGCGGTTCATTTCCCTTGGGGACAATTTGCTGTCCCCAAACGAAGCTCGAGATTTGAGTCGAATACCGCAAATAAAATTAGCATGACCTTGATTACACCCTGTATGAATATCTCATTTACCTAATGACTTTATGTCACGTACGGAGAGGGTCAATTTCCTTTTAACCTTTCCCATTGCTGCAGTAAGCATTCTTTTATAATCAATGGCTGTTTGAATAATCAATTCGCATTTTATGATCCCTGACAAACTCAATATACGTGTGCCTGGCTTCAGCAAAGCAGCCGGCCCCGTTCCGCGCCGTTTTCACGTCCGAAGAGTTTGCGGCAGGGTTTCCGGGCTCCCCGGGGAGCCGCCCGGGCCGCGCAGGGCGGCCGCTGCCGGGCTCCGCGGGCACAGCGCTGGGCGCGCTGCTCCCGGCTGGGCGCGCTGCTCCCGGCTGGGCGCGCTGCTCCCGGCTGGGCCGCCCCGCGCAGCCCCCGCGCAGCCCCCGCCGCCCCGCGCAGCCCCCGCCGCCCCCGCGCAGCCCCCGCCGCCCCGCGCAGCCCCCGCAGCCGGGCCGTGCCGCCCCGGGAAGACGCGCCCCGGCACTAAGGAGCCGGCCAGCATCCCCCCGCATCTCTTTAGCACTGGCAATTTCGCATGTTGTCCCGCTAACTCAACCCAAAATATACGGCCTTCCCGCCCTCTCCCTCGGTCTCGTTCTTAGGAATGTGCGCAGCAAAAACCCCGTCTCCCGGGACGGTTCTCCCCTTTTGTCTTCGCCGGGACACCCAGCCGCGGGGGGACGGTTTCCCCGGCTCTGCGGCCAAAGGCAGGCGGCTGCCCCGTAGTCCGACCTCCGCGAGCACTTCTGAGGTAGGCCTAGTGTCCTCGGCCACGTCGGCACCTGTGAAACCTCGAATGAGTCCTTGCGTCAGCCTCACTGTACTGCTGACGTTCAGGAGCCTCACTCAATGCCACCAGCCCTCTTTTATTGCCTCTCCAGTCGCCTCCAAACCATGGGTCAGGAAAGTTGTTTCAGAAGCGCAGCCCTCAAGCACAACTCGAGTGCAGAAGTGTATGCGGAAAGGAGGGGGGTTAGGGCAAGCTGAACTTTGCAAATGTTTTTTCTATAAGTAGTTCATGTTTGCTATGATCTATGGTGTGAGTTGGGAACTGAGACTTATTGCAACCCCATTCCCTCTGTTGGATAATTAATGCTGATTCATAGCAGGTTCTACCTACGAATGTGTGTTTCGTTTTTCTCTGCAGGGTCCATGGTTCTTTGGTATGTTGTTATTCCCTGAAAGGTAATTGCACTTGATATTCTCTCGGGGAAGGCTCATTAGCCAAGGGCAGGGTGGCGTTGCCAATCTCAGTCTCTTTCAACAATTCAATGCAAACATTTGCCCCAGAGGTTCAGCACAGCACTCCCAGCTCACAAAACAGTTCTTGGGTACAACATTTCTCTTAAAAAGCCTTAGGTATATATGTATTTTCCACCCAAGCAGGAAGCATTTTAGTTTAGGGGGTTTTAGATTAACCCTTCACTGTATGTGGTCAAAGCTACAGAAGAAGACTAGACATGTTGCCTTGGATTGCAGGACTTTGCCCTTCCTTTTATAAATAGCCAGGACACAACCCTGGATGAAACAGCAGAAAAGGCACCACATCTCACACTCCTCTGTATTCAGTCCTTTACACTCTCTTAACATTTACAAAATGCATGTCGAAAACACTTTTCCACTGCCCACCATTACAGACCTACATTTGACTTCTTTCTCACCCATGTCTGCTGTCATCTCTTTAGCTCCTTTCATCTCTCCTGCTAAATTAATTACCTCACTAATGGAAGGCAATGAAACTCAGGTATAAGGTAAGTTAGGGAACACAGAGTTATTAATACATACTATTTTATGAAGGTAAATCCTTCATGTTTGTTCTAATTTTATTTTTTCCCTCTGTTGCTCATAATTTTGAAAATCTTATTCTTCCATTTGAGTTTTGTCAGGTTGAGCACAGTGATTCGCAGTACCACTGCAGAGAAGATCCCGTTCCCACAGGAAAGAATGGTCCCTACAGGAGAATGAAGAGGAAACAGAGGGACGACATCTAGGCTTAACAAGTTCTCAGACATCACTGTGTTTTCCATGTTAGAATAAAAGGATCTAGGAATTTTTATTTATGGTGAATTAGATGGGATATTCTCCTTGGTAATGTGTTAAAGGGCAGAGACTGGTCTTAATTCCAGATAATAGGCCCTGTGTCTAAAGGGTACATCTAACTGTCTTACTATGTTTACATACTTCTACTCACCATGATTTTCCTATCACAGTTAGCCAAGAACCCAAAAAGCAAAACTCATCTATGCTGTATCACCACTGACTTTAATGTTAGTACATTAGAAAGGAAATTGTGATACACTATGTGGCTGTGCAGCAAATAGCTCCAAAAGACTAGACACACGTGTCACCAGTTTTAATTCTCACTGACCAGAAGGGCTGCCAATCATTCTATACACCTCACCTATTAAGGGGACCACAAGTTCATAGAAAAACACCTCGGTGCTGAGAATCTCTGTCAACAATGTTTTCCATGCTGACAGTCTTCAGTATCAACTCCAAACCTGTCCCAAAGTCCCATTGACTGAAGGAGAATGTGGATGAAGGCAGGATTCTGCAAAGTACTTTTGCAGGATGCCAAATCTGGAGGTGTGAAGTACTCAACTTTCTAGGTCATACTGATAGTAAATGTGGACAGTCACCACCCTTCCAGTAAACCCTCAGAAAACAAGAAAACATCAGTCCTTTAATTCATACTTTCATGATTCACAGCCACAGCTTTTGTATGACATTTTAAGTATCTCTCGTGTCATGGTGGTACATTCTGCTTTTTCGAAAGCATTTTTCAAGATGAACTGGCTTTTCAGTGATGAAACATGATCAAGTTAATGTACTAATAGATTTCATTTTTAAAGTACATGCTAAATTTAAAACTTGTCTCATGCATTTATAAACCATCACCAATAGTTCTATTAATCAATGATACAAATAGCTCTAGCAGAAGATTTTCTTTGATGGAGAGAAACATAAACAGCATTGAAAAAACAACACACAAGTGATTGTTCTGTATTCTTATCTTTAGGCTATATTATGATCACAATAAAACATATCTAGGCATATGTCATACTGGATAATACTATTTCTTGGGTGTTTCAGGGCACGTAACTACCTTGGACTTCACAACAGCTGAGACTTGTCATTTAAAAGCATGGTACTGGCACTACTAAGAAAAAAGCTCCACTAATATGTAATTATTAACCCATATATTGAGATTTTTTTAAAAGAATTGTTTCACACCAAAT
This sequence comes from Coloeus monedula, assembly GCF_965178545.1. Taxonomy (NCBI): domain Eukaryota; kingdom Metazoa; phylum Chordata; class Aves; order Passeriformes; family Corvidae; genus Coloeus; species Coloeus monedula. Next base: position 33,918,660 of record NC_138786.1, on the reverse strand, counting down.
ACTCGGATCCTTTTATTTCTATTATTCATGTGCCAAGCTAAAAATAAACATTTGAAATATTTTTCTCTTTTATGGAAGAGATGACACTATTCATTTGAAATGAACTCTTGGATGAATGCAGCTATATTTTCTGGGCTCAGATCTCTTATTCCCAGTTGGGAGCCCCACATCAGATGAGGGAATTTTACTTCATTTTGCTTCAAAACATTGACCAAGAAGAGCTTAGGCAAACAGTTTCCAGTCATTCACAATATGTTCATTTGGGCTTTTAATTTCATTACTCTTGATATGCTACTGATTACCTCTCACACTTGCTCTATTTCCCAAAAGGTTGTTTGAGATTATTTAGGAGACTAAATGAATAAAAAAAGTGCCCAAGAAATATTCCTGTTTCTGCATACTTTTGTTTTGTACAGGTATTCCTGTATTCGCAGGAAAGCCTGATCCTGCTTTCCTTCCATTAGAAGCAGGATTTGGTCCATAAAGGAAATGCATTAATCTAATATTTGTTCAAAGAAAAATCCTGTTTCCTTTAATGTTCACATGTATGGTCACAAACATGATCAAAACAAGACCCATCTGAACCCCCTACAGCTGCTCTGCAGCTAGGGTTGCAGCATGAACCCAGGAATGACCAGTTTTGCCACTGTAGGTTGATTTCAGCTTTCAAACATTATGGAAAATCATCAGTTGCCTTTCGTCCCCTGCTCCTGGTTTAACTTCAGATCACTTTCCCTGGCAAATGGCTTTTGTTACTCAAGTAAGATCATATTTTTTGATCCAAAAGCAAATTTCATTTTGTTGTTGTTTCCAGACTTGATTCATTGAAGGAAGTCCTGTCTGCAGCCGATATGTTCATGGTAACTGTTCCTGAAATAAAAATCTAGCAAGATTCTTAGTATTTGAGAGAGTCATTGCTCTCATGACACAATCCTCCATAAATGGGGAAAAACATACAAATATCTTGGCCCAACTTTCCTCAGGCACCTAAAAGTTTAACAGACCTTTTTTTAGATTAACAAGCATGAAAAGAATGGGATTTTGGACCCACTGTGCTGCAATTAGTATACTTGTTACGTGGTGTTTTTCCTGGGAAGTGGTATATTATTGTACTGTATTCTTACGTTGGAAATTTATTCTACTGGATTTACCACAAAAATAAGTAAAATGAAATATTTTTTTCCCCTGGTAATAAAGTGTTTTAAGTCAGAGGAACAACTTAATTTTCACTAAGATCTGAAGATCTGAACTCTCCTGAAGTCTGAAGTACTAGGATTAGACAGTTTAGTCTTGATATTTCTTTCTGAACGAAATACTAAATAAGGCCATTGCAGTTCCAATGAAACATGCTAAATAATGTTGATGTGAACACAAAGAAAAAACAATCAGAAATAGTTCATGGACCTCTTTCTCTTCACTTAAGCAGGAGAAACTCTAGTGAAGCTAATGGAGTTGCAGTGATATAAGACTCTACTAAGGTGAGAATTACACAACTTGTGTTTAACTCGATGCTATTACTTTAAAAACAGAGTTTACTTCACTAAATAACCTGAAAATAAACACAAAACAAAGGGCAAATGAGACAAATTACAAGTAAGCATGCATGCAAAAAAGGTAAGTGCAAATTAGATTTGAATATTCATGAGTCACAAATCATTGACAGTTTGAAATAATGCAAAACAGGTTTATAAATGAGGTTAAGGCAAGGGACATCAAAGAAAGGCATTGCTAAATCAATAGCAATTTGATTGTGCATATACTTGTAAATTGTGGTTACAGTTTTTGTGACACAGGAGAAAAATACTGCACATGTAGTGAGGAAGGGACACATAAATATCCTTTTTGAATGTGTTATTTTTTTGCAATTCAGCAGGTACCTGGAGGCCTGATGTGTATAAAGTGACCAGATATCATTTTTTAATTTTTCCCCCCAGGAGAATTATAGTTTCCTTTGAGTATCCAATCTCCTGTGTTGTGTTGCTTAGTATGACAAAAAATTCAGTTGTCAACAATACCTGAATAGCAATACTGCAAAATAGAATAATTACTCACTTCATTTGATTTCAGTAGAAGACTCACCTGCTAATGAAAGTCCTGTCATAAAATCACAGCCAGTGGAGATTATCTACTTGTTTCAGACAATTTAGCTCTCCAAAGTGGGAATCAGGTAAGTTGCAAGTCTCAGAGCGAATTGCTGGAGCACAGGGATTTAAAAGAATGATCACTTGAAGGATGGCCAGCCTGACCATTTAACTCAGAGCTTCTTAATTTTTCTAGCTGTAAACATCAATAAAGTATTGGGTCTCCCATCTTATTTGTGAGTTCTGTGGATATTTGAAATTCAGTGGTTTAAAATGTTGATGAGAACACAGAACCAAAAGGCAAAACTTCCAGAAGAAATCTGCCCATTTAAAATTACTCCAGGATGTTTGTTTTCCCCTAAGGGTTTATATTTTGATTACTTAACACTCACTCTAATATACTAACCAATTCCCTTTCTTCAATGACTTTCTTCAATGACTTTTGCATCCAATGTGCCATCCTTACTCTCTGGCATGACAGATGAAGCTTCACCAGGTCAAGTGAAGCTAAATGTATACATTTACCACTACTGACGGCAAAATCAAGCAGGGATATCCTTTTGGAAATGGCATAGGATACTCTGCTTCTATAAGAAGAAGCACATGACTTCTTGCAGCGCTGCCTTTAAAACCATCCACTTACTTGAATGAAGCTGGCAATTAACTCTTGTCAAAACACTGTAAAAGGAAAAAAACAGATGTTGAATAACTTAGGAAAGGGATAACCTTATGTCCTGCCCGATCCCCTACATGAGCTTGTCAGAAACTAACATATCTCTCATGCCATCACAGTATCAAAAGATACCTGTATGTGCCATGCTTGAATTCAGAGAGCTTTCTGCAATAAATTCTTTAAATCAGTGTATTTCTCAGCATGAATAAACAATAGATAAGTTAGAAAGAGTAACTCAGGAATGTGAAAGATTGGATTGCTTTTTCAGGGACATTCCCTTCAACTTTCCTAATCTGCGGAGACAAACTAATCTCCCCTTAGCAAGAGTGAAGGGGAAAGCTACCCCTTGGGCTTAACAGAGATCTTGAAATCAAGTCTTAGATTTCCTTCTGGCTCTCTCACTGTGACTGGCCAGGTTTATCAGAGGTGAATTATATGCATCCCTCCATACCTATAAAAGGAAGCTCAAAATAAATGGCTTTGTGGTTCTGTGACATGGAATTACTAAGAGAATAAGAGATCCTCTGATGTGAGGTACTAGTATATGTCCAATACATTAACTTTGTAATCCCTGTTCAAATCTCTGTCTTTAGATTACATGATACCACAAGTTTTGTTTGCCTGTTTATAACCTTGTGCATTTTCAGTAAAGAACATCTTCATTTAAATGAGAAATTATCATTTCTTTACATTACAAATTATTGTCAAAAACAACTTGTGTGTGCCTAAAAGTAAAGGAAATAAACACTAACACTCTTCCAAACTTTTCGGACTTACATTGCATGCATCACCGTGTAATATGAATGCTGCTGAAAAAAATGTGGTTGTCCTGGATAGAGTCAGCTTTGACTAGGTATTGCATTACTTATGTAAATAGGTCAATGGTGTTACAGACCATTCTTCAGCTCAGCAGAATACCAACAGCCTGTGTCAGGTGAAAGTTTCAAAGGATTGGGTTATTTTTATTTTCTGGCAAATTCCTTTTTCCTGAAGAAAATGGAAAAAAGTGAACTAAAATTATCACAACCAAAGAGCATGACTCTCTATGGTACCCAGAAACCTGATAAAATTAATCAGGATTTTACCTACTAATTCCTTCCCAGATTTCTTTCTCTGCCTTGCTCTTTGTGGAGTTTTCTGTATCTTTCCAACCCACTGCCTCTACTGGTAATTTATAAGCCCTTCTTTAAGCCTATTGATACTGATTTCTGGCCTGTGAATTGGGATATAAACATTTACAAACCAAGTACATTATATGTGACCTAAAGCAGGCAATGCATATTAGACCACATGAATGCCACATCTCTGTTACGAATTATCAAATCAAGCAAAGGGAGACTTCGCTCCCTGGATGTGATCTAGATTTATACACTTCTGTACACCTTTTCCCAGGTTCAAGAGTGTAAACACACCTTTTGAAAGCTTGCATTTTTTCAGAATCAGAGAATAAGCTGAGCTGGAAGGGACACATCAGGATCATTGAGTCCAACTCCTGCATCCTCAAGAGTCACACCATGTGCCTGAGAGTGTTGTCCAAACGTTTCTTGAACTCTGTCAGGCTGGTGCTGTGACCACTGCCCTGGGGAGCCTGTTCCAGTGCCCAACCCCCCTCTGGGTGAAGAACCTTTCCCTAATATCCAACCTAAACCTCCCCTGACACAACTTCAGGCCATTCCCATGGGTCCTGTCACTGGTCACCAGAGAGAAGAGATCAGTGCCTGCCCCTCCTCTTCCCCTCACAAGGAAGCTGTAACTGCAATGAGGTCTCCCCTCAGTCTCCTCCAGGCTGAACAGACCAAGTGACCCCAGCCACTCCTCATATGGCTTCACCTTAAGGCCCTGCACCATCTTTATTGGCATCCTTGGGATGCTCTCTAATAGTTTTTCTTCATCATCACCTTTGGCTGTCTATCTTTGTCTCCCATGTCCTTTCCTCCCCTTGTGAAGAAAAACAAAGACAGCAGGTAGCTCTCAGTAAGACCAAATTTGCTGCAGCTGGTTTCAAGTTTCCCATGCAATAGTCACCTTCAGCTGCATTTTGGGGAAAAATGTATTTCTATTGTATTTCTAGGCTTTTACTCCTTTCACTTACAATGTACCGCAGGTTTCTTTGGGGTGAGGAACACAGCTTTAACTATCCCCACTACTCTGCCATGGTAGGGTTCTCAAAGCCTGTCATGAGCAGGACATGGTTTATCCACCTTTGAATTGTTCAACTGGGAGAGAACAAAGGTGTAAAAGTGGACCTTATGTCCAAATCTCTGTGGTTCCTGCCTTCTTGGCATTCCTTCTGAAAACTCTCAAAATTGTATCTGCGTGTGGTTGCCTGGGGGAGATAGGGGAGTGAGATGGGAACAATGTGAGAAGATAGCATAGCTAGTTTTTATTCCTCTCTCTAAGTCAATCTGTGTTGGGATTTTCTGTGGGTCTTTGATCAGAATCCAGGAAGAGAACGGGAGAAGACTAAAGTTCAAAACTGGCCAACTCATCCATGCAATGGAGAGTGGAATGAAAATGAATACAGCAATATAGCAATCTCATACCTGGTGAAAGGAAGAACTGCTAAGGTAAGCAGAGGAGGGATGGCTACAAAGAAGAAACGTCAAACACTGTGATCAGCCAGCAAATGAGCAACCAGCACCTAAATTCTATAATGTAGTCTTGGCTGGCAGTACCAGTTGGAGACAAGGAAAATGATGTAAGTTAACACAAAGTGAATATTTGTCGATAATTTACCATCAGCAGCGACTGTGAGCTCACAGTGTATCCCTGAGGCCCCAGGGGCCTGAAAATGCCGGTTTTGCATGTAAATAAGTCCATAGTGATCTGACTGAAGACAGTGTAGTTATGCTATAGTTATAATAAAAGAAATAGATTAAAAATTATTAGAAATCAAGTAAAATCTTCCTAGAACGTTGCTTACATTTCTAATCAACTGTAACACAAGACAGTTTCCCTTAAATATGTAATATATCCACAAGTTCTCTGTTGATACAAGAAAACAGCTCTGCTTTTGGGGCTTGTGTTCTATAGGTTTTCCCTCCTAAATTTAATCCCAATTGTTAATGTTTCTGAAATAAAAAATTAATTACATAATATATTTTCTCTTTAGCGTAAGTCTAGCAATTGCCAAAAACTACTTGTCAATACAATATTAGATCATGTGTGACCCAGACCTCACATGTGTCAACAAGTATATTTGTCTCCTTCTGTTATTTCAAATCACAGGAGAAAGAGACATAATCCTCCCTGATCAATTGGGAAAAAATGCTTTACCTTTTGTTATTTCAATGCCATCTGTTAAAATAAACCAAATGCCAAACTTACTACATACACAGGGCACTAAAATGGCTTTTTAATTTAGTTGCATATTTCAGGGAAAACAATGCATTTCTATATACTCTGACTTCTTTACATGAATTATTATGTACTGCAAGTGACATCTACTGGAGAAAGCAGAGCTAAATGTCTACTCTAGAAACTTTTTTTTTGCTGTTAAACGGACCTCCCCTCCAGGAAATGCAGCTGTTATTTAACAGAAACCTTGCATCTATGCCCATTGAGATGTAGTTACCTAAGTGCTTTCAGGGTAGTTAAAACAAAACTGTCCTTTTCATCATACAGAAGATACAGAAGGCTTTTTCTGTCTTTTCCCATTTTTTTTCTTTTTTTTTTAATAGAAAAGCTGTTAATACCACAAAATTGCTGAGTTTACAATAGAAGACTTTTTGAGAGCTACAGGTGTTTGATCACAGTCATCTATGGTGCTATAAAATTACTCTGGATGTATTATAAAAATACTCACCAAAAGAAATGTGGATACAGGTTGAAATTTGAAGCTTGCATGTTAACAGATGTTATAACATACCAGAAATTTACTTGAAGACCTAATGCTGAACCATACTACTGTCAATAGTATTGACATTATTACCTAGAAAGTCTGAAAGCCTGTGCATTACATTACTCAGTGGCTGAACCTGTCTATTGGACACAAATTCATAAATATCTGCACTATGTTAAAATGCTTGCAATTTGTTCCTATCAAAGGTTGTATGAGTTTAGGGCTTAAGAGCAGCATCTTTAAGATACCCCTCTTCTTTCAGTGAAATATGATCAAATTCCCAGGAACACTGGGAACAATGTGGAAAGCTGTGAACTCAGAGGTTCAGTACCACTCAAAGCTCCCAGGAGTGTGATTACTTCTTAATATAGGCTCTTGAATTCTTGCTTAAAAGCCAGTTCAAGCCCTTGTTTAGAACAAGCACCAAAAAATTCAGACTGTTCTTAGCTGATAACAACAGAGTGAAGCCTAAACAGCAATTCCAAACACTTTTAAAATTGTAATGGCAAATCACTTCTAAAACCACCAAAAATTTGGGAGAAATTTCCCTAGTGTAGACTAGACTCTAGGGTTTAAAGAGTACTCCCCACCAAACATGGAAATGAATTTCTGAGCCAGAGAGATCTGGTCAGAAAGTAAATCAATAGCTAGCAGCCATTTAAAAATTTATTTATCTGATGCAGAGTTTAATTTATTTGCAATTTCCAGCATCAAATATACTTCCCTTTTATTTTATAGGGAAAACTTTATGGTTGAAGGTTAGGCATTAATGCAGTGAAAGGGGACATCCTTTTGCACAGCAGTCAGAAGAAGATACATTTGTGTGTTTGGAATAAGTGCAGGAGGAGAGAATTGTTGAAATGAGATTAAGTGGATAATCTATATGTAATACGTCTGGGCCTGACTGTCCCCTCCAGCAGTAAAAACCCTACAGAAGAGGCTAAAGGGACAATATTTCCCACAGGATTTCCATGTAGAAAAGGCTCCTGAACTGTTCCAGCACAGGTGAGTCTTACCCTTTCCTCGCTCTCTGGCAGAACAGATTGGAGTAATGTCTCAGACATGCTGGATTCCAGGGTTCAGAACCAGGAGATAGATCGCAGGTGTTCACCTGTGCTCTAAGTTCTTGGCACCTCAGTCCATCTTTTGGCAGTGATGCTACATCCATATTCATTCTCAAGCTTCCCTAGCCCCTGGCTATTTCCTGGGATTCATGTTTTCCAAAACAGATTTGGATGAATCAGAGGAAGCTACATCTCACATTTTGTCCCTTCCAAGAGATTTCTCTCTACATTTTCTCTTTAGGAGCCCTCAAGATTTCCAGAGTTTTCATATAAAATCCTGAGACAGAAGGATAATGTGAAAAAGGGATTGATATGAAGAAAGATCATGATCTGGATATGTAGATTCTTTCACCTTTGTTCTTGGAAGTATATCAGGTCTTTTAGATTTGTGGATACAGAACTGAGAGCTTAAGACCATGCCCAAAATAACACTGATTTTTAAGCATTAATATTGGATGTTAGAACTGGTGTTCTCTGGACAGGCAATAAACAAAACTGCCATGCAATGGATTTAGTCAACTAAACTGGACCTTAGGCTTTGCCAGTGTCATGTAATTTATACTTTACATGACATTTACCCTGTCTTATCTAAGTTCACAGTAGTGGAAATTGACATAAATTAGTTCCTGTTGTCTGCATGATTTGAGATTTGTCCGACCAAGCAGAGGCTGATCTCTTCAGATAGGTTTCCATTTCTGACCTAAACTAAGTTTTTCAAACATTTAAAATTAAATTTCAATATCATCTTCTGAGCAGTGCTTGCCAAATGCCTTACAAACGTCTAAAATAGACATACATTTTTAGAATTTGAAAGGGGCACATATTCTAAAAAATCAGGCCTACACAATAATCTAGTTTTTTGCTGTAATCAGGCTTCAATCATTTTTGTTCAGCAATTTCACTTTTCTTATTTTCTCTAACAATTGCTAAATATAGCAGTTGCAAAAGAGAGAATGTAAATTGCCCATTGGAGAATGAGTTCTGATCAGACTCTACTTTTGCATTTTGGTGCATTTATATTAGTGTAAGGGAAGTGTAAAATGGTAAAAAAAAGAAAAAGAGAAGTAGATTATAAGAGAGGAAACAGTACTACAGTACTGTTTCAGTACAGTACAGGACAGTACAATCCCATTTTAATATTAAGCACCTACGCAGAAGGACTGCAATGTACAATTACTACCCATCAGAAAGGAGAATGTGCTCAGAAAAGCAGCTTTTTGAGGGGTGAATCATGAAAACACCTCCGTGATGGTGACAATGAGAAATCATTTTAACAGGTGAAAAAAAAAAAAAGAGTCAGTAGGCTTGTTCATACATATTGTTTGACCACAGAAAAAAAGCCAAAGCCTCCTGACTACACTTTATAGTAAATGACTATATGGAGCTTGATTATGTGTGTCTTGACTTCTGGTGTGAAGAACATGAATATTGTTTCCTGTGGTTTTGCATGAGACATGTGGGAGCAAGATTACATCTTTCATAAGCTGCCAACCTGATTTCACAGAGTCCTGAAAAACATGTCCTCTGGGGAGGAGCATCCACAACCAAGCCAATGTTCTGGATTGCTCTTAGCTTTCTGACCTTTAGATTAGTAGAGCTATGGTAGCATAGCTCATATTTGTAAGAGTATATATGTCCATCCATCTGTCTAGTGTCCCTGCTTCTAAGGTGGTTGCTGTGCATCCTTTACTCTACCTGAGGGCTACAACATATTTTCTGTCTCATGTGGCCTTCCATTCAAAAGGTTTAGGATAAAAAAAATATTAAAAAATCTGAATTGGTAGATGAAAAGATTCCTTTCTAAGTAGAGCTGTCTAGAAAACTCCTGAATATCCATTTTGATAACCCAACACCTAGAGAGGTTCATTGCTGAAATACAACATCTGGAGAAACTGCATCGCCGCATAACAGCTAAATCTCCTATGCACTTGAGATTCATCTTCTTGTGCTGGTGAGATCAATGTGACCAAAGAGTCTAAACTATTCCCAGTCCTCCAGCTTTAACCTTACAAGATGTGGTATGCAAGTTAGAATTCATCTGCTTACCCAGAAGCTTTTTAGAAAAAGTCCTGAAGCTCTTTAATCTGCACCTTTGGACTGAAAATTTCCCAAGCACATGCTTCTTCTTGGATCTTGTGACATTTTCAGTTCTAGTTCCAGAGAAAAGTACTGTAAACACAGTCTTTCTCATGATGTTCAGCACTCTCATACTTCTAACAGAGGAGAGCTCATATTCCCAGGTGAAAAAGAGATGCAACCTTACATTTAAATATATCTCTGTCTCTCTTAGTTTCTTACGAAAGCTCTGAGGAGTAGGCTAAGACAAAATAGGATCCTGGTGGATCCAACATCAGTGCTCAAATGAGTACACAGGTCCTCTTGATACTCTTGCAGGGAAACTCTTCAATCTCCACCTTGAAGAAGTGTCAATACCTTATAATGGACAATATTAAATGAGTCTATCAGAAGACTGATATAATCTGTGACTGTATAACTTTCTATTATCAAAAAAAATGTTGAGATTAAATAGCATAAGAATAACATTTCCATATACTTTAATTTGGGTATATAAATAAACACATTTTAAATAAACAAAAAGCTTTTAGATACATCAGCTCTTAACTGGGTTTCCAGGAAAAAAACAGACCAACAATTTCTTTGAGATGTGTGTGTCTGATAGACTGTGAAATAATCTGTCATGAATCTGTCCTCTTACACTGCATATTATTGTTGTATATTATTAATGAAGTAGGATGGAACTTGCTTATATAGAAGGACCTGGGGTTCCAGTATATAAGCAAGGTTGTTTACACATTACTTCATACTTTTGCAAGATGGTGCCACAGTCCAGAGGCTCAGAAATTCAAGAATTAATTTTAAAGCAATTAAAATACACATTCATGAATAATGACAAATTCACATTATTTTCAGACTTTGAACATGACAAACCCAGATGCTTGTCAAAGATTCCTCATGCTACAAAGAGGCCTGTTGCTGGAAGCCCCACATCATGTTGCGTAAAGAGAAAAAAGTTGTATAAAATAAGAGATTTCATAAACAGGAAGTATGATCAAGTGGTTAAGCTGTAGACTCTGAAAAGTTTATATTTGTTGCTATCCCAGAAATTCTGTAAGTAGCATTAAGACAGTATTTTTACAGGTGACCACTGTGTTTGTGATTAATTGAATGCCCCCATTGCAGTATTTTTGTCTTGACTTCTGGAATAGCTTTCACAGGTGCCAGTACATAAACTGGAAGCTGTGAATATGGCTAGCACTCTCCTTTTGGGAAGAAATAAATACAAGCTGGGAGCCAGGAGCTCTGGGCCTGCCACTGGTCTGCTTTGTGGCCCAAAACTGGCCAAGCTCCTTTCCTCTCTCAGTTCTCTCATCTGTGAACAGGGAATTATAATATTTTTCGCATAAGATGCAATAAAAATAATTAATGAGTCACTATGGAAAAGCTCATGAAGATATGAATAATTTGTGTATTTTATGTAAGGTTTGGATGGCAGTATTATACATTAGGCAGGGACCCACACATGGAGTGGAAAAGATAAAAGAAAATATAGAACAGGATCCTCATTGCAGCCAATACACAAAGTGGGGCAATAGCTTTTTTAAAGAAGTGTATGCACACGCAATTAAAATGTGTGGCATAATGCATAAAAATGAGCCAACACAACTTTGCTTGGCAAGTTTCCTTCTCACATTTCCTACCTTCCAAAGCAGTTTCAAGTATCAAACTCTGCATGTCATTTTTTATTTCAGTTTACCAAGAACTGGGCAACTATAACAGGTCAAGAAACCTTAGAGCCAGAAATCAAGTGTGAACATACCTATCCATTCTTGTAATAAACCAGCCCAAGATATTTTTATGGTCAGATCCTCAAGTGCTGGGAAAGGGTAAAGCTGTGCTGAAATCAATGGAGCTGTATTCAATTTACCCTGGCTCAGGACATGGCCCCTAATCCTTTAACAAGATTTTAATATTAGCCATGTGATTTCTATCTTAAAATCCCTATAGGCAAGGCTTGGATTGAGCAGGGGTATTATGGGTAAGAAACCTGAAAAATTTTTCTTACTTTTTAAAAATGATTTTTAATTTTAATCCCTGACTGTTGTCTTGTTCTTCAGAAACCCAATATTTATTTGGAAATAAAAATTATGTACTGTTGCACAAAACCCCTTGAAGGTGTGAAATGAAAGTTAACTTGTTCTGAGCTGCATTCTTGTGTCTGAAGAAGCTCTGAAAGTCTTTCTTGATACAGAGTGATTCATTAACTGAAACACCTACTAACAAAACCGTCAAGGTTCTGCGACTGTCAGTCTTGGACTTGGGGGTTTCAGATGCTCACCTGTTGTGCTTGGTCAAGGATGTATCTGAAGATCCCAGCAGAAATTCCAAACCAGATAAACCCAACAGTGCCTGCCAGCCCTGCTATTTTTCCAGGTCAAGACTTACCATCTTGAACTGGAAAAATATTAACAAAGCAAAAACATACCCATCTTCTTAAATGCAAAAAGGAATCTGAAATTTAGAAATTTTAAAAGAAGCACAGCAAATCACAAACTACTTCAAGTCTGGAACAAGTGAAAAAGATCATCTAGGTATATAATAGTCCAATGCCCTACAAGGAAAGCTTGTCTTCTGTAAAAGCCTTTGTGGTTTTATCAAATCTCCTTTGAAGCACATGTAGATATGATGCATTAACTACTTCTAAGGTAAATTTTGCCTTCATCTCATTGTCCTTGTAACTTACATTTTGTTTTTAATTTTTATATGCACATTTCTCTCCCCTTTCAAGTTATTGCTCCTTAACAAGCCACTTCCAACCTCAGTTAATCATCTTTCCCTCATTTTGGACTATTGCCATTTAAATGTTTACAGACTGTTATCATAACTTCTTTTTCTTAAGCTCTAACCATGAAGTACCCTTAGCCTCTTGCAAAATAGATCACACCTTGTAATACTTGTTTCTGTCATCATTTCCTGGAGTGTCTCTAAGGCACGTGCTGTGCATACTGAACAGAACAGCAGACAAATTTATTTACAAAAAAGTAATGTAGCACAAAAAAAATTTTAAGGATATTCTGAATAGACTGACTTCTCCAAGTAGCACAGAATTTGGCTAATGGTAAGAAGTAGAACACCACATCAACCATTAGCAATAAGCTAATCAAAATCTTAATTCATATCTCTTTGTTTTCATGAATAGGTCTGCTACTTGTGCAACATCGTTAAATTGAAACCTCATGTCCAATATGTTATCTCTTATTCCAAATTGTTTCCACATTACTGTTCTTCCTATAGAATGTTCCTTTGATTTTATGCCAGGTAGTATTTTTCTCCATGTATATTATTTTACATTTGCCCACATTAAATTGTATTCATTTTAAAGCTTTCTAAGTTCCTCTGATGTTTGCTATTTCCAGTCCTTCCTATTTTGGTATCATCTCTAAATATATTCACTGTACAATTTCCTTTTTCTTTAAGATCAATAGGGTAAAACCATTATTTTAATGTCCTGATTTTCAAGGATGCTGAGCACCTCTCTCTCCAGCAGGCTCCTTTTGTACCTCTGCACAGAACTGAGCAAGTAAAATTACTTTTTTCAGCTTCATGCTAGAAAAAGATTGAAAAAATAGACCTTCTGGATCAACTTAAACCTAAATTATTATTTCTTTTCTTTCTAAAATGCACACTGAAAAACATTCATTTTGGATCAACCAAAAGGTTCCTATTAATCTGAGGAAAAACATTTTGTTTCACTTCACTTAAAAGAAAATTTATTTCCCTCAAAAATTAAAAATAGACACATTTTGAAGTGAAATAGAATATTAAATAAAGATCAACTATTTTATTCTTTATAAAGGGTTAAATGGAATAATCTTTTTCATTTTATTGCTTAAGCAGGTGTCATGAACTTGACATGAATTCTTAATCAGTTTTATTTTAATCTGCCAAAAACTAGGGATGATACAATGTGATCTCAGAAAAGAGGGTGTTAATCAACAATGGATAGCTAAAAAATTAACTGGAGGAGTCTCCACTTCCAGCTGCTCTTCCAGGAGGTAGGTCACATGCATGGCTTTGATGGAAGTTTCTCTCCTTCCAGGCTGGGCTCCCAAATCCCTTCTTTGGCCGGGTTTCTGTTCACAATTCTTGCCTGACAATGACTTGAAAATGCTTTTTTTCTTTTTTCTTTTTTCTGTGGAAAAATAGAATTGAAACAATTCTGGTAATCTCTATTTGCTGTGGAAAATTTGGACTCTTTGCACCACTGGTCCCAGGGACACTGTGCCTCAGGACAGGCAGAATTTTTTGCCCCCATTATCTGTGGGTGCACCCAGTACATTAGCTGTCTGATAGCTGGTATATGGGGAAAGTTTTTGGAACTGTCATCTTTGGATCAATATCCAGCAAAATGAGAATCCCATGGCACATTTGAACAGGAAGGAATGAAATTTTTACCTGAACGCAATTTATCAACACCAAAAAATAGGTTGAAGAGGATAATTTTCTTCTGCCTTTATTAATGTAGGTGTTCCTTTTAATTGCCATAAGATAATCAATTAAGAATGGACCTAAATTTTGATCCATAGAGCATACTACTTTCTATCTGATTCAAAAAACATGAAAGAGAGAAATATTAAAACCAGCTCTTAGTTTAGCAGAGAAAGAATAATCAAGACTCTGGCAGAAAAATCTAACCTCACTTTAACATACATGTGAAAGCTGAATCACAATTGATAGGTCATTTGTGTAAAGATATTTTGGACGATGGTTACATGGTAGATATTCAGCTTAAGCACTATCCCCACTCTCCTACCTACAATTAAAACATTATGCCCTTAACTTCCATGACAAGATGGGTTTTCAAAGACCTCTCATGGGAATCAAAACAGTAATTACCTGTTCATCAGGCTCGAGAAGTATGAGCTCTCATTTTTATATAGAGCTCATTAAAATAGATTTGGAAGATAAATGCAAATATATGAAGAGGTGGGAAGAATCCCTAGGTAGAGAGATTTCATTCAAACAGTGCTCTGCAATTTGGCACAGAGCAACTACTACTTCCATAACTATTATTAAAAGAAAGTCAGGATAAAATGTTAGTTAAAGTTTTCTCTTACCTCTTCCTGCACTACAAAAATACATACAATTTTTTCTGAGTCTGACAATAGGATGCAGAGAGGAATAAAAGGCTTTTTCCTGCATTTGGTAAGAAGGGCTTTATAATCCAACTGATGACCCTGTGTCAACACTGAATTCTGAAGTTATGGAACTGTTGGAGTTAGAATGCCTCATCAACTCTCTGCTGAAATTTGGGAAACATTCAGTGAGAAACTGTATGTTGAAGTAAATATTTTGAGTCCTTTTCATTGACTAGATCTTCTGGCCTATCTTCATGCATCCAGGCTGTGACGCACGATTGTTAGAGGACGGTAATACAGGCAAGTCACAGGTGTGAGATACCAGGGTTCATCTGCATCAATGCAGACACCTTGGCCCCTTGTTTAGCAGCTATATTGCCCATTCCCTGATGCTGAAACAGGATTGTACTTGGTCGTATATTTTCTAGTGTTCTGTTCAGAGTGGTTTTAAATTTCTTGTGCACTGAGGCTGTCTTTTTCTCTACCTTTAAAAGATATTTTTACTTCTCCTGATAGGTCTTGCTGTTGAGAAGTCAGTAACTTGTAAATAGTAATAAGGAGCCTTAAATATGGACACAATTTAACTTCTGAAATCTGTAAATGGGTTTCAAAATCCAAAGAGCTCAATATTTGGACATTAGCTCTATCTTGAATAATCCTAAATTATTATCCTCAGTTATATGAGGTTATTCATATAAAAGAACTATTCCTGCTGAAGTCAATGGCAAAATTCTTTTTGCTTTAACTGAGAGTTTTACAGATTTTAAGGCCAGAAGACATGACAATCGATGAAAGTGTCACCCAACTTTTACACTATGCTCATCATTTCTGTTTAAGATACTGTGCATTTGAGAAATGCCCCATTTTGTTTTGAAGATTGCAAATAGATAGTTCCACAGCTTAATGAACATAGCTTTTAATATATATTTCTAACTGAAGGTTATATAACAACATCTTCAAACTATTCATAGCATGCCTTTCTGCGTTGGACTAAAATCTTTTTTATTATTAGGAATATCTTCTTCATGTTGTTTGAAGATTATAATCTAGTAATCTGTTATATTTTATCTTCACTAAGAAAACAGATTGATTTTTATTCTGACTACAACAGATGAAGGTATATTTAACAATCAAACCTGTAATACTATGACCAAACCAGACGAAGATGGAGTGTTTTCCACACAACCACATTCCTCTACATTATGCTATCACCTTCAATTCTTCGCTGGTTACATCACATTATTACCACTACTTAATTCAGGATTCATGTCAGCAGTGTAGGCTAGAGCCATGTAGACTTTTCTTTTTAGGATGTTGGCACAATTTTTTCAAGATTTGTTAATTGCCAACAGTTATTATCTCGTGGAGTTTCTAAGACAATATCTTAGACAATGTGCTCTGTATTGTTACTAATGGACATTATTTTTCTTTTCTGTGAAATGCAAAAGTACCATCTTTCCAGAAAATAAATATTTGTTGAATCCTTCTTCCTCTTATGCAGACTGATAATTTTACATTTGTTGCATAGAAGGCATCAGTCATCACTAGGTACTATTTCTTCTCTTATACTACAAAACCAACAGTAATATTTTTATGAACACCATGGGACACAGAGTTTTTAGATATTTCAGTTATTTGTGCTCTGCTGCTGTTGATTTTTATCCACTATAATCAATGTCTCATTTCCCCTCGGTATTTAATTATTTAAAAATCTTTGACTCCTGATTGAGACAGTTTCCAGTTTTGAAACCAAGTTTCTTCTTTGTTCTACGGCTAAGCTCCCTTCCTTCCTTTCCTTCCTTTCCTTCCTTTCCTTCCTTCCTTCTTCAGAAATCCATGAATTCTTTTTAAACAGGTCCCAGTTATCATATGCATCTATTTCTAAACACTCTATTCCTCTTGAATCTGTTCAAAGGTGGGTTTAATTGTATATATGTGTGTGTCTCCTGCACCAGGGGTCAGCCAGCTGCAGTGTGACTGATAAATGGAGAGGCTCAGAGTGTCACACAGCAGGGTTGGTCCAGCCCCATGAACGGTAAGCCACGAGATCTGGAGAAAGGTAGTGTTTCCTTGTTCTTAGTTACTACTGGGTTCTGAAACCACCAAGAGCTGGTAGCCCCTAACTCAGAGATGAGACAAGATGGAAAGAAAAATGCAACCTGATATATCACTCCTGAAAGACTTCTGGCTGGTTTACTACAGAATGCAACTGTAGCTTGTTTGCATATAAATGGGAAGTTTTACTGTGCCCACTAATACCTTGATAACTGTTGGTCAATCGTTCTTTATTCATAAGGTCAAAGTTACTTCTAGAACTTCCTTGAATTTCTTTAAATATTTCAATTAGAAGGTTGTCCAGAGTTTTCAGAGACTTCAAGGATCTTTCAGTGGGTAAAATTTCCTGCACATAACTCCTGATTAGCATCCTCACAATGCAATTTTTCTACCCAGCCATCTCAGATTTTTAAAGAGCTGTTCATCTTCTTCCTAAATTCAATCTGGTAGTCCGCTGCTAACTTCTGCACCACTACTCCCTCTTGAGATTTATCATTTAATATGTTGATCAATAAGCATGGCAAATATTTTTTTTTCTTTGTCAATAGTTTTAGACCAAATAATGTTATCTTTTGTGTACATTTTCCACGGCTTTTCCTGTAGTTTCCCTATCTTTCCTAACAGTTCACAGCCAGTGATTTTAACATTCCAGTGATATGAATCATTTCACTGGATGTGGTATTAATCATATATAATTGCTCTATATAAATTAGTGTATCTAACACATTTTGTTTATTACTCAGACTAGCATTGGCAATTAGGCAACTAAATATTTTTAATTTTTTTTCATGTCTCTTGGTGCCTTAATTCTCTACACACATTCTGTTTTGAATGAAAGTTGCATGTCTGAGCATATACACTGTGTTCTAGCCGTGGGCAACATCACTTTAGATGCAAACCTAAAGCCTTCCCAGATACTTCAGCTGTTTTGTCACCACATGGAAGATCCCGAGTGTGTGTCTGTATGCTGTCTATTGGACAGGCTTCCATAATTACTCAGCTGCTTTTTAGTGTGTTATTTTTAGAAGCTGGTTTAAATGTTATGATAATAACATTAAATAATTTTCATTAATTTAAGAGTTTGGAGTTTTCTTCTCTTTATCAAGAACAAGTGATGCAGAAGTTGTGAAAGCGCTGTTATGTTCCGTTGATCAACACATAATTTTTTAGGTAATTTAAATTTCTATACAAACACAGCACTAATTAAGAGTTTGGGTGTGAGATAGTGAAAAGGAAAAACAGAAATTTAGTACCAAAAGCAACAATGGACTTGGCTCTTGACAGGTTGAGAGAGATACTCTGAGTTTTAGTATATTACAAGAACAGCACAAATATGCTGAAACATGCTCAAACATAACTATAGATGAACATACAGAGCTTTTTAGCTTCCAGGCTGCCAGCATTCTCAGTAGTTGGCTCCATCTTAACACAGCTTTACATTGTTAAAGCTTTCCAAGTTTATAAATATCTTGGAATCCATGATGTCCTGCCAATTTCCTTCATTTTTATTCTAGACATCAGTGGTTTCTGGCATAAAATTTGGTGTATGAACTGAGGATCTGTCTACACATATGTAGGTATCCATACTCTCATACCCTCTACCCTTATACATGCCAGTCATATGCACTAAGTCTGAGCAGACCAATTCTCCTGAAAGTGTGGGGAATTACATTTGTTTTGCAGCTTGGATGTAATTTGCTAGGCATACCTGGACTGATCTATAAATAGGTGGTTAGTGAACTTTTGTTTGCACTTACCTGTATCCACGCATTCTGGTCCTTTACCTCCTTATTATCCATATATTTTCTCATTTTACAGAACTTTATAGCCATGTAATTTTCTCCCTGCTTCCAGTTCTCATGAGCACTGCTCAAGTACAGACATAGCAGATCCCCACCCTCTTTGCCAAACCAAAGATTGCCCTCATACATACAGTTCGATAACCAAAGGAGTATACCAATATTCTTGTTCATTTCTAGAGATGATATTCATACGAGTATGATTTAGTATGAAAATATTTACTACTACTAAGCCACAGGAAAGCAGCTGGGGGCATTGACATGTTACTGAACCAAACTACTTCGCTGAGGATAGATCCAACACTTGTAGCAGCTGTACTACAAAAATGAGGATGCAAATCCAATGTTCAGCAATTTACTTTCATATTCTGGGACGTCTCTTTTCAGTGGTACTTGACCACAGCTTTTCAATGCCATGATGAAGAGCTTAAAATACACGTCACCTGTTCTGTACCCAGCAGCATGACATGGAGAAAAAAGGATGCGATAATACTGAAGAGGAATTCCAGGAAGAGACTGCACCCATCTCATTGCAGGCTTATTCACGTCCTCATAAGGCTGAATTTTTTAGAAGATATCTGAGAACATGTAGTTGGGTGAACTCACACAGACAGCGACCTGCTGCATCTGTAACCATCTAATTTTAAAAGGAAGGTGTTTTCCATGTTGTAATTATGAAAGGTGTTTCAAAGTCAAGCATGTTCAGCTTCAGGCAGAAGCTATGCTACTCTTTTTTAAAAATAAGTTGTTATCTTCTCCTTGCATATCATAAATGAATGTTACAAAGTGGCCATCAAGCATAGGAAAAGGTTCACACAGACAAATACTGCATATATCAGAAGACAATTTTTGCAGTGTTTAATACTCACAGGATGGCAGGTTTAGCAGGTAAAGAATACAGAATTTTGAGAGAGCAATAATTTTTTGTTCCAGTGCTACCAACTGCTTGCCAGCAGTTTATAATTGTCCTGAATATTAACGGCAGAGTCTCTCCTGAAGTCTACAGATACTGCAGTCCACTGCTCATCTTCCTTACTCTGTCACTCCACTGAAATACTATGTGGCATTGATAAAATCACTTTTGTGCTACTAAATGCTCACTGTCTAGTTCAGTACTTCCTGAGTTCCTCCTTTCTGTGATCATAGACAGGATGCTTTTCAAGCATCCAAACATGTCCCTGTCGTCAGCTGGTTGACAAGTTATATATTCACTCCATTCATGGATACACTGCTTCACCTCCCGTATTCCTCCTGCATGCATGTTGATACAGGCTTATTTTCTTGTGTTTTTCATTCTACTCTCATTAATTCCTTAATATTTTGGCTAATTAAAAAAAAAAAAAAAAGGAAGAAGGCAAACCTAGCCCAGACAGGTTTGTATATTGGGAAGAGTGGGTTTGTTTGGACTTAACCTTCTTTTTACTTCAAGACACCAAATCCCATTTTTTTTACTAATATTTTTTTTCTTTTAATTCTCTTTTCTTGTATTTGTAGGTGCATGTTGGAGCAGCCATGAGGGTGAAGCTTGGCAGTGCGCTTTCTTTAGAAGAAGTCATGATTGCAAAAGTACTAGGAAAGAAGAAGGACTAGAGGTATCTCTCTAGGCTGAAGTAGATGGCATGAAATACAGAAAGGCTGGTTAAAGTATTCAGTAGGCAGATACAAATTTAGGAAAGGGGTCTGGGCTGTGTTTGGATGGAAAAATATAATGACGTCTAACAGCTTTTCATTTCTGATCTACTTGATCTATTATGTTGTTCTGTATCAATTTTTCAAAAAAATCCTTTCCTTTCCTTTATAATAATAGCTTTTCAAATGAGCAGATGTGCATAAATGAAGAAATTAAGTTTATTTTAAAGTGCAAATCTCCAAACACACCACTGTCTCCATACAAAACTCATAAACAGGCAATATTGGCATTTGGATAAACTAGTATAAAATTGCTTTCAACAAGTCTTCTTCAAAAAACAGTCTCCAAAAATAAAATAAAAGCTTGTAATTACTAGAAACTTAAAATGCATATGGCAAAAAGAAATTAAACAGAAAAAAAAATAAGGAAAAATAAAGAGAAAAAAGAGCACAGCAGTCAAATGTAATTAATTAAGCATCACATATCTTTCCCATCTATTACTCATCATCATCAACCTGTGTTGACAGGATGTGGGCAAAGACAACCTATCCTTTGCTTGCCTTGAGCCTCTGCCACAGTGGATGCAAGGTAAAGACGGGATCCGTTCAGGTTACTGCTATCGGGCTGGCAGACTCGCTTTCCTGGGTCCACCCCATGACTGATTAATTACCATTACCCTCACCAGTGTTGTGTGCTGTATAGCAAGTCCCAGTCCTACATAAAGCCTTTGTCACTTTGGCATTGAGCAGATAATGCTGGTGGCATTGTATTACTAGATGCCTTTTCCTGATAATTTTAAGACTCACACTCTAAGTCCTAAAATGCTATAAAAGTTTTTGTCCTGTTTCTCTGTCCAATGAGCCAAACCTAAAACTGAGTGGAGTCAATGAGACCACTTCATTGACTGGGATAGGTGGTGGTTCATAAGAAAAAACTCCTGATATTTTCTAGGGAAAAAAAATCAAACCAAACCAGACCAAACCAAACCACCAACCAACTCCCAAAAACATTAAAATTCTTGTTTGGACATTTATACTTTAAAAACAGCAATCTTCATATGTGTTTATTTGATCTGTATGTAATATTTCAGGCATCTATCAAAAGCCCCAAGTAAATAACATGGTTGATCTGAATCTGCAGAATTTGATGAAGTAGATTGTATGGAATGTACCTATATTTCAACAATAGCATTTCACTACATTTGCTGGTATATTTTTAGTTTATGAATGCTTCCTCCATTTGGAGAAATTATTTCAATAGCCTCATTCAGTAGTTGTAATTTGTACCAGCATAAATATATTAAACTTTTCATCAGGTGTTTTAGCATCTGTTTTAAAACTTACATTATATATGACGTTGTTTCATATATGTATATAAAAGAATAGTTCTTATTATTGTCAGCTTGTAATAATGTTCAGCCACGGATTTCTCTGTTTGATGGAAGAGTAAAGACACTTGGATGTCTAATTCTTCATTAGTCTTTTCTTTGCTGTAATGAGCAAAGGTGTAAATATTAACACCTCTGATTTTCAAGCATTAGTTTAACCTATCATCCATAAATTCAATTTCATAAAGGCATTCTACTTCAAAATTGAACTACTTTAGCCTTAGTGAGTAATTTGACTTCAATCTTTGATTTATTCATGGTTTGGTGTGTAAGATTTTTGTTTCTGAAATATATCCAACTATAATCTTTTTGATTTTGCTGTGTTAATTTAAAATATGTGAAACAGCATCTTCCAAATTATTCAAAGATAACAGATTAATTTCTGTTATTATTTATTTGTATAATTTTCTCTTTATAAATTATTTGTTGCAGCCTTTGTATTGTTTTTCTGCTTGTAATTGACAGCTTTATAATACCTAAGGGCATATTTGAGGTCTCTTTCTCTTTTCAAACACTCTTCCCTATCCACAGCAATGGCTGTTTTTCTTTGTTTCTTTGCTGTCTGTGGAAAGCAGATCAGAGGGTGCTACTGAATGTAGTAGAATATTACATTCTGCTGCAACTAGCAGTTTACTTAAGCTATGTAACTAAGTGTCCTGTAAAAGCAAAATGCAATTGCCCTGGCAAATCTGATGTTTTCATAAATCATGAGCAAAACTTTTAAGGTTGTGAAAACCTGAAATATTTGTATCCACTTTTTAATTGTTGATGTGCTGATGTCAAGCCACCATGCAGTGTATTTTTAGTAGCTCTCTCCATGACTAGTTATGTGTAAAAATAAGAAGTAAGGGGTATCACTTCTGGCAGAACGGGAGTGAATTAGAAATTCTTTTTTTGAGACATTTTAAAATATTCACTTTTTTAACCTCCTTTAAATCTACCTCTTGCTATATTTTGCAAGTGTAGGGATTTAATGCATGATGCCTACATATGTGTACATAATATTCGCTACCTTTTGTCTTTAATATTCCTTCATTTTTAATTATTAAAGATAAGTATTTGAATTATAAATATTCTAGTTATACAGGAATAGGCAAAGCAGGCACATACCCTCAGGCAAAATTCTTCCATTATCCATAATCCTTCTGCCTCCTGCCTCCATTTCTCTACCTCCTATCTTTATGTTGCCTCAAAAAACACACAGGCATTCTTTTAAACTAACCTTCTCCTCCCCACTTAAACCACAGAAATCCCTTCTCAATATGTATAGGGGCCTATTCCTTGAAGTGGGATGTCATACTTGTCCTAAATATAATAAAGTGCTATCTTCAAGGCATTTCTGCATCCAAAACACTCCCCAGAAACCTGCCTAGTCCTCCCATCTAACCAGCCTGAATGTCACAAATCATAGCACAGAAGCTGCTTTATAGTGAATCATTAACATTGTCAGGAATGAGTTGGCAAGGAAAAAAAAAAAGGTTTCCATTAGAGAACTGAGGGAGAATATACAAATGACAGCATTGTCATTTCTCTTACATTGTTTCATAAAGTGCACAACTGATTAGGAAGAGATTATTATAGAATATATATGCTGTGTATGCATACACGACAATTTTGTTTTCATCCTGTACTGTTTATAAGTATGTATGGATGTGCTTTAGATTAACTGTCTTACTTCAGGCTTTTGAATTATACGAGTAACAGTTTCATTATGTTGAAAGACTGTGCATCCTTAACAAATATATCTGGAAACTTAAAGGTACACAAATGCAAGATATATGTGGAAGGTGTTTCTAATCTACGTAAAGATTAATAAAGATATTCCTAACTCCTGTTCGAAGGTATCTGAAAAGGTCCTTTCGAATAATATCACTTCAGTATAAAGAGACTGTTATCTGATTACAATCTGGAGGTGAATGACTCTAACGTAGAAGCTTTCTTGTCAATTTTCCTGTTTGGCACAGCTTGAATGGGATAATATGCACTTATAACATGTAATACAGTTAGTTCTCTTTTGAGCATCAAATATTGTAAAGAAAGTCATTTTGATCAATACATGTGATGCTTTTTATATAAAAACCTAATATATTTGTGTTGTAAATTATGGTTTTTTTCCCCTCTTCATATCTTAAAAGACAATTGCATGGAATTATACATGGCTTTGTTGTTCATGGAGATAAAAACGTGTCAAACCATCACTGGCAAAAAAAAATGTGTGAGGATATACAGTATACACCTAAAAAAAGGAAGATTGATTTTCAAAGAACAAGTTAATTTGCTTTGACAACAGTGGTAGCTTTCTTTAAATAGTTGTAAATAGTAATGAAAAGTATGTAAAGCAGAAAATACTCCTCAGAATTTCACAAGCATTTGCACAAATAATTTTAGAGTGCTTTTCTTTGTCTTAGATGGTTTATTGTGTGGTTAGGTCATGCTGACTACACCGCTTTGATGTAAAGCTGGAGTATTTAAGCCATTTCTTCTGAGTTTTGGATTTATCCTCATGCCACTGAGCTCAGGATCTGGCTGTATGCTGCATAGTAATTGCTAGCCAAAACAAACAGTTCCCCAAACTTTCAGTCTCCTACTGATATTTAGGTGTGGTTTGAGTGACAGCATTACACAGACAGAGGGAATCTATTTTTTTCTCCTCTCAAATAGGTTGATTGTGCAAGAGCTCCTTCAGACAGAACAATTTGCATGGTATCTGTCAACACACAAACTACTTCCTTCACAGGGCCAGTACCAGGAATATATAGGCTGCAAAGTACTGGGAACGACACAATATCTAAGACATGGCAGCCTAATCATGCTAATACTCACATGATGTTGCCTCTGTAATCACTACAGCTTGTCCCAAAACACATTTGGGCAGCTGGGTGAAAAGGACACTATTCTTTCTACCCCTCTTCTGGTACAATGGAGGCGATTTTAAAGAAAAGTAAAATATGAATGCTAACAATAACCCTAATAAAAATAATAACAAAGTGAGCCTTTGCTTTGAACATTACTCACATCTTCCTCTAGGGAATCTTGGGACACCTTTGCATAAAGGCTTGATCCCACGGCTAGCCCACTTTGAGTAATGTTTGAGGTCCTAAGAATTAAGCCTTACAGACCACCAGTGTGAGGTAGCTATTATCTGCTTGTTTCTTATATGAAGCCTTCATCTTTTGCACAGAAGATGAAACTTCTAGAGCCAGAGCCACTAAATTCAGGCCTTTTATCTGACAGTGAGACTTTAAATAGAAATATACCAGAAAAGGAAAGGAGACAGGACAAGATCCCAAAATCCATCAGTTCTCTAAGACAGTGAAAGAGGCACAAGGAAGAATTTTAACTTAAGCAGGCAATAAAATTTTCCTTGCACTTGTATAGTATTTGCTTGATCAAGAAAAAGAAAAAAGGAGAAAAAAAAGAAACCGGTATGGTTTATGGACTACTTATAGAGAACTCTGCCTGATAGGTAAAAAATGCATGCAAGTATGTTTTTTATATAGGCACATAATCAAGCATAAATTATTTAATTACTGATAAAATAGAAAACTTAAATAACTGTTGCATCAATTAAAGAAAATACAGATTTTTCTGTATAACATGACTTTGCTAACATGTTACTGTTTTCTGTGTGTGCCCAGAAGGAAGCATAAAACACTTCCCTCCAGGAAAGCTGGGTAGTTCGTTTTGTTTTTTTTTTTCCTTTGAGAATGGTCCTGAGTACAAGGTGAATTTTGTCCAAAGGCTGTGCGGATACACAGTGAATGCAGGCAGGTTATCAGGAACATAGGCAAACTGAATATTAGAGTTCACTTCTTGCTTAATTCCTTGAAGCCTAACCCAGATAGGGTCAAAAACCATCAGCTCTCACTTAAAGACACTGTGCATGTTAAATACAATAACCTTCACCGGTTTTCATTTTGTTTACCAGAACACATTATCAGTAGCAACTACCTAAACCTTCAAAATAAATTCTGAAGGAAATAACAGTGAAGGAAGTGTGATGTAACTACACCCCTCAATAATTCATCACCAATGAAAAACGCAGGACTGAGACTTGGGATTTAACTGAAAAATGTAAAATATTTCCCAGCCATCATATAGCACACGGAAAGAATAACCATCCATGCCCACATCTTCATGCTTACACATTCCCCTTCCTTCCCTGATATAGTAGCTATAGTGAAGAAGAGGAACATGATAAAAACAAATGACGGATGTCAGCAGAATGAAGGAAAATGTTGTTGAACACATGGCTCAAGAATGCCCTGGGAAAGTATACCCAGTAACTAGTACCAGACAAACTCTGGCTAATGTGTGAGAGCCAGCAGCAGCGCACTAGAGCAAGAAGGCAAGAGACAGAGAACAAAAGGAGGATGATGTCAAAAGGCTTGACTTCTGTCTGTCCTGTCTGTCTATACAACTAATCTAGTACCAGAATGCCAGGACCCATGCACATGAGATAGCCTTTACTGAGGCACCTTGCAGTGACACGGAAGCACTTCTCTGCACAGCAGTTACCCAGAGGTGGAAGGTCTGAATGAAGCTGAAATTGGAGAATGACTCACAAGTGGATTTAGAATTCAAAGGCGGGGAGAAATGCTGGATGGAGATGCAGACTTGAACAGAGGAGAGTGATATGGGCAGGGATCAGAAGGGATTGGGAAAGGAACAAAGATGCATCTCTTCCCCTCCCTATCTGTTATATTGTCTCTTTTTAGAATGCAAATTCTTCAGTAAAGCAGAGATCATTCCTGCCTTTGCTCTTGTATGGTGCCTAGCACTTTATTATATACAATATTGCTTAACCAGACAGTAAATGCAGCTCATACTTTGTCAAAGAATCATTTATGATGCAATTACAGATTTTTTTTGGAAAGCTTTTAATGAATCATTTCACTCTGATGTGCTGAAATCTACTATTTTAAAAAGTGAAAATATTTGGTTTAATAAGATAATATTAATTACAGTAGTCATATATTTTTAATTAATTCATTTTGATTCTTTTCTTGTTTTGAGATAAGTGAGTGTTATAATTTTGGAATTTTCCATTAGAAGAATTCCATTTTTCTTCAGAAAACCCAAGTCTTTGAAACATTTCATTCTAAAATGCCTAGCTGATTTTTTAACTACTTTAATGTCTTCATGTATAGGCTGACAGGTGATAGAAATATTCTTTATTTGGTACTTATTCAGTGGGGCTTTATGAGAAGATGATATAGGACATGCCATTCAAAGCCATATCATACCACCCATTTACCAGTTAAAGGTTACCTGCCACATGGAAAAGTAATTTGAACTCAATCACAGTGTATTTTGGGTACTGTGTGCCGTGCAATAAATAGAAATTCTTGTTTATGGAAACAAAGGACAAATACCTCTCTATATTTTACATGACAAGAAACAAAGACTCCTACCATGCCCCTTATCCCCCTAAGGGTGAGGCCAACCTGAAACATCACCAGCATATTTTTGCAAGGAAGTTGCCAACTTATTGTCAAAGAGAATTAGTAAGAAGAAATATGAGCCTTTGCCACTATGAATAAAAGACCAATAAAAGAACTGGAGAAAAGAAAACAAAACACCAAAAAGCACAAGAAAATTTAATTTTTTCTTTTAGTTACTGTTTTCTTCCTTTATCTAAGAGAATTAATTCCTGCTCGGTTACTTTTGTGAAATTTGATAGTTCTGCTTTCCAAAGTCTGCTACCAATTCATTCTAATTTCATTTTGGGTGATCTTCCATCATTTGAGTTCCACTTTTTGTTTCAAATTTAAATTATGCTAATGATATAAAATCCCCTCTTCTCCAGAACTTAACATCCTACACGAAAGCTTTAACCCCTATTCAGTCATTTAAATAAGTATCATGACTTAAAAAATATTGCTGATAGTAAGGCTGAGCTCCCTGAAATCATACCGAGGTGCAAAGTGCCTAATGATTTTGTAAAAGTAAACAAGACCATAGTAATTGCCATAATGCACAAAAATGAACAAGTAAATTTAAATGTATTAAGTATATGTAGGAACATATGTTCGATTCATCATGACTTTGTACTTATCTACTATCTCTGTCCTCTGTTGGGATGTCATTTCCAGTCATGCCATCCCGTTAGTCTCTGTTGCCTGTTTGTTGTACTTTCAAGTAAAAGCTCTGGTATTGAGACAAATTTGGTTTTCTATATAAAATGTCAGGGTTCTCTTAGAGTTTTAAAAGGGCATTTGTACCTCTAGTCCCCAGTGAAATATGATGTATTTGTGTAGATATCACTAATTATATCTTTAGTAGTAATTCAGAGTAAAAAATGAACAATAGAGGGGCAGAAGAAGCTAGGAGCATACACTTTCCTTTGATCCCAGGGTGACCATTTCAGAAAAAAGCATTTTTTGCCTCCCCAAATAGGAGACAAGCACTGGCTGCTACTTCTGTCTATTTTTCACTCATAGGAACCATGAAGCAGAGAAGAGTAGGCCAGAGAATCTGGCCCGTGGCATGTTGCTGCCTCAGCCAGATATGATATGCGTGTCTAGTCCCTTCGTTACCTCATTCCTCCTACATCAAGAAGAAGCCAACGTAAATTGCTAAATGAAGAAAGCTATGTGATCTTTCAAGTTAAACAAAACTCCCTGCATCATCCATTCAACAACCAGCATACATTCTCGTGTCAAACAATGCATTTTGGTGAACTTCCTACCAAATTTAAAATGTAACAAAGATTAGTAAAGTCCAGAAAGTCGCCTTTTGCAAAAGTTCCTTTTTTTAGTTTTACTCTGCTTGTTTTATTATTTGCAAAAGAAATCTCATCTCAGATGCAGCATCTATTTTCCAGGAAAGTCCTGCTTTTTACCCAATTTTCCAGCTGGATTGACCGAGGCAAAAGGAGGTCAAGTGACTTGCCAAGGTCAGATGGCAATCCAGTGCTTTACCAAGGATTAGAATTTAGGAACCTCCTGATTAATAGAACAAATAACCTCCATGCACCAAATCCCCAAGGGATGGGCAAGTCACAGAACTGGGTAGGATTAACCAGAAAGGACTTGTCTGCTTGGGTAAGCAAAATATACCCAGCACAGAAGAAATACAAACATTTTCAAGTTGCATAATCCTAGGAACCATTTACATCCGTGTGCTTTTATAATTTGTGGAGTTCGGTAAGAGACCAGTAAGGCACAAAGTTAATATTTGAAGCTGTGGCATTAAATAGTATGCACTCATCTTTATTTTAAAAATAACCCATCTCAATCTACTATTATTTTAATTATTTAAAGAGGCTCAGCTACTGGCACTGAAGATTTGCACCACGGAAAGCCCTGTCTCCTTACAAAAGGGCACATGCTCAGAACAGCAAGTAAACAAGCATTCCAGACGTGCCTTATGTTCCAGCAGCAGCGCCTCTTAAACAAACCTTACTAGTTACAGAGCAAAAATGGAAACTGTCTGTTTTGATTTAAATCTGTCCCTAAGCAATTTCCATGAGTTAACACAGCAGAAGCACAAGTACAGGAACAAATAAACAAACAAACAAAGAGACTTGAGCTTGCCTCTAACAACTGAACTGCCACCAGTTTCCAAAATGCAATCATAGAGCTGTCCATTCTTGCACCACAATTAAAAGCAGCTCACAATGGAGGCGAGCTGCTCCACCCCAGCCATGGGAGAGTGTGTTGAAATGCTAATTGCAGGCAAAACTTCAGTGGTGCTGGTGATTAATATACTTATTGTTATTGTTAAAACTGGAATGACAAAGAGTATAATATAGCAGTGCTTTTGTGTCCTCTGGCTGTTCAAAAGTGTCTCCTTGCACTTTCTTTGGGTGCCAGAATTACTCAACTTCATTTTACGGTTTTCACTTGCATTGAATAGACAGGAGACGTGGAAGAACAGCTATTGGAGTATTTTAAATAAAGCAAAATAGGTAAGAATGTTTTTTTGTTTAGGAAACCTGCAGTGGGGAGGACAGAGGGAACTAGTAGGGTATGTTCTCCTAGTTGAAAAAAGAATGGAAGAAGACCTGGAGTTCATTCTAATTGACAGTGTCCTGATTTGTCTTTCAACTTTACTCAAGTCATAATTCCTTATTCGCTCCTATAAACTACAGGCATTTCCTGTACAACCCACCAAAAACTTACATGTATGCTTAAGAAGATAAACACAAAATTGGCTGTTTCTAAATGCAGTTATATGCTCAGCTTTAAATATTTATTGAAAACATTTTTCTGAATAAGAGGAAGATATTTTGCAAATTGCAGAATCCAGCTTTTAGAGTCTAATTGCTACAGAATGATTTTCAAGGGAGAGGTGGATGGTCATATGCTCTTAAAGCAAGTCCCTTATTAATTTCTGTGGTATTCAGGAGATAAACAACTGGAGCCAATATTTACAGGTCCTTGCTATATGGTTAGGATGGGACTGTTTATAATCCTGACCCATTAATGTAGGGATAACTCTGTGGTGACTAGGATATCAAGTCTAAGTTTAACTTCACTACAATATCTAATGTACTTAGTGTTACCTCAGCAGTAAGTAGCCTATTTATGTACTCCCATGCCTTACATAACATAAACCACTAATTATAATAAATATTTAACCCAAAAAAGGCTGCAGCAGATCATAACCCACTTTGAGAGTGATACTTAAAAAGATGCTCATCTTCTCTGTCAGAAGACTATGGGTTGCTCACCTCAGCCTCAAATGTCTTGGCTTCATTGCCCATCATGTATATGGTTGATATAAAAATTACTGATGTACTTTAAAACCAAACAAGTAACTAAATAAACAAATATGCCTATAACATGGCCAGGACCCAGTGATTGTATGTCTTCTGCAGTAAAGATTTTGCTGATTTTTAAATATCAAACAATTGCCAGAATAAACACAAGGAACACCAAAGCAGGGCTACAAGCTATTGCTACCGCTTAACTGGATGCACATCTGTGGAGGAGGAGGAAAAAAAGGAGGAGAAAGACAGCAAAGAGGAAGAGCCCCTGAAGGTCCAGGAAGCTGGACTCTGAAGCACAGCTCAAGGGAACAGCAGCAATAGGGAAGAGAGCCTCCTGAAATTAGTCTTGACCAGGTAATTTGAAAACAATTTGTGATTTTAAAATCTGGTTCAATCAAGCAAGTACTAAACCACAATAAGCTCAGCACAGGTACGTCACAGCAGGTAGTAGTAATTTGTGTAAGTCAGGATCTACTCAGAAGTTCACCAACTCTCCTCACGGAGTTGTTGAGAGAGAATTAGATTTATTTTAATGACTATTATTTTTTTACTTCTTCCGGCTACAGAATAAAAATGATGAAAAGAGCACAATAAAAATATCATTTTTTCCCCCTGGGATTTTTAAACAGCAGTTTGGCTTTTAAGAATGTGTACTGCCAAAAGAGACATCCATTTGTAAGCAACTTTGTGAGACTGATTTTCCTTCTTAGGATATTGTCCAACAGAATAATGCATAGAAACATGTCTTGCTCAAGGGAAGAGTAAACAAGACATTCAACACAAGACTGATGGAGAAGGAAATTGTTACCTAAATAGAGGTTCCTATGTCCTTTTTATATCATCCCCATGGGACTGGCAGATATGGCATGGGATTTATAGAAGACTTGCCTTTCTGGGAAGACACATGTAATAACTATGGCATCTAAAGCACAAATAAATACCTACACTATGTGTATGTACTTCACAAAAGTAACTATACAGAAAGTATTGTAAAAGGTGACAAAATTATTTCAAATGTCCTTAGTACTTCTTAAGAGAGAGATTTTCCTCAGCATCATAGCCTTAATTTTTTTACAACATACCCTGCCTTGAAAAAAAATCTGTGCCTGGAAAGTGTTATCTTCTGTTTGAGTATTTCATGGCAATAAAGGAAGACTTATATGGTCCCATACATGTCCTTCTAATTTTCCATCTTCAGTCCCTAATAGACATGCCTTAGACTCAATGTGTATATCACAAACAGAACTACAGCTTTAAATGACGCAAGAAATTGAGCTCTACATAACACTAACAAATTAAAATCCAGTGGTTTACTTTACAGTGGGGGTCTGCAGTTCCATAGATCTGTTGCATCAAAAACTTAAGTCAGACCTAGATACAGTGAGCAACAATAGATGCTCCTGTCCCTCGAAACACCCATGCTCTTTTCTTACCTGAAAGATACTCCATTTGTGTGTCTTCCACACAAACTGAGAAACTGCACTTCTTGGCCCACATGTGGGTGCATATTTGCAGAGGATGTGGCCAGCCTGGGTCTGCTGTCAGGGTGGTGAGGGCTGCCTGGCTTCGTAGCTGTGGTTCTACGACTGGAGGTGGCAGTGAGTGCTTGGTGCCTTGGCTGGCACCCAAGGCAAGGCTCCATCTTCCTCAGTTCCTCTGCTAAAACTGCACTCACTTAACACGGTAGATTTTTCTATCAATGCTTTTTTTTTTACTTGTTGTTGGAAATAGACAGTAATTTGGCAAAAGCGTACATTTAGCATTTGAAATTTACCCAGTTCATACTTGCAAGATCTGAGCCTCATTCTGCCTGACATGTCTTTGGTTTAAGGTGAGGACTGGGCAAGAGATTCCCCAGATCTCCAGATCCCCAGCCTCCAGGCTCCATGGCCCAAATGCGGTGGGCAGGATTACGCGACTGCAGCACTGGGCCTGGTAAAATTGCTGCCCTTAGATTTCTCTGGGGGTGTAGCACCCAGAGCCAGCCTAGAGATGGAGCACATCAAAGGTGGTCCCAAAGGTCCTTGGCTTATCAATGTATGCACAAAGCAAAATAGCTGCATACATGCACAGCAACCCCTATAGAAAAAAACAATCACAAAACACACACCAGATAAGCATATAGATTATGATTTAAAAATATTAAGTACAAATAAATTCAAAAATTGGCCAGAGATTCAAAAATAATGCCAAGAGATTTGCCTGCATTGTACCTTCATAGACCTATAAAGCAAAAAGTCGTGCTGGTTTCAAGGTACTCACTTTAGTGAAATAACAAACATTTTTAGCATTTAAATTCAAGAAGGATTAAATAAGAGTGGTCTGAAGAAGAAATGTAAAGACTTGTCCCTTAATACAGATATATCTTTTTAAAATATCCTGAATGGTCAGAGAGAGTAAATTCTCCTTTTCTTGAGAGCCCAAACATCAAGAGCCTGGAAGAATGGCTTTAACTTTTACTTTCTTGACATTTATAGGTTTCTCTCAGACTCTGACTGTGATTTTAATTGTACATTCCAGTTTATTTAGCAAATTAAGTTTAGTTTAGTTTAGTTACTGAAATTAAAAGTCAAAATGTATGGACAATGATAAACATGAGCCATGAGATATCTTATATTAATGTAAAATAATGACAGAGTAGAAGAACTTCAAAAAAGTTGTGTTTTCTTTTACATACAGTTGTGAAACAAGGAAAACTTAAAAGAAGTTGTTTGCTGTGGAGATTGGCTTAATCGTTTTTATTAATGGATAAAATATTAATCAACAGCATGTGTTTTAGTCAAATCACCCTTCCA
Source organism: Coloeus monedula (assembly GCF_965178545.1). NCBI lineage: Eukaryota > Metazoa > Chordata > Aves > Passeriformes > Corvidae > Coloeus > Coloeus monedula. The sequence continues at coordinate 33,885,462 of NC_138786.1, read as the reverse complement.
TTTTTCTTGTCAATGTCTGAGTTATTATTTCACGCCTAGAAAGAAACAATTAGATTATTTAGGAGCTGTATTTCCTTAGATTTTTAATGGTAGATTTCAGTTGCTGTCATATACTGCATTTCCTCTCACAGTGATGTGATTATTGCTGTCATATGTATTGCTATGTTGAACAATGGATATCCTATATCTTGCTATTTGCATTTCTTATTTCACAGTGCTTTGCCTGACTTTGACTTCAGGAAAATGTATTTATCATACTTTTTATACGCTGTGGTTTAGGGATCACGACAGGCTGTACCAAATAGGTAAGAGGTCAGCAGATGGCATTAGCTCTTATTCTGGCATGCAGGAGGGGTCAAAGAATTACTGTCAATGATAGCCACACTGCTGCAATCAACTATATGGTTCAAGAATTCAGAAGGTTCCTTTCATGCAAAGTGTATCCTTAAAGGCATTCCAGGATTAAATAATATGATTCCACACAAGAATGATGGCAGGAACAAACTCAGATGATTAGTCAATTTGAAAGAAAGGACTGGTACAGCAAAACTACTTCACGGGTAGAAGGCCCCCTCACACAGATGGAAACCACCTAGAGAAACAAGTGGCAAAGTGGCAATGGTAAATGATAATGCTGATGAAGCAGTACGGATGCAATATTTTCAGACCCTTGTAAAAAGCTTGATTTAAGTTCTGCCAGTAGAACTTATAACGTATGCACCTTCCAGTGGATACATTGCTACTGATCAGCTGTGAGAACTCATCTCCTGGTGTGCATACCATAGTGCCATCAAACAGCACCACTTCAGTCCTCAGATACCACAATACAGCAGATATGGAATTGCTGCCTCACTTTAAAGCTTTTCTATCCCAAACAGTAGCTTTTGGTAATGTTGTGTTACTTTTTGGGTTTCCTGCTACTGGTGACATGTACAGGGCTTATGATGAGACTCACGGCTGCTGGATCATCTCAAATAAATTGATCTAATCCCTTTTGATTGCCTTGTCTAAAAGCAGTTTAGCCATGCTGTGCTCTGTGTGTGTATCTATGTTTTAAACTCAGAACATTTCAAAAGGTCAGTTTATCTTCCTTATACTTGCCCAGCCGGGGCTATGACTAGTCTGTTTCTGCTTGCGCTTGTATTCAGGAGTGAAACAATCTCATGTTATTTTTCCTGACATGTTCCAGTTTTGTCTCATGTTTTATACACACAAATATCAATACACAGTAAATCTGGATTCAAAACTCTTCATAAAATTGTAGACTAATTGCACTCCTTTTGACCAGGAGCTCCACCTTTGTCACTGGTGTATTTATGTTCCTTCAGAAAATCTCTAGATAGACACTTTGTGGAGAAAAAGAAAATTCCTGTCCACAGTGATGGACAAGACATAAATTGATAATGGCACCTTTACTTTGTGGATACCTTCATGTTATCTTGAAAGATTTGAAAGCAGCTGCAGGGCTTTTATTTACAGTACAGTGGTTGATAGTGACTCTGAAGCAAAGATCTGTCAATAGCCAAAGAGCAGCAGAGCTGCAACCATGGCACCTCCTTCATTTGCGATGTTCTGACACTACATCAGCCCACACTGGAAAAATTCACATCTGGGGAGGCTTGCCCAGTTTCTGGTCCTTTGGTGCCAGATGACATGAAAAAGCTGGATCAGATGAGACAAATTGATATATTTGTAAATGAAAAAGCAACATTTCCAGGCCTGGTTATTTACGTGAAAGGGACAATGATTTATGGTAGGTGGAGCCAGCAGCTGCCTGCAGCCAAGTAGGTTTGATGCTTCCCTCTAGACTACCACATTTTCAGTTTATAACTGTGTCAAAAAATCGATGGGTTGGTATAAACTTTTCCTTGAAGAATTCTTTCTTTCAGGTTCACTCCCCCTGCCCTGAAGATTTGCAAGACCATCTTGGTTGTTTCTAAGTTTGAGACTAAATTGTTTCATCATGTCTGAAAAAAAATAACCTGCCTTTAGTTGGGAATCAGAGGAATAATAACTTGAAAGAATACTGGAGAGTATGAGAGGAAGGGTGTTGGCATGTAAAGAGGATGAACTGGCATAAAACGTGTGCAGCTGAAAGCCAGGCATCTGAAGGTGATGACACTTAGGGTGACGATACTGAAATGATGAAGAAGGGGAACACAGAGGTCTGGTATGCTGACAAACAGGAGGAAACACAGCCCAAATTGGAGATTTGTAGATAGGCAGAAAGATGTGAGCTTTATCCTCCAAACGCACTTTGTCCTCCAAAATACAAAATTGAATCTGGAATTCCTGAGCCTTACCAGATTTCTGCTCTCAGAAAATATTTGTTGAACAATAATCAAGGCATCTGCCAGAGCACTTACTAGTTTAGAAGTGGCTTAGAGAATCACAGAGAAACTCTGGTAGTGTCTCATGGTCCCCCATTGCACTGGTCGATGATGAGACAGATGAGTAGGTTGAAAGCTGGCTTTCTTGTTGAAAACCAGTGATGTCAATATTATGTCATATGAAAAAAATATTTGGTTTTATGTTTCCTTACAAGAAAAAGTAAATAGAAGCCATATAAAATTTAGACTTGTAAAGCTAGGCACTCAAAAGTTAGGAAATGCCCAAGATTAATTGTGCAATCTTAGTTGATCAAATAAGCTTTTGCTTTATGATACAGTTCTTAAGGGTAGTTTCCCACTATGTTCGTATGAGATTGTATCTCATGCAATTTACTAGCTTGCTTGACTCCCAAAGAAGGAATGTGCTTAGATGTCCAAAAGGTAAGAACACCCTAAAATACCCCAAAGACAGTTCATCATATAACATACAAAAAATCACAAAGCAAAAAATCTTGGCTGTTCCCAGCACTTCTTGATGAAGTCTAAAGAATCAAAGAAATTTAGAGTGCCCAACCACTCTAGGGAGGTTGAGATTTATGTTATTAAGGATCCTCTTCAGAATGGTTCTTTGACTACACAGGTTGTGTGGTGAATTGCACAGGGAAATGCCAAAGTAAAAAAGGATTGTTTTAAAAATTGGGCAGCTGATCCAAATAACATAATTCTCTTTTGGTCTGTCCTGGATTCTTCAGATCCAGGACACTGACTGTATCAATTCACTTGGGTTTTAAATGTCTGGCTACTTCTTGTGTTTTTCTCATTTTGTGACATTAAATCTGGAACTCTGTTGCTGGCCTCGCAAAAGTGCTGCAATATAAGCAAAATAGAACAGCAATTCTGACAGCACGAAGGGATGCTCCATGCCATACATTCCAAAACACTAAGTTGTAGATATCTCAAATTGGGCATTAGAGCTAAGGAATTTTTTCGGCTTTAGTCTTTGTGCTTTATTTCTCTATATGTTGTGAAACTACTCATATGGAAATATGTTCACTTCTTGCAGAGGTTTGGTAGAATTAAGATTGTAAATATTTGTGATGATGCAGATTGTCATAGGAAAACTCATGAGGAAATTAATAATTCTGTCTTCATATCTGGGTCTGAATAGTGTGCAGTAAATAAGGCCTGAAGCCACCAATGGAACAATAAGAATAAAAACTGCATTGGATCACTGCTCATTGAGTATCTGTACATCCTGTGCATGGAATGAGGCAGGGAACCCATGGAAAAAATACGACGGCATCTGTAATCAAAGTGTTCATCATAAGCTACCCAAGAGAGGTGAATTAGCAGGCCGTGCATTGCCTTAATAATTATAGTTTTTCTCGTATTCAAGAGTATGACTGTTTAATGGGAACATTCTGTTATCATCATTGTACATACATGTTAAACAAAAAACCCAAAACTATCCAATCCAATCTGAGATACGCCACGGAAGATGACTGTACACTCTTGGTGATTTAATTAATTTATATTAAGAAAAAATATTTTTGATTCTTGTGAATAGGTGGCTAAGGATATGTCTAAAATTTTTAGAAAGGCACGTAGTTCTGATATCAGGGTTGGGAGATGAATAAAATCTAGTAAGACACGTGCTGCTTTTTCCTTTCCTAAGAAAAAAATCAAGCCTTAATCCTGTAACTGTATATTACATCATTTATTCACAGTGACAGGTAGGAGAACACAGATGTAGTAATCTGCCAGTCTGGTATCTGGTATGAATTGGGAGTATGAAATAGATCTCAGCAGGCTGAATGCTGTGCACCCACACAATGTACAATGCTGTGATTACAGTAGGTAGGTGGTTTGGGAAAAAGTGGATTTCAGATATGCAGGAGTCCAGTGTAATATGTGGTATTATTTGCAGAATTTTGCAGAGACGCATCTGGTAATAGTAGGCCCAATATAATGTGTGATTGGCTTGCTTTTTGTGCCACTGAGAATACAGACTTCTTAGAAAAACGATGTCTTTTCTGCAAAATTTTTATGGAGAATCTATTTTAAAGGAAATAAGTTAGTTAAAGCTGATTACTTTAGGCACACTCCATTTCTGTAAAAGAAATAAAAGCAATTTACATGGTCACATTAACATTGTAGAACACCTATAGAACAAAAGTCACTCTTAAGGATTTGTAATCTCACAACTGCCTTCAAAACAAACCACAAGATTTTCAATATCCTGGACAGGGAAGCTTGTATTAATAGAATTTTGATTGAATATAAGTGATAGAATTCCTCAGAATTAACAGTGGCATCCAATGGACTGGTCTTCCCCTCACTTGGTCATACCTTGCTGCTTTCAGGTATTTGTGAATCCTTCTGGATTATATATTATATATATAATCCAGATAATAATATATATAATTATATTCATGATACCTCACCTTTATGTAGTATATATTTTAAAAATGCTGTGTCATTTATGATGAAAACCATAGGCACTGCCGTACAAGTGGTAAGAAACCCTGCCAAGGAGTGCCTACAATGACTTGGTGGCAGCAGAGAAAGCTGAACCCTTGGTAGAATCATTCCCCAGTGTTACCAGCTGGTGGCCCATACTTGTATTTCCATTAAACATTCCCCATATGGATTTACTTTGAGTGGGTAGTGCCACTTCTGTTCCTATCATCCTAAGGTATGGAGGGCAGGCTAGGCTGGATTTCCATAATTCTAGTCCAGAACTGTCATATCAGCATTTTCTACAGTTGGCTATGAGCCCTTTGAAAAAAAAAAGAATGAAAAGGATAGGCAAATCTGTTTCCTTGCAAAACAGATCTTTCAAAGCAGCCTTTCCTTTAGGTTGATTATGTCTTTCAGCTAGAGGGGAATCTTCTGTGGTATGTTGGACCTGATGGCCTAGACAGTGGGACTTTTATTTGGCTGTGACTTGCAATAGTCATCCCTCACATTTAGAAGAGGAAAGGTTTAGAGTCTTTTTTGAAGATGCAATCAGGCAAGATAAACATGCACATGTACAAGACATCCACCTGTTTCTTCAAGCTATTTTGGTCATTGTGTTAAAAGTCATGTTATTGCTCACGGGGTTAAGGGGTAGTAGCTGGTTTTGCATTTTCTTCAACAAATTTTGCAGAAAGTTTTGGTTGTGACAGCATTGATGTCAGTTGAAAATGACAAAGGTTTAGCCCAATATTCTAAAATCCAAAACTGTGAAGAAATGGGTCAGGTAAGTATCACACATCTTGCTGCTGGAAAAATAAAGTGTGGTCTCAGATTTGGCTTGCTTATCATACCAAGTTACTAATTATTAATTGTTCAGAAGATAAGCTATTCTCTTTTCCTTTAAGTAGTAACCAAATAATGACTTTTAAAATATCACTAGATTGTTGATTTAGCATCATGTTGTGATTAGTATGGCATTTCACACCTTTCCCAGAACTACTGTCTCAGATTGTCAGCAGATATCGTTAAACCTGCTTACAAGTCACACTTGAAAGATTACTTTTGTTGTCTTTTTGCAAAGGTTGGCAACTTTCAAAATTAAATAAAAACTTAAATTTAGCATAAATGTACCATCCTGCTCCTAGCTGCTCTGAGCTGGTGGAGTCCAGATTCCCCTGTATTTTTCTAGGAAGGGGTATATGCATGCTGGGGGGGGTATTTCTTCTGAGAGTTCGGAACGCTTGTCCAAGTTCCCCGTTCCGTTTATCGAGAAGAACGCCAACAGCACACCTCTAACAGATGGGACATGCTTGTTGTAAACTTTCCTTCTGAATTAAAAATAGTCATAATTTCCTCCGATTAAATATGTGAAAGGATGCATAGCAAGACACAGAGGTCTGGCCAAAGGCTGGAAAGAAAAGAATTATCTCTTTCTGGCCGAAGAAAGGACTATAGCTACTTCTCCTGTAAATAGCAGTGCGCATCAGGGGAATGCTGAGTCAGCTGCAAAGAATTAATCAGCCTTTCATCATCTTGGGTCAGGAAAAATGAAATTGTGGAAGGGGAATTGTAATGGGATTCAGCAACAAAAAATTATTCTAGAAAATAACTAAAATTGAAAGTGGAAAGGAATTTATTCATCTTTCTCTCCAGATGTAGACTAGAGAGATCCTTCCTAATTTCTCTGACTTGAAATTAAATGGAAACAAGTCATGCATTTTAAGAGTGCTTCCCACCCCCTGGCTCCTCTGGGCATTTGAAAATCTGGTCACTTTATGTGGATGTTTGAATAGGTTCCAACCTCATTCAAACATCTGACCCTGTACTTCTCTACTTTCATCCTCTATATTTAATTTGACATTTAAGGTTCTCTGCCTTCAATACTCTATGCTTCAAAAAACAGCCAAAAATCTCCAATAATCACATAACATACAAAATTCTTTCCTGTTCTAGACTCATTTAACGAGAGGAACTAAATAAAGATTAAAGATTCAGAACCTCAAAAGTAAGGTGTGGATAAACACCTCCAAGCTAAGAGAGAAATAGTTTAAAATTGAGGTACCTTAATTGACTTGAGTGGGCCTAGGCTAATTTACATCAACAGAGGATCTGACTTGAAAAGATTACATGTCTAATCTGAAATTTTTCAGGATTTGTAAACGCTGGACTAGAAATCTTACAAGCAGCAGCATCATTATGTCATTTCCAGTACCTCTCTCCTCTAACCGTGCTCTTCTAAAGGAAAATCTGCATTCCAGAACTGGGTAATACCTCTGACAGCTTCCCCCACTCATATCACCAAGAGCTGCAGCTGGGCTGGGTACAACAGGAATCCTTGTGATATCCCGCCCCAGTGAATTTCCTGCTGCATGTAGCCAAAAGCCAGCCTCTCCCAGAATATTAAATCCACTGAAGCAGAACCTCGCAACAATTTATAGCAGGTTTCTAGGTGCTTAGTAGCCATAGTTCTTTTCTTGTTTATGATCCATAGTTTCCTCATCCATACTCTGTAATTTGCTTACTAAGGTCTTACTCTCAGGTCTGCATATATTTACATGTTTTACTCTGTAAGCTTTTAAGCAGCAAATTATACAAAATAGAGGTGAGACCTCTGCTAGTTGAGTCTTCCTTTTATTGTTCCATTGTAGTTGTGTCTGGAAAATAAATAAGTTAAGAACTTGAACAGACATAAAATAAATGACAGTTCAGGTTCTATAGGTTCATGTTTATGACATGATTGGCCCAGAGCCATTGCAGCTATTTTGTAGTCTACAAGATGTCCTTGATTTGCTCTTCCACAAGTATGATAACAAGCACATATAATCTTTGCATACACTCCTAGCAGGCTTCTAGCCTCTGCCTGATTTTATATATTCAGCATTTACACTGTTCTTCACCGGACTCTCTCAGCTCCCTTAAATAATCCTTACATTTTCATCTATATTGTTTTCATGTTTCAGCCAAGCTGAAACTTAGATGAATATAAAGAGAAAAGCAAGAAAATATGATAAATCAGAACACTTGTGAAATCACAGAATTAACAAAGACTTCCATTCATAAAAATGGAGTAATTTTTCTTCCAACAATATACAAATTATGATAAAATAAAAAAGCACAGCTACCCGACATATTTTCTGATTTGTAAAAACACCCTCTTCTAATTCCTTTTGAGAGCAACTATGCCGAAAAGCCATATAACGATGGTAGCAGTAGTGGGACTCTGAGTGCATCCATGCCCAGTCCTCTTATATCTCTCATCTGTTTTTAACACATTGGTCATGAGACTTTTGCTCTCTTTTTTATAGTTCTCACGGAACTAGTCTTAGTGTCAGAGACATGACTCCATTTCTTCCTCACTGAGCATATACTGGAGCATGTAATTGGAGCCTGAAGAAGAAATTTTATTGGGTTTTTTTCCTTCAAGGCACATCATATAGGCTTCCAAAGGCTCTCATTTTGTTTACCCTGTTTCTAGAAAGCATAAACAGCTGGAATATCAGCCTGGTGATGGCTCCATATTTACAGTTCTATTGCACCTGACCTTGCTAGGGCTACAAAATGTGCAAGCAACTTTGTAAAAAGGGAACACAGCAATAAGAGCTGGCTGGAGTTCAGTAGAAAGAGATCAAGCAAATGAGAAAGTAATAGCCATTTTATAATGAGAATGATCATCTGTTTGTCAGTTCACATTGTAACACAATTGTTGGGTTCTTGGTAGCTGATCCATTGTCAAATACCCTTGTCCAGGTATTTTTTATTTCTCTGCCTTATGTGAGCAATGACATCCATTTCCTCCTGGTACAGATATGATTACTTACTCCGTGTTTTTGCTGGTTTCTCTAGTGTGTCATACATTCAGCTGTTCTTTATCTTAATTTGAAACAGCAAAAGATTGTAGCTCACACCTGGAATACCCCTGAGAGCAACCTTTTGCCTAATTTTCTCTGAGCTACAGTGGCTTCCTAGTTTCTAGCTAGAACTTCAACATCAGTTTTGATCTATGGGATGACGCAGTCAGAGACGGAATGAAGTGTCAAAATCCCACTGAAATTCGGTATGCTTTAACTTTTTTGCTAAACTCCTTTCAATTCCTCTGAAAAATCTCAACCAAAGAACTTAAACAGGGACCAGGCTATACGGTTTAATATTCAGAATAGATACTAACTACTTTTTTCCTTCAGTAATCTTAGCAAACTGAGAATTACAAGGCTTGTAGCCTTACCATCAGTTACTGATAACCTACTTTCTTTTTCTGAAAATTCCCAAGTACTTAGAATTGTATCTCCATGTAGTAATTAAGGAGGGTGAAGGTTATTTTGCTCTTTTGATTAAAAATTGAATTTACTTTGTGTTGATGTAAAAGCAGGAAATGTAATAGCAAATTAGTTTTTGTTCTTTCCATCTGCATTCAAAATTAATATTTAGTGAAAATTTTCTACTTCATTTTCAGATAATCAAAATACACAAAGCTAGTAAGATTATATCACCACTTCTTCTCCCCAAGAAATTTTGTAATTATGTGAGAAATGAATCTATATTAACCTTCAAAAGCTACCATTCTTAGGTGAATGGCATCTGTAACTCGACCATTCACATGGTAGCATTAGGACTGGCCTGAAAGCACATATCCAGAATATGCTGAGCTTTTGAGGCCATTCAGGTAGTGGATTACTTTAAACATTCATAGTGCACAGAAGCCAGTAAGGTAGATTTTATGGAATCATATCAACTGCCTTAATGAGCATTGGCAACTGGCAAGCAGGCTGCCTTTGGGCTGTAATCCAGAGAACACGACGTTTCAGTAAGCAAGAACTGGGATTGTTCTTTGGTGTCCAAGTGAAAAACAAATGGGGATGAAGAGGTGTCTGAATGAGATACATCTAATTATGCAGTGTAAGACTTGGGCAGTAGAGATATGGTATCTAGAGAAAGAGAGACAGATATACACACATATAGATACGGTACCAAAGAAGAGATCAGACTCTAGAAACACCACATTAATCTTCAGGGCTAAATTTTATTTTCTTGAAGTTGGACAGACTGTTTAGAGGGAACTATAGCTTTACTCAGCATTAAAAGCTTGAGATTTTAGCTCCACAAAAGTCAAGAAAATTTTGACTTAGAAGCAGAGGTAATTAGGAAATTCCAAATCAAGTAATGATTCCACCTTTCAAAATGGTGGGAGTGAAAGAAGACAAAAAAGCTGCTGGAAATTTCTATAAGTGCTGCAAAAGAACGTAGAACATTTAAAATTATCATTTAAAGAAAATAAGTCACTCCCACACAAAACAAGGAAGCTGTTTTTCTATACTGACTCTTACAAGGTCAAAATTTAGCCCTTTGCTTGGAAATGATT